>NC_064863.1:3791793-4116665 GCF_024139225.1 Suncus etruscus
TTTCACATTTATAAAGTTTCCACTTTGTTATAGACTAAGTGACTTTGATGGGCTGTCCTGAGACCCTCAGAGCATACATAATAGCTTATTCTGTGGTGAAATGTATTTTGAACTGAAAATAATCTGCCTCGAAATTCTTTGAATCTCAGCACATTTGTAGGTTGCAGGCTTTCCACTGATAATGGAAAATCTGATATTCTTTGATCTGACTTGTGCATTCACCAAGTAGTTATTGATTAACATATGTCAGGATGAACTTAAGTATCCGAGGTTCAAAGGTGAGATTGAATCTTTTCCTACCTTACATGTGTTTACAATCAATATAGAAATTTTGCAAAATTATAAAATATGTCATTTTTACTCCTCTAGTATGTATTGTCTCTCCTAAAAACATAAAACTTTCACTTATGATCTTATGTTCAAAAATAGTTTAAAGTAACAGCAAGTTAATTTTACCTTTCTGAAAGTTACTTAAACATGAGTAATATTTTGTCAATAATCTTTTACTAAGTACTCACTTGAGAGGAAAATTACCCAAGAATATTTTCCTTTTGAATAAGCTTCCCTCCGTGTCAAAGAAATTTCTGTAAGTTTGTTGCTTCCTAATATATAAAATGAACTTAATCATAGTTATAGAAAGAAATTGCGAATTATAGAACTCATTTTGTATGCTTTTCCCCCATTATCTAGAAAAAAGGCCGATTTATTCATTATATTAGTTCTCATTTAATTTTTTTTCTACCAAAAGAAAAAGATAATAAGCCTGAAAATGTAAGACCTTTAACAATATACAATCTTAGCCTTTAATATGTGAATGTGTGGCCTTCAATCGTTATCCTTTAATCAGATAAGAATTATTCTTGGCAACTAATGGATGCGTATGTAAAATGGAACTTGTCCATTAATGATAGAAAGGTTTCTAAAGATCTTTTAACATGAGACAAATAAAGCAGTAGATCAACATAAGATAGGTACGTTTCATAATAATCACTCTAAAAGAGCTATTTCGAGTAATAATTACCCACTCAGGAATGATAGGGGAATTTCTAATGGCTATAAATGCAAGAATCACTTACCATAGGGCAAGACAAACCTGTTCTTTCTCTTTGCTTAAAATGGAAATATTCCTTAATGGGAAAATAATGTCTTAATTCACTCTTAATCGTCCTCAATTGAATTGATGAAATGTAATATTTTCATCTATACCGTTTTACTTACTATTTTCTTAAGGATAATATTTTTTTTTGAAAATCTAACCTTCTTTGCATAATAAACTGGGATCACCCAAATTCCTTGTCTATTTCCATATTAGCCTTCCTTCTGTCAGACAAGCCTTGCCTTTCCTGCCAGTTTTCATTTATTCAATCAAGTACTCACTGATTATCTTTCTCTAGAGAGGTACTAGCTCAGGGAGCAGAATTAAAATGGGGGGATGCCAATGCACAATGAAATACACAAAAATACAATATGCAATGAAAAGTACTGAACCATGCCGGAGGAACACCAGAAATTTAGATGTAGTTGCTCCAGAAATTTAAGAGCTCTCAACTTTCACTTCAATATTGTATCTACCATTAAACAGCTTATTTCTGCTTAGGAGAATTTCTCTTTCTAAGATTTCATGCGTTCTTACCAGGAAACATTTCAATTATGCCAATCAAAGACAGAGCTGACATCAAAGGTTCCCAGGGAAAAAGTTAAAAATAAATAAATAAACATTTCTAAAATAAAAATAACCCATTGTACCTGGGAGGACAGCTCAACAATCAGGGGCAATTGCTTTGGATGTACTACACCTGAATTCCAACCAAGGTATCACATGACTCTTCAAGTAAATTATATATATAATTCTTTTGTGGAGGGTCATGATAATATATTGCTCCAAATTTGAATTCTGCTTAAGTTTTGTTTTTTGTTTTGTTTTGTTTTTCTCTATCTTTATGTCAAAGGCTTAAATTTTATTCTTATTTATTCTTTAAATGTATAGCTTGATTTATTTTGAACCAAATGTAATTTCTTTTTTAGGAGGGAGTATCTTTAGAAGTCTCATTAATAAAATTTCAACACAGTATCATGAACTTTGAAAGATCCTAGTGTTATTTTAATAGGCTAAATACAAAATCTTTCATAATGTACAGATGAGATGTTTATATCAAATGCATGAGAACAAAATGTTTCTAAAAAGTTACAATATTCTAAAATAGTTGAAAACTTTTTTAAAGCCTTGAAAATCATCAATTATGTTGATAGATTTTAAGTAAAGGTCTTATTTTCTCATATGGCTGGTGCTCAGCTGACACACTTTTACAAAGAAAAATTAATATTATATTTGGGACCCAGATGATATCACAAGTTTTACTTAAAGAAAAAAAAAGATCAGGGGCCGGGCGGTGGCGCTGGAGGTAAGGTAAGCCTTACCTGCGCTAGCCTAGGAGACGGACCGCGGTTCGATCCCCCGGCGTCCCATATGGTCCCCCAAGCCAGGAGCGACTTCTGAGCGCATAGCCAGGAGTAACCCCTGAGCGTCACCGGGTGTGGCCCAAAAACCAAAAAAAAAAAAAAAAAAAAAAAAAAAACAAAAAAAAAAAAAAAGAAAAAAAAAGATCTGTTTTAGAAATTGTATATACAAACAAAACATGGTAATCTGAAAAATAAAAAAATCAAGTTGAAAAAAATGTAAATAACAGAATATTAACATGTATCAAATATTTGTAATGAATTACATGTTAAAAATGTTTAATGAAGTAGCCATTTTAAGAAAATAAATCTTTGCATCAAATAGAGGGTGGGTAATAGTGGAAAGCACAAAAAGGATATAGAAATTTTGGAAGATCTTCATACACACAATCACACACACACACACACACACACACACACACACACACATTCAGTTTGATCTTGGGATATCACTAGCAATGCTCTGGGGTTACTCCTGGCTCTGCACTCAGGAATCACTCTTGGTGGGCTCAGGGGACTATATGGAATGCAAATGACCCAACTTTGGTCAGAGGCCCCACAAATCATACTTCAATTAGTTTTACACAGGCCCTGTGTCCACTCAATAGGGGCAAACTGGTGGCTTAAAGTCTATTATTAATATCTGAAAGATGGATAGAATCAGCCAGATATTTGGGTTTGTTTGTTTGTTTTTAAAAAGCAGTTTTTTCTTTTCCTTGTTCATGTTTATTTGGGTCATACCTGGCAGAGCTCAGGGTTTTACTTCTGGCTCTGCTTAGAAATCACTCTTGGCAAGCTCATGGGACCACATGAGATGCCAGAAGTTGAACCCGAGCCCATTCGGGGACTGCCGATTGCAAGGCAAACACCCTGCCACCATGCTATCACTCCAAATCATTATTGGCTTGCATAGGAACCCAAAATTTTATCTAGAATACCTTACAAACAAGAAGACATCTTAGTCACATTAGATGGATTATCAAGTCTCTCATTTTAGAGATACTCAGGAAAAATTACTCCTAAATTTCTCTTTGTGCAAAGATAATTTAACACTTTATTTACCTCTTTAGCTTTTGTGGTCTGAGCTTATTTGTTTAAATTTTAAAAAGCTTTATGCACCTTTCTACTTTTTTTAGGCTCAAAACTGATATGTTGATTTGAACAAGCAATAACAACAAAAATCTTATTCCTACTCCTAGGTACTGTATCCTTGCATGAGAAATGCCTATGAAAAGTAAGTTTTATGATCTAATAGCAATCTTGAAAAGTAAGAGATATATATATTTAGTAAAATGCAGTTTAACTTCAACATAAATACATTTGGAGTTGGATGATAACCAACTAAAAAGGGTTCTATGTGTTTAAACATTTTAAAAAATAACTACATCCTTGGGGCCGGAGTGGTAGCGTAAGGTGTAAGGCTTCTTCTGTCTGTCTTGAGTGCACTAGCCTAGGATGGACCATGTGTCCCTGTGTCCCATATGGTCCCCCCATCAAGCCAGGAGCAATTTCTGAGCACATAGCCACGAATAACCCCTGAGTGTCACCTGATATGGCCCAAAAACCAAACAACAACAACAACAACAACAACAACAAAACCTATGTTCTTCTTTCTGATCAAGCATGCTAAACTTTGATTTTCATAATTAGGACAAAATATATTTTATAGTTTGAATATAATCAGAACTCAAAAGTAAGATGAAAGAGCTTTATACATATAGCAATATATATGAGTCAAGTTTTAACTGAAAACAGAAATTCCATTGCCTATTCTTTTTAAAATATGAATTAAATCCTATACACAAATTATTTATTATTCATACATGAAAGTGTATGTTTAATGATTAAGTCTTTGGGAATTTATTTGTTATCTAAATTTTTTCAAGCAGATTAAATGCACATTTTAATGTTCTAAAGTTATAAGTTATAAAGCATGTAAAAATAGAATGCAGTCTTTTGGTTTTTTAAAACTGTATCTACAATTTGCCTATCCATTGGTTTGTTCATCTGGATATCAGTAACATACAGACTTGATCTAATAATGGCTAATTATGCAGCTGTTTATCAGCTCATTTGAAACATTTTGAGATTCAGTCTAGCTCAGCAAATTACTGTGCTTAAGGCAGTTCTATATGCTAGAAAATTATAATATCCCCAGAAGGCAAAGAATTAATAATAAAAATCCTCTTTTGTAAAAGATTATCATTGCAGAGCAAATGAAGCAGATCTTCCCTATCCTACTACATTTAATATTCTCATTTTTCCCCTAAAACTTTGATGGAGAAGCAATGAGAATATCTGTTTTATTAACTTATTAAGAGGCCCATTTATAGAACTCATGCTCAATATTGATTCCTAAAGCTCAGTGCTCCTAAGAGCCAATAATCACAGAAGAGGAGATGAGTCAATTTATTATCCCAGGATGTTTCTGAAACTCAGTGGAGCCCAAATTTTTACCCAATTCAGAAAAGCCCATCTCCTTAACTTTCTAAGCCTTGATATATTCATCAATAAACTAGAAATAGTAGCAAAAGGCAGCCTCTGAATATTGTGAGAAGTTAATGAGATAATGATTGCAATGTCCCTAGTACAATGCCTGCTGTAGTAAATAATGTTAATTTTAGTTATTATTTTGATGATGATGTTGGTATGTTTGCTATGACCTCTGTGGTTCAGGAACCATATAAATAGATATGCAATTTATTAGCCATTTTCCTAAGCAGTTATACAACTTTGCAATATAAATACTTTCATATAAGCTGAAAATTGAACATGAACATGCTACTTTAGCAATTTTTAGCCCAAAACCACCTCATCAAGCTAATATCAAACCAGCCAAAATAAATACTATCATTACAAGATAAATTATGTAGCTTCCAATTTGGAATTATTCCAACCTCATAGCAGCTGTGCTTTGCTACACTGTATTTTTAAAGGCACTTTCTAATGCTTTTATGAACAATGCCTCCAAAATTTACATTTATTCTTCATCATATAGTTTTTGTTTTTCATTTCTTTATGTCACATTCATTACCTCTTTATTGGATTGTTGCGTCATGCTTTAAGAGGAACGAAAATCTTGGAGATCTACCCAGTTGTCTTAGCTGGAACATTTGAAACTATTTTCTTCATAATATTATTTTATAAAGGCAAATGCAACATTTTATGCATTTTATCAACCTAGATTACTTCTTAACTTCCTAGTCAAAGTACTCTATGCTCCTCTTCAGTTTATTAATATATATGAGGGGTATAGTAAATGAATGTCCCTTGAAAATCAATGGAACCAATCTTTAGAACAATTCCCCCATTTCCCCCTTTGTAGTTTTTAACTTCAAGGTATTGCTGCCCATCTTGGTTCAAAAAAAAAAAAAACTCTTACTAGAAGTAATTTCAACCTGATGGACAATGAACAATTAAGCTTCTTTTTGCATTTGTCTGATTTTGCCCCAAAATGTGAAAAGAAAAGAAAACTAGCTACACTTGTTAGTCCTTGACTTTCTTCCCTATTCTAAAGCATGCAAACAAATTTTCTTAAAATTAAAAAAAAAATTCGAATAACCTATTCTCATTTATTATTTCTCAAATTTCCCTCTGAAAAATAAAATCCAAATTCTAGATAAAATGTGTTATGTATGCAGGGGTTGGCATGATTGCTCAGTGGTAGGGCGTTTTCCTTGCACACGGCTAACCCAGGACGAACCTGGGTTCGATCCCCGGCATCCCATATGGTCCCCCAAGTCAGGATTGAGTTCTGAGTGCAGGGCCAGGAGTATCCTCTGAGCATCACCGAGTGTGGCCCAAAAACCAAAAAAAAAAAAAAAGTATTGCGTATGCAGAAAAGCTAAATGAGAGCAAACAATTTTAAAGTTCCTGTAGGTTCCGGAAGCTAGTACTTATTTTAAATAAAGATGGAGAATTGATCCACAGAGCCCAGCTTGGAGGGGAAGTTGACTGAAAGGAAGGAACAACGTGTTGGAATTCTGTATAGATGAAACCATCATTAGCAGTACTGTAAAGCACAGTGCCTTAATCAATTTTTAAAAGAATGAATGGAGACCTACTAAAAAGCAGTGTCTCCAGCATGTGTTTTTTACCTCGTATAGGTAGGACATCAGAGTGCAGAAATTTTTGACCCCTTTTCATCTCTAGAAACTTTCGAAGTGGGGTATTATTACTCCACTTATCATAAAAATGGTTTAGAAAAATAACCTGGAAGTTTGAACTATCCTAACAATGAGAATGTATGAGGGAAATAGAAAGCCTGCCTAGAGTACAGGCGTGGGTTGGATGGGGAGGAGGGAGATTTGGGACATTGGTGATGGGAATGTTGCACTGGTGATGGTGGTGTTCTTTATATGACTGAAACCCAAACACAATCATGTATGTAATCAAGGTGTTTAAATAAAATATAAAAAATAAATAAATAAGGAAAAAAATAAAAGATCATCTTGGAAGGATCAAGATAACTTTCACCAAAGGTTTCCAGAATCCCAGTCAACTTTGTTACCACAAAATCATGCAAGCATCAATTTTTCATCACTATCATCACAGCTGTGATTGTGCTGTTGCTATTGCTTAATCTCTGTGTTCAGCCACTATAATCACTGAAATTCACCCTAATATTACGTGATTAGTAACCTCTGCTATGGTGAAAAACAAATACTACTTGCATAGTTCTGTGACTTTTAACCCTCCTGAGTCAGGCCAGACTTACCCTAGCTAAGAGACAAAAATTCATGAACCTACATGGAGTTGCCTGAACCTTCACAGGGCTAGGAAACAAAATGGGATATGTTACTTTCCAACTGTTGAGTTTATATGTGTTGATCCCTTAGCTAGCATATTCTGAAATTTCAATTCTTCCCCTATCCCCCCAAAAAATACAAAAAAATATTTTCTTGTCTTCAGAAGCTTTCTGAATAATTTTTTAAAGTGTCATCTTAACATACATTGCTGCAGAAGAGAAAAATGTTGTTTTTTAACATTGAAATGAAAGTTCATAAATTTTTTTGGTCACTAGATCAATAATAGGATAAACAGTGGCCAGAGCGGTGGCTCAAGTGGTAAGGCATCGGCCTTGTCGGTACTAGCCTAGGATGGACTGCGGTTTGATCCCCTGGTGTCCCATATGGTCCCCCAAGCCAGGAGCAATTTCTGAATGCATAGCCAGGAGTAATCCCTGAGCATCAAATGGGTGTGGCCCAAAAACCAAAAAAATAAAATAAAATAAAATAAAATAAAAATAATTAGTAAGCTAAACATATTAAAAAGAGATTTGTGGAATTTTATATACTTCTCTTAGATTGAAGTCGGTACTAATGTAAGAAGTACACTGGACGACAATGATGGCAAGAATGTAAAAATAGGACCTGGAAAGGCTCAGTGGCAGTGCCTGAGTTTACTCTGTAGCATTGCTTCATATGTTCAAATGTGATATTAGCTCCTCTTAGGAATCTAAGTGCCACAACAAAGAGTATGATCCCAGTGCACCACAGTTTCTGTAAGCACCGCCATTAAAGTGTACAGCCACCCACCCCATTTACTCCCATTTCTGTCAGCACACACTATAACCAAAATATGGACAGCACCACGACTAGAGTGCATCCCTGGCAAATATATGTGCAAGGAACAAAATGTATATGTGACTCCCCCAGAAGCACCACAACCAAGTGTACGTGTGATTGAAGCAACAAACAAGAAAAGGAAAGAAAAGAAATGTATTGGCTAGAGAGATAGTACAGTGACTAGAATAATTGTTTGCTTTTCAGGTTCAATCTATGGTACCCCATACAGTACCCAAGTTCCCCCAGGAGTAATCACTGGAAATATTGGAGTGTCTTCCATCCATACCACAAGTGTGGCCCTCCATTAAAAAAAAAAACAAAGCTTAGAAGCAAATAAAAGTATGTGATCTCTTAAAGTGTAAGAAATTTGCACAAATGCACAAATTAATGTACAAATAACTGAATAACTCCTTTATAAAAGAGGATTACATTTCCTTCCATTCTAGAACTGCAATTTTTGTAAAATTGTTCATGACAAACACAATAGGAATCTGCTTTCAGGTTGACCTTTCACATTTTTCTTAAAAAGAATTAGAACCGGGGCCGGGCGGTGGCGCTAGAGGTAAGGTGCCTGCCTTGCCTGCGCTAGCCTTGGACGGACCGCGGTTCGATCCCCAGGCGTCCCATATGGTCCCCCAAGAAGCCAGGAGCAACTTCTGAGCGCATAGCCAGGAGTAACCCCTGAGCGTCACAGGGTGTGGCCCAAAAACCAAAAAAAAAAAAAAAAAGAATTAGAACCAAAGATTATTTTCTAAATTAATATGAAAAGATAAACAGTGTTGGGTTTTAAAATATATGAAAAATAGGCCTTTATACAGGTTTCTTCAATCTTGGACACTGACCTCTCACAGTGTACGCAATAAACCAGTTTTACTTAAGAAAAAAATAATTATTTTTACCATACCTATATATTTTTCTTATATACATAATCTTTATT
Organism: Suncus etruscus; assembly: GCF_024139225.1. Classification (NCBI taxonomy): domain Eukaryota; kingdom Metazoa; phylum Chordata; class Mammalia; order Eulipotyphla; family Soricidae; genus Suncus; species Suncus etruscus. Next base: position 3,800,755 of record NC_064863.1, read on the forward strand.
TAAGCACCATAATCCAAGCATGATTGTTGTTGGGTTTCAGTCATAAACAGAACATTCCCCTTCACCAGTGCAACCTTCTCACCACTAGTGCCCCCTCACTCCTCCCCACCCTTGTCTGTATTCGAGACTGGCATTCTACTGCTCTCACTCATTAACATTGTCATGCTAGTTGTTAGTGTAGTTATTTCCCTAACAGCATTCACCACTCTTTGTGGTGACCTGCATATTGTGAGCCAGTCCTTCCGGCTCTTAAACTCTAATGTCTCTGGCCTTATTACAATAATGTCATTAATTTTTTTTAAAACCCATAGATGAGGATACTATTCTGTGTCTACCTCTCTCCTTCTGACTTATTTCACTCAGCCTAATAGATTCCATGTACATCCATACTATACCTATATTTTTTTTCATGAGACAGTTAGATTTTTTTATTTCCAGTTATTCGTGATTGAATATCAGTCATACAATATACAATACCTTTTCCAGTGCAAATTTCTAGTCACCAATGTCCCAAGTTTCCCCTCCCTCCTACCTCCTGCCTGCCTCTGGAGCAGAAATTTTGCTTTTCTATCTTCCTTTTTCCTTTTAGTCTATACCTATATTTTTAACCAGATTTATAATATGTAGCATCGTGAGTTTAATTTAATTATAAATTACTTTATTTAAAGACCATATATTACATAGTTGCTCATAATATATTCGCCCTAAGACCAATCCCACCACTAATGTAGGATCCTCTCCACCATTATCCCTGGATTCTCACCCATTTCCAAGCCTACCCCCACAGCAAGCATGAAATAATATACTTATATTGCCTTTTTATAGGTAAGTGGAAATAAAATTATTTTTTAAAGTACAGTAATAAGAAAATTTGTGAAAGTTAATATATCTCACAATGAGGTCATTCAATCATTTTCAGAAGGTTTGTGGATTTTGTAAGATATGGCTTCAGCCACCAAGACTTCTAGCAGTATGAAAAAAATTTTGAAGATCTCATCCCAAATACCAGCATACCTAGAGTTTCTTTGGTCATTTGGGCATTTCTGCAGAGCTCCATGGTTGAGTGGTAAAATGGACCACTGGGGACAAAGCAGCAGTTGTGGGTGGTGAGTGCAGCTAGTGTGACTTCAGCAGGGCAGGGGCTTGGCTCACTCATTCCTCCTTAGCTTTCCAATTTCAGCTGCATGGACTGTACACCCATAATTATTCATAGCTTGGTATACATCTCCTTCAAGTATAGAGTGAGTCTGTGGAGCTGGCCAAAGGCAGACATGATGACTGTTTGTGGGGCATGGTTTCAGCTTCCGGGGCTTCCAGAAGCACAAGAGGAGGAAAGTGCTCATTGAATTTAATTTTATTTAGCACATACAAACTCTAGATTTTCCTAATTGTAACTGAGAGGTCTATCCAAATCGAAGCAGACTCACTGGGTTCAGTTCCATTTCAATAGCCTGACAGACATTAATATAAAAGATTAATTCTAGGGCCTAGAGACAATGCAGCTGGTAGGGTGTGTGACCAAGCCAGGATTGATTTACAGAATCATCTATCTTCCCCCAAGCTGACCAAAAGTGACAACTAAAGGCAGAGCCAGGCATAAGGCCTTAGAACCACTGAGTGTGGCCCCAAAACAAAGAAAACATTTTAATTCTAAAATGAAACTTCAGGGGCCAAAGAATAGCACATCAGTAGGGCATTTGCTTTGCATGAGCCAATCCAGGACAGATGGTGGTTCGAATCCTGGCATCCCATATAGTTCCTCGAGCCTGCCAGGAGCAATTTTTGAGCACAGAGCCAGGAGTAACCCCTGAGAGCCACTGGGTGTGACCCCCCAAAAAATAAATAAAATGAAGCTTCATAAAAGAAAATCCTAGTTGACAAAGAAGTACAGGTATTGAATCACAGTTTCATTTGCATTGTGAAGTCCTGTTTTTTTATTCAATATAAAGTAATGTAGGAAAAGAGATTAAGTACCCAGAAAAAGTTCATTTGAGGCATCCTGATAGTATCTCCCATATACAAGAGAAGCAGAAACCATTTTTATGGCATCTTCAGAATTTGAATATTGAATTACAGTATTGGTAATCGTCAGTCCACTTCTCCAATGTCACTTTTTGGTAATATATTGCATAGAAAAGACTTATGGTTCTAGTTTTATAAGCTGCAATAAAAATACAACAACTGTTGTATTAAATTACTTATGTTGTAAACCATAATGAAAAAGGAGGAAAATTTTTATCGACAGTAAGGCTAAAAAACTGATTACAGTAGAGGACAAAATGTATTGTGCTGTTATTGCCAAGTTTTCCCTTAGTTTAGTATATCATAATTCTCCAAGATATCTTTCAAATCATAGTCTCAATATGTAGATTTCTTTTGTATTTCTTTTGTAGATTTCTAAGATTACTTAGAACAGGCATGCTGAAAAAAAAAACAGAAATTGTTTTTCAGGTTACCTATATATTAAAGCAGTATAAAGTGAGAACAAAAGGTAACTATAAAGAGATGAAGTTAAAGAGAATAAATGAAAAATAACTAAACATGATGTGATTACACTTTTCCAAAACAATATACACTCTATATAGTCTTTATTATCCAATATTTCCAGATAATTTCTTTATATTTTATATTAGTCCATGGCACTTGAGTATATTTACGTTCTTATAGTACAATGCTTTGTCCAAAATGTTCTAGGCTAAGATGTTTCCTCTTTTCTAATGTTGCTCCACAGTTTATTAAGTCCTTCTTTACAGTAATGTAGTTTTCCCAGAAATTTCTGCCCAACTGTGTTTCCATCTGTGGTTCCTTCCATTTCTTTGACTTATCCATAAAACTTGGAGCATTTTTAAGGCCTCATTTTTATATCTACAGTCTATATTTTTGCATTCTCATTCCACTTCTCTGACCAATAGGCTAAATACTGACACAGCTGAAATAAGTCTATTACTATTTCTCTTTGTATCTTTCTCCCTCTCCTACATATTCTCTCTCTTTATGTTTTTTCTCTCTCCCCTTTCCACTCCTCCCTCTCTCTGTTTATTTGAAGCACTGTGAATTATAATACCATTTATAAAAGGGTTTTATGTATTCAACATCCCAACATCAGGGCTGGAGATATTAGTAGAAGGTTAAGACACTTGTCATGCACATAGTCAACTTCCAGTTCAATCACAGATACTAAAGAGTGGGTCCCAGAGCACTAACAGAAGTCTCTGCCAGTGTATCACTGCCAGTAAACACTACCAATGTATCCCAAAAACAAAATAAAAATTTTACATGTTTCTACATACAGAGAAGCTAGAGTGTACAGAGTTTTAGGCTCTTGCCTTGCAAGCAACCAACTCGGATTTTATCCCCAAAAATATTGTATATTGTCCCTCAAGCATGACCAGGAGAGCTATGTGAGCACAGTGCCAGGAACAAATCATAGCATTTCCAGGTACAGTCCAACCCATGCCACAAGAAAACAAAAGTCCCAATCCCAAACCCTTCGTCAGGGTATCTACTTCCCTCTGTCATTGTTTCATCTTCTTATCCCTATCCCACTTCTCTTACCACCCTGCACACACTGATAAGCTCTGTTTTCAGACCAGTGCTCAGGTTCTATTTTGGCTAACTTCACTGGGTATAATATTCTTTAATTCTATCCATATAGTGGCAAAATTATAATTTCATATATTAGTATAGCCGGCACTCTTTTACCTAGAATAATTTCTGCATAACAATTGCAGTTGGTTTGATTTTGATAATAAAATTATAAAGGTACTATGATAACACAGGTAAATAAAGCCCAAGGAATTCAATATTTTTAACTTATTTACAGCCTATCTTTGAAAGAATAGTAAACCTGGTAAAATAGAATATAAAATAACTTTACCCTAAACTAAGAAAAATATTTAACTTACAATCTAATTCCTTTATCCTAGACTAAGAAGAAAATACTTAGCTATATTAATACTATTCATTTACTTAAAATCTGGTATCTGGGAGGCAGAAGGGGAAGTCTGGTGGTGCCAGAAAGTATCACAAGCTAAGCAACCCCCACAAGCAAGAACTGAGGCAGAATGGGGGGTCTATTTTGTGGCTCCTCATAGTATTGCCAGGTAAGCAACTCTTCCATCAAGGTCAGAGGCAAAGGAACATGACATATTTTTCCTAGTAAATAAACTCCAGTATTGCCAGTATTGCATGTAGAAAACCCCAGTACTTCAAGTAAAAAAAAAAAGTGACAATAGAGAAACAACACAGGATTCCATCATTCTTAGAGAATGAAGATGGTAGCTTTCATGACCCAAAAAGTACAAACAACCTATTTAGCCTCTTGGATATGGACTTTAGAGAAGAAATATGGAGAATGCTCACAGAACTCAAAGAAAGTATGGAATGATTTGAACGAAACACAAATAAGACCTGAGAGAAAATGAAAGCAAAAATAAGAAAACTTCAAACTGAAATAACAGGATTGAAAAACTTGGTAGGCTAAATGAAAAGTCTGGAAAATGAAGAGGCTGGAAAGCCTCTCAAAAAGAGGCTGAGGGGAGAATTAGTGAGTTCAAAAATGTGAAGCATAACAACTTCAAACAGAAGAGCTGGGAAAAGAGCCTTAACACGAAACAATTAGGCAATGGAAAAAGATCCTCAAAGAGTGAACAAACATAAATATGTCTTTGATAAACTCAACAGAAACAAAATAAGAATCATTGGAGTCCCAGAGACCCAAAATGAAAATGACCAGGAAGCATCAACATTCAAGGACATCATTGCAGAGAAATACCTAGAGTTAAAGTGATTGCAATGAAATCCCACATGCCTGAAAAATACCAGCCAAAAGAGATCCAAAAAAAATCACCCTAAGACAAATCCTAGTCACAATGATGAATCAACTTGCTGAAAGCAGCAAGATCTAAAAGAGAAATTACATTCAAAGGAGCATCCTTAAAATTACAGCAGATCTATCATAAAAAAAAAAAACCTCAAGGACCAAGGGAAGTAGTGAGAAATAGTGACAAACACAATAAAATGAATGCTTCACAAAGTGTACATCACTCAGCCAGACTTACTTTTAGGTTTGAAGGAAGGATATACAGCTTCATAGAGAAACAACAGTTCAGAAACTTGACAAACTCAAAGCCAGCCTTCAAAGACAAACTGAAAGATTTACTTTAAGACCAGACAGAGCAAAAGACACACCAAATTCCTACAAATACGGTACTAAATTCCATGACAATTATCTCTTTTAATGTTAACAGACTAAATGCACAAGTATGAGACAAAGAGTGAAAAAATGGATCAAAAATATGAATCCAACATTGTGTTCAGATGTTAAGAAAAACATTTGAATAGTCAGAACAAATATAGACTTAAAGTAAAAGGTTGGAGATGGATCATTCAAGCAAACAACTTCCCTAAAAAGACTGGAGTAGCCATACTAATATAAAATGGCACAGACTTTAGACCTAAAGAGTTATAAGGGATGGAGATGGACATTTCTTAATAATCAAGGGAAGTGTACAAGAAGAAGAAATCACACTCCTAAACATATATGCATCCAATGTGGAACCAGCAAAATATTTAAAATAATTGTTGAAAAATTTGAAGAAAGACATTAATAACAATACAATAATAATGGGAGGCTTCAATACCACCCTATCACTCCTTGATAGGTCAAACAGGCTAAAATCTAACAAGAATATACTGACTCTAAAGGATAAATAAAAGAGAGTGATTTAGTAGTATATATATAGGGCTCTCAATTCCCAGAAAACTGGATACACATTCTTTTCCAATGCACATAAATAATTATCTATGAAAGACCATATACTGGCCTATAAAACATACCTCTATAAAATCAAAAGGACAGAAACTGTATAAACTAGCTTTTCAGGTCATAATACACTGGCATTGGCAGTGGATTACACACAAAGAGGAAAAACTTTGAAATTAAACAGCTCACTACTGAAAGACCAGTGGTTCAGACAAAATTAAAGAGGAAATCAAGAACAAAAGCCCAAGTCCAGATGTATTCACAAATGAATTCTTCAAAGATTTCAAGATGACTTACTACCAATACTTTTGAGGATCTTCCAACAAAACACTCCGAAATAGTTTTATACAAAACTAACATCACCCTGATACCAAAAGCAGACAAAAATCTACCCAAAAAGAAAACTACAGACCAATATCCCTGATGACCACAGATGCAAAGAACCTCAACAAAATTCTAGCAAACAGAATCCAATCTCTAATCAAGAAGGTTATACATCAGACAAATAGGTTTTATTCCAGAGATGCAAGGATGGTTTAACATATGCAAGTCAATCAATGTAATACACCATATCAACAAAGAAATTATTATAAAAACATAATAATATTAATAGATTTAGAGAAAGCATTTGATAAGGTCCATTGTCCATAAATACTCTCAACAAGATGGAAATGGATGGAACTTTTTGTAATATAGTCAAGGCAATTTACCACAAGCCACTGGCAGTATTATACTCAATGAAGATCAAATGAAAGCCTTTCATCTAAAATCTGGCACGAGACAAGGCTGCCCCCTCTCACAATTCCTATTCAACACAGTACTGGAATTACTTTTTTATAGCAATTAAGAAAAAGATATCAAGGACATCCAGATAGGAAAGGAAGAAGTCAACCTCTCACTATTCATGCAGTGGTCCTCAAACTATGGCCCGCAGGCCACATATTGTATTTGTATCTGTTTTGTTTCTTCATTGCAAAATAAGATATATGCAGTGTGCATAAGAATTAGTTCATAAGTTTTGTTTTTACTATAGTCAGACCCTCCAATGGTCTGAGGGACAGTGAACTGGCCCCCTGTTTAAAAAGTTTAAGGACCCCATTATACTATATTTTAAAAACCCTAAAGACTCAACCAAAAGGCTTTAAGAAACAGGATATTCGTATAGCAAAATGGTAGGCTACCAAATTAACACACAAAAATTAATGGCCTCCTTATACACAAAAAATGATAGAGGAGAAATAGACATTTAAAACATATCCTATTCACATAAGTACCACAGACTCCAAAATCTTGGAGTCAACTAAAATGAAGAGGTGAAGGGCATATACAAAGAAAACTACAAAGCACTGCTTCAAGAAATAAAACAGTCTACAAGGAAATGGAGACACATACCCTGCTCATTAATTGGGAGGATTAACATCATTAAAATAGCAATAATCCCCAAAGCATTGTACAGATTTAATGCAACCCTTCTAAAGATAACATGACATTCTTTGAAAAAGTAAATCAAACTCTCCTAAATTGATTTGTAACAATAACCACCCACAAATAGCTAAAGCAACTCAGGAGAAAAAAGATGGGAAGCATCACTTTCCCCGACTTTAGTTATATTACAAATAAAGATAGACCCTAAGATCAATGGAATAGACATGAGTATTACGAGAATGTTCTCCAGATATACAATCAATCTTGATAAAGGGGCAACAACACAAAATGGAGCCAAGGAAAGACTCTTCAATAAGTGTTACTGTGAGAACTGGCCAGTCACATACAAAAAAAAAAAAAGAAAAAGCAAATTCATATTTCTATCTACCATGCAAAAAGGTCAACTCAAAATGGTTTAAATACCTTGATATCAGAGTCAAAACTATAAGATGTATAGAAAAAAACATAGGCAAATAAACTCTATGACATTGAGACTAAAGGCATATTCAAGGAGAAAACAACACTGTCCAAACAAGTGGAAGCAGAAACAACGGAAATACATTAAACTGAGAAGTTTCTGCTCCTCAAAGGAAACAGTGACTAGGATACAAAAACCACCCTCAGCATGGGAGAAAGTAATCACCCAATACCCATCAGATAAGGAACTAATACCTAAGATATACAAGGTACTGACAGAATACAAGAAAAAGTCATCTAACCCCATCAAAAAATGGGGAGAATAAATGAACAGACTTTTCCTCAAGGAGAAAATGCAGATAGCCAAAAGGAACTTGAAAAAATGCTCCACATCACTAATCATCAAGGAGACGCAAATCAAAACAATAATAAGGTATCATCTCACACCAGAGATTGGCACACAGCACAAAGAACAAAATCAATCAGTGCTGACAGGAATGTGGGGGGGGAAAAAACTCACTCACTGCTGGTGAAAAATACCTTCTAATCCAACCTTTCTGGAAAACAATATGGATATTCAAAAAGAAAACTGGAAATTGAGCTCCCATAGGATCCAGCAATACCACTCCTAGGGATATACCCTAGGGAACAAAACAAAACACAAAACTGCCTTCTGCACACCTATATTCATTGTAGCGCTATTTACAATAGCCAGAATCTGGAAACAACATAGATGTCCAACAACAGGTGAGTGGCTAAACAAACGATGGTATCTACACAGCTGTTAGAAATATGAAGTCATGAAATTTGCCTATTTATGAATGGACATGGAGACAATGATGCTGAGTGAAATGAGTCAGAGGGAGAGAGAGACATAGAATCATCTCATTCATCTTTGATATTTAAGAAAAACAAAAGACAGTATGGGAATAATAACTAGAGACAATAGAAATGATGGCTGGAAAGATCAGCCCATGATATGAAACTTACCACAGAGTGGTGAGTGCATTTAGAGAATTAACTAAGCTAACAAATATTATAATAATGGTCATGAGAGAGAGGAATAGAATGCTTGTCCTAAAGACAGTCAGGGGATTGGGGAGGAGGGAAAATAGTGACATTGGTAGGAAAGTTTCACTGGTATAAGTAAATAACTATTTAAAAAAAAATAACCCCCTTTCTTTCATGTGTAGATTTATAAGGCAGAAGCACACAAATAAATTTGGAAAAATTTAAGTCAACAATCTGAAATTAGAAGTTAATGCTTTTAAGCTAATATATTGGTATCTGGAGCCCATGAGATCCATTACTTGGTATTATTAGAATCTCCTACACCTTCACTTGAAATAATCTTATCATAAATATATGATTAGAGCACTATGACTGCCTCCAACACATAATTTTTGTCACTAAAAGCCCACCAGGATAATTTCATTCTATGTACACATCCCAAAAATAGAAAACAATGCTTTTCTTCCAAAGCACGCAAAAACTATCATGTTCTCTTCAGAAATTACTAGATACTTCCTGTTTTCTACATCACTAAAAATTCGATGTCCATTTGTGGCTTAGAATTATAAACTTAAATTTACAGTAATATAGTCAGAGCTGATAGTGGAGACTATGCTTGGCTTCCTAGATGTGTAATTACTTGAGACCCCAACATTTAAAATATCATACTAAAGATAAGGCAGAAAACTTCAGGAAATTGTCAAGATAGCTACAGTATTTTGTTTTAAGTTCTTTCTTCTCAAAGAAAAATTAGTATCTTTGTATTATAACTGTCTCTTTTTCTGCCAAAACGTGAAAGAAATAAGAGTTTCACCCTAGAAACAAAGATCTATTTGGCAACAAGTAGAAATATCTTAAAAATAAGATTGCTTGGATAGCCTAGAATAAAATATAAATTCATAATCACTCGAAGGTACAATTGCCTCAAGTTATAATAAATTGTGGCCCTCTACTTTCTCCCTAGTGTAATATATGATACAAAGGCATCTAATCTGTTTACTTTTGAACAATGAATATTCTTAATTGTCTTTTATGGAGTCCTTAGATTCTTTTACACAACATAAAAAGTACAGAATATGTATCTTATGCTACTTTTGTACACTGTTCCTGTTTAAATGAAGCAGCAAATCACAGCCAATTTCAAGCCACGTTACAATTTCACCGCAAATTATGCAATGACTTAGAATAGTAAAAGAATGTCCCTGAAGTTGTCTCATCTTCAAGATACAAGAGACCTCAGGTATTGGAGAGCTGCTGAGAGGCAAAGTGGATGAACCAATGAACCAGTGTAGAATTTATATTGTACTTTTCACACAGGAAGATTATCTAGGACTTTCGTACACCTACACATGAATCCATGTGTAACATCTAACTCTTTTCACTTAATTTCCTTATGGACCATTTTTCTAGAAAAGAAGATAGAAAATTTCAGTCAGCCACAAATGAACTGAGACCGCCAATCTCTTTTCACATTTGTGCTGGTGTCCCAGGCAGATTTGAAAACAAGTTACAATGGTTTTAAAAAGTGCTATCAGAGTTAAACACTTGCCCTGTATAAGAGCTTGTGTCATAGCTTAAACTAGGTTTGCCTTACCATCGACTTTATAATTCTTTGCAACCTAGTCTTCTTAAAATCCTCTTTTTAGCAGAAACTACTAACATATCTAGTACAAAAAATTTGACTAATCATTTTTCTCAGAAGAAATGAAATTAAAGATCAAGACATGGCAGGTCACAGGGTTATATAGTAATGCTACAAGGACTGTGCTTTATCAAATGTAGGAATTACATGATGGTTTTTGCCTCTTAACCAGATTGCTCTTTTCGTGACTCAAAGAAGAACTATACAAATTCTTTGACTCTTTTCTAAAATCCTCTAGCTTAGGCTTATTAATTATATTTAAGGATTTAAGGCAGAGAATTGGTGGGGTTTTTTTTTTGCCAATAACGTGTAAAAAGAACTTGTAGGTCTATAAGAAAAAAGGGTAAAGAATTTCTGTACAACAGAATTTATATGCTTGTGAGCCTAACTTGTTTAGCTGTCTGATATAATTTTATATGTCCAAAATAAATATCTATAAATATAACAGTTATACAGGAGAACTAAAATTCTGCTTGTTTTATTTCTTCAAAGGTCATACATTTTCCCTTGATATAACAGTAAATAACATGATAAAATGTCCTGAATACATTATAAATTATGGAAAATAGCCATTGACTTTTCAGGCTAGTTTGGATATAAATATTTTGCGATTAATGTAGACATTCTTGAAATATGAGCAAGAAATATTGCAAACTCATAATTGTTCAAATAAATCATAAATGGGGTAGAAATTAAAAAAGAGACTGATATCCTCTAAGAAAAAGGGCTATAGAACAGTCCCATTTACTCATAAAATATGTTGTATTAAAATGGTATAAATTTAAGTTCTGGGAATATAACTCAGGAGTAGATGTTATGTCTTGCAGGAGAGACAATGGGAAAAATCTCAAGCAGCACATACATACATACATACACACATATACATAAAAAATTAACAAATATGAAAATAATTAACAATAAATATGGAAGTGCTATAAGTATATCTAAAAATGTTTTATCTCCGGATTATAATAACCTGATTCAAATAACTGCACAAAATCACTTAATCTACTGTGTCAACCATCTCTTAATATTTACAATATTAAAGTAGAGGCAACTTGCAGTTGATCAATTTTTCAAGAACCTTTATTCTCCAATCTATACATCCAGCACTGATTTGTCATACAGCCTATTGTTTTATGTCATCTATATATAGAATTTTGTAGGTGAACTCTTAGCATTGTAAATATAAGACAAATGATTTCTCTATGACCAACAACCATTCTGACCAGCTACCCATTTTTATGAATAAATTTTCAGCAAAATTCCTCTATATGTATTCATTTATATTTTGTCTATGGTTTTTTTTTTGCCAAAAATAGGTAAGTAGACATAACAGAGACCATTCTTCCCCAAAAAACTAAAAGTACTTACTATCCAGTAATTTACCAAAAAAATTTGTCAAAGCACTCTAAACACAAAGAAAAATTTTGGACCCTTACGCAAAAATGTGTGCTGTTTACCAGTTCCTCATTACTTTAACTGGGGGGAGCTTATGTGTTCATATTATAACAAGCCTCCATTCTAATGATAAATATAATTCTAATATAAATATAATATATATTATATATAAATATAATTCTAATGACAAATGGTAAATAACAGAATACTCTGAAAGTTAATGACTTGAAAAACAATCATCATTGCATTCTCTCTCAGCATTTTATGAATCAAAAATTTGGACACTACTCCACTGAGAAAATGTCTTACATGAAGTAACATTAACAAGATTCACTCATAGGAATTTATTTGGCAACTGGCTTGTGTAAAGGTGGTTCAGGGCTTCTCTGGGACTTACTTAACATGATAATCAGACTTCTTAATATGGCAATTCATAGTTTTATGGTACTAAAATGAATTCTGTTTGCATTCCTTATGGCAAGTCTCAGAGCTTTCACTGCCCAGCCAAGATCCAACAAAAAAAAGTAAGTATCTCTACTCTCAAATGGAAGAATGTCAAGAAGTCTGTGGTCACATTTAAAATCTGCAACTTGCTTCTAAATTGCTCTGTGGATTTTTCCTTATATAGGGTCATATATTCCTGAGACACAAATTTCATTGTGTGTTTACATCCCAAAAAACTAAATTGGCTTTCTCTTGCCTGTTAGTCTAAATATCACTTCCTGGTCTTAAGATCTATTATCTAGCAGGGTCCTTCTTAAATCATTTTATTTTGTATTGATCCCTTTGCTGACCTATTTGGTCTTTCCAATAATTCTTTAGGAAACAGGAGAATGAAGAGGTAAATTAGAAGAGACTCAAGGACAGTAGCATAGAATCTGGGCATGTTAGTGGTGGTGAAAGTACAGTAACTGTATAGCATGACCTTGAGAGGACAGATAATACAAGATATAAAGCATTTGCCTTGCATGTGATACATCCAGTTAGATCCCCAGAACTCTCTATGATCCCACAGCATTGACAGGAGTGTCTCAAACATGAAACAAACAAAAAAAAACATAAAATAAAAAAGAGAACAAAAATATTAATGGTAAAATTATTGTAACATATTGCCTACAGTACCATTTTTTTAAAAAAAAGAGTTTTAGTGGCCAGAGACAGTACATCAAATAGGGCATCCACCTATCACAAAGCCAATCTCAGCATCCCATACAGTTCCCTGAGTTTTACCAGGAGTGATTGCTAAGTGCAGAGCCAGGAATAATCCCTAAGCATTGCCAAGTATAACCCCAAAACAAAACAAAACAAAAACAAAAAGTTAGAAAATATAGATTTTAAGGGGTCAAAGAAATAGTACAATGGACAGAGTTCTGGCCTTGTATGCAGGTCCCCTAGATTCAAGTCCTAACATACCATATACCATATAGTCCTTCAAGCCTGTCAGGAGTAATTCCTGACCACAGAGCCAGAATAAAGTCCTGAGCACCACCAGATTTGATTCGAAAACAAATAAACACAAAATAGAGTTAAGCCACTGAGATTAAAGGTTATGTGATACATAATTGTTTTTCTTTTAATAATAACAAACAGTAGAAGAAATGCATAGAACTCAGTATATCTTTAAAAAATTAAAAATTTAGGGAAATAACTAAAAAGAAAATAATCTTTGGTTCTGCCTGTTCTGTTCTATATCATAATATGACTAATCTATACACTCTCTTCTAGGTTTCTAGTCAGCTTCTGACTGACCAATGGAAGATATAGTTGTGCCAATGGTGAATAAATGACACAAAAAGTCTTTCTTTTATACTGCTTCATGTAAGATGTCTTACAATAATTATGTTTACATTCCTCCTTAGTTTTACCTCCCACTCATCAGGCTTTTCTAGCTCCATCTTCCACTGAGTCTAAAAACTTCTATTTCTTCCTGTTCTTCCAAACCAAGAGTGGTTGGCAGGTTCCAGAAGTTCCCAATATTTGAATTTTCACACTACTTTCTGTTGATCATGTTAAGTACTTATCTGTTATAAAACAAATTCTTTATATGATGTTACTTTTATGTTAAATATTTAAAAGTGATTTCTTTTTTCTCTTAATCTAAGAATTTTTATTTCACTTTCAATCCTAAATAATATTTTCACTGAATATCGATTTTGGGGCTGATAATTCTTCACCTTAAACATTTTTTAATTTTTTTCATTTTAATCAAAGTGGATTACAAATCTGTCACAGTAATATTTTAGGTACATAGTGAAACTGATTCAGGGCATTCCCACCACCAATGTTGTCCTCCCTCCACCCCTGTTCCCAGCATGCATCCCATATCCCTCTCATTTACCACCGCCCCAGGCTGCTAGTATAGGTGGTCCTCTGTGTCTAGTACATTGTATATTGGGTATCAATTCTGTTGTTGTTGGCTTTGGATATGGTGCTTAAGTTTGATCATGTTTTTATTTCTACTTAATATGACTATTGGGTCTTGGGACCCTCAATTATTTCCCCCTCCATTTGTGAGGTGGAACAAGATGGTTCAAGTTGTGTGTTTCTGTTTGAAGGAAAGAGAAAAAAATATAATAAAAATAATAATAAAATAAGATGGGGCAAAAATCAACCAAGCAAAAAATGTGAGGAGTCCTTTTAGAGGCTATATCTAGCAGTTTAAGAGCAGAGAGGGAAAGGAAGAAAAACATAACCATACAAATAAAAGTGATTTCTATTCCTAGATTAGATCTTGACTGTTAACAGTCTTCATACAAACCATCCACTTAAGACAAGGAAGTTTCCTATTTGGCTCCTATTTCCATATAGCTACCATGATATTTTTAGCCTAGACCTACCAGGCCTTATTCTTCAAATTCTTAGAAAGCCTTTAGCATGGGCCCGGAGAGATAGCACAGCGGCGTTTGCCTTGCAAGCAGCCAATCAGGACCAAACGTGGTTGGTTCGAATCCCGGTGTCCCATATAGTCCCCCGTGCTTGCCAGGAGCTATTTCTGAGCAGATAGCCAGGAGTAACCCCTGAGCATCGCCGGGTGTGACCCCAAAAAACAAACAAAAAAAAAAAAAAAAGAAAGAAAGCCTTTAGCATGACTACAGACTTTCTTCACCTGACTCCAATCAGACAGTGAATTTCAGTGTATGCATCATCCCAGATGTAAATTTCCTGTCCCCCAGAATTCTGACTGTGACACTGAATAATTGTGTCCTTAATAATAGACTTTAACATATGTTCTATTTACTTCAATATATCTTCTAGGTCTGATTAATTTCTATTAAGCAACAGTGCTAAAATGATGTGTACTCCTGAGTAGCCTAGGAAGTGAATTTTACTTAGTGCCACTTTACCATTCACCAGCCCAGATGAACTCATGTATTAATAAAAAAAAAAAATGGGAATCCAGGCTATTGAACGGGGGCTTGAAGGGTTGGGGGCAGGACACAGGATATACTTCAATGTCCTAATAAGTAAATTCTATGTAAATAATACATGAATATTCCCATAATATTTCACAATCTCTAGGAATATATTCCCATATCAAGGACAGAATGTACATAAATATTATTTTTAACATGATATAGTACTTTGGACAATATTTTATAAAAGAAATACATTAAAATCTAGTTTCAAGGAATATAGTGTAATTTATATTTCTTCTATTTAAAATCATAACAAAGGAATATAACCATAGGAAAGAAAAGGATATAATTAGATTTAGTCTCTTAACTATGGCCTAAATTTCTTCTGCCTTGGATTCATATTATTCTTATTTTTCTTACCTGAAATCTTAACAGTGTTAGGAACCATCAGGGTAAATTAATATTCCTTAGCCTATAAAATAAAATTAGACAGATGATGTCTGTGCTACACAGCTGCAAAATTACCTTAAAATTATTCTTTAAAACTTCAAATCCGAATTTAAAGAAAGATTAGTTTAAACAAAACTGTTCGACAGAAAGGTTATATTTTGAAAAATAAATTATAATTAAGAAAATTTGCTAAGAATTGATCATATTAGGACCAAAATATTAAATTGAATGATTTTGAACCTATACGTGGTCCAATTTGAATTCTAAAGATCTGCTACCCAGTTTCTTCTATTACAAGATCATATCTGAAGTACCCTTAAATTCTTTTGCAGAAAAGCCAAATGCTTTATTAATTTTGAAAATGAGTTTCTTCTCTGCTGCTATTCTTAACCACAGAGACAGTCACTTGAATGCTTTACCAAAAAGGCCTCAAGCTTCCTCAGGTTTCACCTTCTCATTGCACTACTGATCATTTAGAGGGCAGACCTGTTCCAGACAGCTTTAATTAAACTGTACCAGGATGCAGAGAGATGTCAATGGACATGATCCATAACGTGAGGCTAAGCATGTATTTAACAGTGCTCCATCCAGTTCAATCACCTTCTAGCATTTCAGGGGTTTTATATTCATGTAGCAAAGAGTGAATGTGTGTGTGTTTTTTTAATCCAGCCCATTAGCAGCCATATGCTTGGACTTCAATGGATATGAGAACTGTCTGCAATCTGCCAGGGATTTAGGGACGTCAATAATTTGTGAATAGTCATGTCGGTACTGGTCGAAGGGTTAAGTGCTCTGCACGCCAGGGGCAGCTCTTTGGGGATCTGAACTCTTAGTTGCCTATTAGAAACCTTGTGCGTCTCCCCTGTGAGCCTTCCTACTCCATGATGCTTGTCAGATGCTTCCAACTAGCGCTGGGAAGCATTATTAGCTTTGGGTTTTAAAGATCTGTGTTAAGTACTGATAGAATGTTGTCTCTGACAAAAAAGCAGGGGGAGTAGATTGTGGCACCTTGGGAAGGTCTTTATGTTCTATGTGAAGCATACACTTTTTCTCTTCTCCAATTTCATATTTTTGTCGATAGATGATTCAACATCCTTTTAAGAAAGTCTATATCATTGGTTTCTACAATTTTCTAGTGGATTAGACTGCATCAACTAAAGTAGAGATATAAATAACTCCTTAAAATAATATTAGACATTAAAAGCTTTTGGGGGGCACACCCCAGCAGTGCTTAGGGGTTAGCCCTGGTAGACTAGAGGGCTACTAGAGGTATAAAAGCTTTTATACCTTCCCCCATCAGGTAAAAAATAATATTGATGAAATTTGACATTTAACTTATTTTTGTTGTTTCTTTAATTATTTTACTGTTAAAATAGTCTTGAATAGTTATCTTTAATAATATCAACCATCGAAATGACCTAAAATCATTTGCCTTATCATTAAACTTCATTTATCCTAAGTTTTGTCTGCCTTTCTCCCTACTTGTAGTCTCTGTGTTTGGCTTGGTATGTGGTGGATAGTAATAAATGCCTTCTAGATAAAAGGACGGATGCATGAATGAATGGATCAACTGATTGATCGATTAATAAGTGGATAGATGAATTGATGAAAGGATCGAAGAGAAAATACTTGAAATTTTTGTCAATTTGAGTTATATAAATTTAATTTCTCTCTAGTAATTTCTAGAACTCA
This sequence comes from Suncus etruscus, assembly GCF_024139225.1. Taxonomy (NCBI): domain Eukaryota; kingdom Metazoa; phylum Chordata; class Mammalia; order Eulipotyphla; family Soricidae; genus Suncus; species Suncus etruscus. Next base: position 3,817,913 of record NC_064863.1, read on the forward strand.
TTTTGTACATGGGGGTGGGTGTTCAGCAATAAAACATATTTCAACTGTGTTAATGGATATAATTTCAGAGGTAACTCACATTACTATGACATTTTTGTATGAGTGGCACTTAATTTCCTTGTTGGGTAAAAGATAGGTGTAATTATATTATGATGATAGGTTTCCATCATACTTTTTATTCCTTAATCTAGACATAATTCTGTTTTAATATGACTGAATACTCCCATAATAAATACTCCCATAGAAAAATACTCCCATTGTATTGTGGTTTCATTAAGGAGGATAATGACTCTTAAGCAAAGGGACCTTCAGTCTTTCTGTGAATATATAACTGCTCTTAAAGATATTTTGTCAGGTTTGTAGATAATATCCTATGTGTGTTTGTTTCCAGTAATTCCAGTCTTCATACCCGGGTGTAGTTTTACCTGTCCCTTAATTTCCCCTAGGTGATATCTAAAAGGTCTTTTTAAACTCCTTAACTACGCAATGAGGCCTCAGTGGACACCTACATTGTGGCTGCTTGGGAAAATGCCAAGCACTAATGAGTATTTTGTTTAATGTAATGGAAACTGAAAGTGCATGGTTTCTTTCATGGCTGATCAATGTCTACTTCTGTTGTTTGAATTTATCTATATCTTCTAAATTCTCAAAAAAAAGGCCACAAGAGAGCTGAGCTCTTAATCCCAGGGAAGACTTGAAGATTTAGAAGTTGTGTTTAAATGGAGCTCAGCATAGATCGAAAGCAATTGAGTTAGAATTTTATTTAGCTATTCCTCTGTATTAAGATATCTCATTCTTTCTTTCAAGCCCAAATTCCAACATTAAAACTTTTTAAGCTAGTTTTAAAAAATAATAACAAGGAAATAATAAGGGAATGAATTATCATTTATAAATTCTAGGCCAGATATTATATATATTCTATATATTAACTATTTCTTCATTATTTTATTATTATAAAATATTTGGTATGTATTACATTTACTTTATTGCTTTTTACAAATTCAAATAAAATGTGTTCAGCATAAATTTGAAGTGAATAATTAAAGCACTATTTCATAGGTGCATGAGAAGTCAGATTTGCTAAAAAAAAAAAAACTAATACAATCAATAGGCCAATGTGATAAAGTATGTTTTAATGAAGAATAATGACTTCCAGGTGGTCCTAGCATTCTACACATAACTAGGTAGAAAGTGTATCGGGTGTTTCTAAAATGTCATTGAACCATATCTGATGGAATAGATACAAAGCTCCCTTTGGTATTATTTATAATTTATAGCCCACTTGAATGTCCTAGATAATTTCCAAGAGTAAATATTTCAAACTATTTAAAAGCCCCAAAAGAGATTTACCTCTCACCTCAAGTTTTATGAGGTTAGCAATTTCAAAATTATCTATGGGTATTATTATAAAAGATAAGTTTTGGAAACGGAAATAATTTAATTCCTCAACTTGAAGTATAATGAATCACTTTCTCCTCATGTATTTCAAGTCACCATCTTGCTTCAATTATATTCTCACGTACCTTTGAAGAACTCTGGAACTATGCAAGTCTTCCCAAATGAAAATTTATAGTAGAAACCTTGCTTGACCCTAATAATTGTTACTTTACTGAAATACTAATATGCAAATAAAGTTGCTTATTACACCAAACATGAAGTCCTTTGACTCTAAGGTGAAGTATTGATCATCTTTATTTCTGTCAATACTGTACTCACTTCTAACGTTAACAGTTTTTCTATATGAGATTACCATACTTGTAGATGGTCATAATAACCTACAGACATTTAGAATATCTCATTCCTAAGCATTAAAATTTTTATCTATTTAAAAATTTGCTTATTTATTCCAATTACTAATGATTAGTAAATAAACATCATTATGAGAATATTGCTAAATGCCTTAATAAGTTATAAATGATCCTTCTATTAAATAAAGACTTCATGTAAAAATCTTCACTGAGAAAATGTTACTCTACAGGAGATGAAAAAATAAATTGAAAATTCAATTAGTGTCTGAGCTATTTTTTAATCCTGAGTTCATGGAGAAAATGATTTTTTAAAAAGAATATTCAAGTATGCGCTTTGCCCTTGGATAATGAAATAACAGGTTCACTGTTTTTTAAGCTGTGGTATTTTTCAGATTGTCAAATGTATATCAAAGAAGTATTCTCTTGGCAAATTTTATGAATTTCAGTTCCGTTTTCTTGACAATTTGAAATTCAATTATCCAATTATAACTAAAGGTCATTAGTCTAATGTGGCAACTTCATGACAGTTTTAGTTGCAGAGAATGTCTCAGTTTAGAGAGGAAATTCTGCCATATGACAAATTTTATTGTACTTAAAACTTGGATAAAATTTAAAAGAATTTTTGTCTTCTTGTGCTTTTATTGTTTACTAATAAAATAGAGATTAAATAATTTTTCAAATCCCAGGTTTATAATCTATAGTATGATGTTCACTTCACTAATTAATATCTTCAAATTAATAACAAACAAGAATTAATAACAAAGAAAAGTTGAAAATCTGGTAGGTATTTTAATTTGAAGTTCCTTTGTTATGATAATCCATAATTACAAAGTAGCACATACCATAGAAACAGACACAACGGGTACTAGATTTTCTACCCACATCCAACCCCAACAAAATTGACTTTTTAGTATCGATAAATTTGTTTCACAATTGTTTACATGCTCTGAGCAAGGTCATCAGTGAAAAATGCTCTTTCTCTTGCCATTTATGCATTTTAGAGTTCCAGACATTGTTAGAAGCAGAGATGGATTAAGTGAAACATTCACTATGTATGTATTTGCAACTCACTTATCCAGAAGAAAAAATTATGCATAAGGATGCTGATTTAGCATTTAAATACTAAACAAAATTCTCTATTACTCTGCTTGAGGACCCAACACTTGCTATGAAATGCTCTCAGCACCGTTCTGAATTGCCCATCTCACTTGTCTAAGGATTTTGATACTACAGTTTTGATATGCAATAAGACCCATCATAAAGTTCACAACCTAGGTATAAATGTGTGACCTCTTCAAAGACACAAAACATTCACAATCAACGCAAGCTCTTTCCGTTTCTGTGAAAAGTTATTTCCTTTTGAGTCTGAAACTAAAGTAATACTTTTATGATAGGTGTAAGCATTCATTTTACCTATGTTATCTAATTTAAGCCTCATGGTGATTCTCTTAAGGATCCTCTAAAATATGCTTCAATGACAGGTAGAGTTATCGTAAACTGGAGAACCAGGACTTGAACTGAGAGTATGACATCAGAATTCTTATTTACACTAGGTTTATGTTACATATCACAAATTACATTTCTGTCATTGAAATTATATAATGGAATTTCAAAATCTGCTAGGAGAGTAAACTCTAAGAACATATAAACAGTGGAAATGGAAGACAGAGACCTAATTTACAAGTAAGACTACAGGAGCAGAAAATATGGCAATAAATGATCATTTCTGCCTCTAAAGACATTTAATTCATTAGTCTACCTCGTAATTGTTCAGGTTTCTAGTCTGCAGTATTTTTCCGGTCCCCATCTTAGTCAAATAATTCTGTAAAATTATTTGTGCTTCTATGATGAGGTTTACTTTTAATTTAATTAATAATGAGTATGAGTTTCATGTTCTCCCTGCAGTAATCAGACGTCAATAATAGTCCCCTTTGAGTCTCTCAAAGGAAAAACACACTTCAGATTCATCTCAAAACTTGACTTGCATTATATTGTCTGACTATGTTCTATAAACTAATAAGTGTTACAAGCACACACTTTAGATTAATCTCATGACTTGCTTTATATGGTCTATGTTCTATAACTAATGGGTGTTACTTTAATTTTTATGCATAAAAAAAGAGAGGCAAGAAAGTAAAATAGGGGCTGGAGAGATAGCATGGAGGTAAGGCGTTTGCCTTTCATGCAGGAGGTCATCAGTTCGAATCCCGACGTCCCATATGGTCCCCCGTGCCTGCCAGGAGCAATTTCTGAGCCTGGAGCCAGGAATAACCCCTGAGCACTGCCGGGTGTGACCCAAAAACCACAAAAAGCAAGAAAGAAAAAAAGAAAGAAAGAAAAAGAAAGAAAGAAAGAAAGAAAGAAAGAAAGAAAGAAAGAAAGAAAGAAAGAAAGAAAGAAAGAAAGAAAGAAAGAAAGAAAGAAAGAAAGAAAGAAAGAAAGAAAGAAAGAAAGAAAGAAAGAAAGAAAGAAAGAAAGAAAGAAAGAAAGAAAGAAAGAAAGAAAGAAAGAAAGAAAGAAAGAAAGAAAGAAAGAAAGAGAGAAAGAGAGAAAGAGAGAAAGAGAGAAAGAGAGAAAGAGAGAGAGAGAGAGAGAGAGAAAGAGAGAAAGAAAGAAAGAAAGAAAGAAAGAAAGAAAGAAAGAAAGAAAGAAAGAAAGAAAGAAAGAAAGAAAGAAAGAAAGAAAGAAAGAAAGAAAGAAAGAAAGAAAGAAAGAAAGAAAGAAAGAAAGAAAGAAAGAAAGAAAGAAAGAAAGAAAGAAAGAAAGAAAGAAAGAAAGATAAAGAGAGACTTTGCCAAGGCTAGAGAGAGAACAGACTACACACCCACTTCTAGCCATGTTTTACTCAAATAATGCTTTTAGAAATTCTAGCATACTTTGTGTAATCTCTTACTATAGGTGTGTGACCTTTATTATCAATTTTAAGAAAATGCAAACGTTACTTTTCCAAAACATCCATGCAATTGGATAAACAGTTGGCACATATACAATACTGTATACTTGGTATAACAATATACATGGTATAATGATACATTTATACATGGTGTACTTTGTATAACATATACCGTATACATGGCAGATATATACCATACATGTATATTACATATGTGTATATGACATCTATCGATGCATATTGTATACAAAGCATATATGTAACATATACTGTATAATGTCATAACATATACATGGTATATAATCTAATACTAACATTTCAAAGTGGGCAAAATCAATGGGAAAAAAACATCAATTGAATTCCTAAAAAGAAACTTCTTGGGTAGAAAAAAAAAGAAAAAGAAAAAAGATACTTTTTAAGGAGAAGTTTGGCTAATAAATCCTAGAAGACTCAGAGAAAAAAGCCCTTTGGAGACTGGGAAAAGGGGTGAGATAAAAGACAAAAACAGAAAAGAATAGAAGGCAAGGGTATACTAAAAGAATATAAAACACCACATTTTTTTCATTCTTGATTAGATTATAGCATCTAAGTTCTTTACATAGCATTCAAGACCTTCTGAGTTTCAATGCCAATTTATTTGTTGGAAATTTATCTCCAGCATACTCCTCTATGTTCTATGTCATGCCACCATGTTGTGCGTTTTTCAGAGTAACAAGGCACACTTGTTCAGAGTAGCATGGCACACAGAGTAGCAAGGTATCTCAGTCTTTCCTGAATATCTTATCCTTATACCCACTTCATCTATGTGTCCATCTTAAATGCCATTCTTAGTTCAAAAAACTTTGCCAAATTCTCCTCTTCCCTAACTCCATTATTCCATACCTAACAAGCAGAAGTATTTTCCCTCTTCCTGGACTTCTCTCATTTTTTCAGAAGGAAAAATTTTAAGAAAGAATAATTGTGACATATAATACAGACTAAGGGGTAACTATATGAAGAATAAAGGAGGTGACTATTTTTAAATTGAAGAGGAAGGACCCAGAAAAAAAAGAGATCCCCCCTTGGCAAAGGCAAAAGTAGGTATCTAAGACTAATGTTGGAACTCCAAGCAACTGAATGGACTCTTCAACATGCTGATTTTGTCCTCTTAAAGAGTTGTTGGGTTTTGTTTTGGTTTATTTAGGAGGAGCCACACCCCACAGTGCTCAGGGGACCATGCTGTGCTAGGGGTCAAACCCAGGGTTCTCACATGCGAAGATGATATTTTTCCTTTGAACCAGCTTCCCAAACACAAAGGAATTCTTTGCTACACTCAATGATTTGTGAAGCCTGGAACGGAAGGAATTCCTGTTTGTTCACCCAAAGTTAAGTTTCCATTTAAATTGATAACCTGACAACGAGGAAATGGGAACAACTATATCTAAGAGCAAGTTATCCTTCCTCACCAGTGAACAATAAGACAAAATCAGAAGACATGTCACCCTTTGATCTGTGCAAAAGCCAAGATTGCTATATATGGATGACTGGTTGTTACAACCAGGACTAGACAGTATGAATCCTGGGACCAACAACAACAACAACAAAAAGCTCTAACCTAGCTTTTGGTCTACAATCTGTTCAACAAACAAGATCTCCAATTCCAGAGGTCTGACTGAGACAACTGCAAGTGAACGAAACACTCTGTCCCAGGCTCCATCCTAGGAGCAACATAATGACCAAGAACACCAACTACAGAAGATGAATTAAAACGACACTGAAAAAGCAGAACTGCTAGAACCACAAAGAAAGACTTCATCATAAGCTCCATTTCTTGAGCTGCACAGTCACCAAGATCTCTAGATACAGAGGACTGATTTTACCCTCCATGATGAAGCAGAAGTCTTCCATACACCACAAAAGCACTGAGGGGAGAGTAAATGATCATGCAAAGAGTCTATAGTTAATCCCATGACAGTATACTTCAGGGATGGAGAAACCCTGAATCTCCTAGGCCAAGGGACTTCCCTCTATAATATCCCCAATAGTTACTGTGCCTATGCAGGGGGAAAACGAAAAAAAGAAAGGGAAAAAAAGCACAAAATAATAATTTTTCCACATATATATTGATTGATTGATTGATTGATTGATTGCTATTTTTGACATCCTTGTTTTGGTGTAGATATTGAAGTTGATGTCTCCCTTTTAATTTTATATTATTTTATCTTATCTTTCTCTTTCTTTTTGCACTCCGGCATGACTTGAATTCAGAACCGAGACTATTGTGTGGTGCTCCTCTTTATTGCTGTAGGGCTCACTGGATATTTAATTTGACATTTATTTTTGTATTGTTATGATGTTTCAATTACCTTTTTCAAGTCCTCTCTCAAACTGAGGCTGATAGCCACTAGAAGGACTCCACCCATTTTCAGCATATTTTTTTTTTTGCTTAATCTTTACCCCATTCTGTTGCTTTTCTTTCCCTCAAACAAAACCACATAACTCGATTTATCTAGCTGAGCCTCTCAAATAGAGGGAGAAACAAGGGAGGACACCAGGACTAAACAGATGTATGATCACTGATAGTAAGCTAGACAAAGAGGGGACCACCTACTCTAGCAGCCCGGTGGGTGATGATGGGGGATATGGGTTGCAGAAAGGGAACGGAGAAGGGGGGGAGGACAAATTTGGTGGTGAGTAGTCCCCTGATTCAATGTTAATATGTACCTAAAATACTACTGTGAAAGATATGTAAGCCACTAAAATCAAAATAAAAATTAAAAATAGAGAAGACTGGAGTTGAATATTTGCTATACAAGTACATCAGTCTATAGTCTGATTCCAATAATATCCCATCAATATAAGTGAAAAGAACAGTTAACTTTTCCAGAGTACCTTAATTCTAGACCAAAGCATTGTGTGTACGTCAATGTAGATGGACTCAAATAGCAGGAAAACAGGGAAGTAGGAAAACAGTAGGAAGATTGCTACTGTGCGGGAGTGAAGAGGTCAGGAAGGGACCAGTATGACTATGATAAAGGGAAGCAGTCAGTCTGGATGATTCTGAATGGTAAAGGAAGGCAAATTGGTATTCATATCCTATCAGTAGCAGTATGTAAACCAAAATGCCTAAAATTAAAAAAAGGGGAGGGGAGTTGGGGGAGGAACAAGTGCCTGTTATAGAAGCAGGCTGGGGAACAAGAAGGAAACTGCAGACATTAGTGGAGTTGTTGGAGCACTCTAAGCTTGAAGCTACATCATAAATTTGTAATTCATGGTGAATTTAATAAAATAAAAAATTTTAAGTAAAAGAACTCATTAAAACTCTCCCAGTTTCTCTTGCATCCATTTTAGTCAGTTAAGCAGGAGATTCTTGAAGAGAATTTGGACACTCTGCTGCAGGTATCACCTATTTTTGTCTCCTCTCAAAAATCTCTCAGACTCAAAAAAATTAGGACATGCTTTTCAGCACCACAGCTGAGTTCAATGTTAGGAAATTCAGTGGATGGGGCAGTGAGCTCGACCTGGATGAGGGACTAGCCTGAATTCAGACCGGCCTTACTTCAGAAGGAGGGTGGTGTGGCTATCTGTGGTCTTCTCAATCATGGGTTGAAAAGTACAAAATCATGCAAAGGTTTGAGATATGATCATGAGACAACTCCTGTGCAACCCACAATAATTTCTCTTTCTTTTATAAGGTGAGAGGATATGAAATAATTCCATTGAAAGAATGATTTTTGATATCTTCTTGTTAGATAAAGAGGGAGATGCCCAAGCAATGTTCAGGGCCTGAGAACTAACCCTGGCAATACTTAAACAACTGGGCCTCATAGTTCAATTCTGGGGTCAGGCAAAAGAACATTGCTCCATTCTAGCAGAACTATTGGGCCCCACCCAATAAAAGTCTTCAAAATTTTAATGGCGGGGTGGACAGGTGATAGTGAGGAGACACTGCTTTTCTCCCAAACAAAGCAAGCCATCTTTTCCTTTCTCTGCTCCTTTTTCTCTCCCTGTCACTTCGTCAGGCTTTTAACAGAAACATTTCATATCAACACACTTATGTAACTATCATGTGTAAATAAATGCAAACAGCTATTAGTTTTCAGAAATATCAGCATAACTATCTTTGTATACAATGTGTACTAGAGCTTTTTACAATACAATTTCCCAGATCAACTCCCAAAGAATATATCTCAGAGGGCTTTGGGACAATACACAACCAAATTACTACTGCAGAAAGACCAGGATTCTCTATGGAAGTCAACACCATTAATCTTTTAATTTAGCTTTTCCATTAGAGATGATAGATACATAGATGCATAAATACATATTTAAATTTTTGTACTGGAATCTTAAATACTTTCAGACAGATGTTCTTCTGTAGACCTTGATTTTACTAACCATGCCATTTCGCCAGAAAAATTTAGGGCCGCAAGAATTTAGGATTTAGTAATTATGTCAAACTTGTCTATGTAGCTGGCTATTATACCAACCAAAGCATGAAAATGTATTAGAAGTCTCTATCAGTATACAAAGAAAGTTGTAAGCAACTACAGGAAAGTGATCTTTTTTTTAATGAGCCTTGATTCCCTCTTGTTTTTGTGTATCAGGCTGTGAAAAATACTGACCTCAAAAAATATTTGCATTTGTGTCTAGTAGTTCTTAGACTGTTTCTGGTCTTTTGTAAGAGCTCTTCCTCTTTTTTTTTTTTAAATCTAATTGTCAGGTGGTAAGAAGGGACAAATTAGGTTAAGTGAGTAGAACCTACAGAGAGCAGAAACAGATTTACTAACTTTGATGATGGCTTCTAGTGAGTACGTGCCAAACACATGGCTGGCTTGCTATAAAGTCAGTTGAGCTGATCGTGCTAAATAGGTTAAAAGATGACAGTGAGAGATTTTTAAGCAGGAATAATTTCATTCTTTCCTCTCACCAGTTATATGGTTAACTGGTTCAAGTGCTGATTTGTTATACCACAAAGAACTGGCTCACAGTCCCTGCCAGCTTTCTGAAGTCACGATGGTGTCAGAAGCTAAGTCCCTCTGGGAAATGTGTCAAAAAGAAAGTCTGAGTTCCTCTCTTTCAAGGACACTCTTTCAATCCATTATCTCCAACCTGTGTGCAATATTCTAGTCTATCAAAATATAGTGATTGAATAAAACTGCTATTTCAGATAATGAATAGGGTGATTTAATATAAGGTTTGTGTTATATGGTATTATAGTTCCCTAAATGAATGCTGAAATCCTAAAATGAGAAAACTTATTATTGCTCCAAGTTAAACCATAGCCACTTCTTTAAAACTTTAAAACCTTAATAAGATAGCAGTCCATTTGATTTTTTTTTAAAAAATGTTATCTTATATAAGGGCTTACTATTTGCCTGTATTTTAAAGCCACCTTTTAATAAATCTTGGCTCAAAGAAAACAGATTATAGCCATAAATAAGTGACTAATTTTGTGTTTTGTAATTTTGTCAGACTAATCAGATATTAAACTTTCTTTTAAAGATGGACTTGAAATCTTGCAGTCTCGCAATTCTTTTTACTTTGACAAATTCTAGAATGTTTTATTGATTAAGAAACAGAGACAGAGTAAATTAAAAACCCTTATGTTCAGTTCATCTAGTACCCTTCTCCATCTTATTTGCTCAAAGTCACGTTATACCTGATGTTGACTTTGACGCATATCCAAGCTTTTTGGCCTTCTTTCCACCTAAGTCCATTAGACACAGTGGTACACATATGTTTTGGTTTATGGCCACACATATCTATGTTTAGGGCTTATTTCTAGCTTTGTGCTCAGGGATGACTCCTGGTGGTACTCAAGGGACTATAGTTGGTGCTGGAAATCAAACCCAGGCTGCTTGCCAGTAAGAAAATTGTACACCAATTGTACATCTCTGGCTCCTACATTTGCTCCCTACTTTGAGAACGGCAGCTTGCCAAAATGTAATGAAAGTTTGGTAAATCAGAACAAACAAAAGAATTGCATGCCTAAATTTACAAAAGACATAGAAAGTTTTAAACTGCTAGCAATTCAAGTGAGAATATTTTTAGCAATTATTCTATGACTGTATCTTGAGTTAGAGAGGCCAATTCTCAGAAAATCTTTCTGATTCTGACCTTCCAGGGTGGGCCACCCCTTAGCTATTTAGTGGGAATATATATTGGTGAGCTAAATATTCCATATTCTTCTTTTAAGTAACAACCCAAGGTCTCAAAGTAATGGATGTGTTTTTAATAAATCTAATAAATAAATCATTCATCAGAGATACTTCAAAACAGAGAAGCTATCAGAACACTCTGAAAAATTCATTAGAGCACTTTTTTGCAGACATGTCACCAAGTTGAATAAATGTGTGTCAACTCCAAATGGAAATGAAAAATAGCAGTATATGTTATGCATTGAAAGCTGAGAAGATAGGAATTTTACTCTTGTCTCTACTGCTGACTTGTTTAATAACCACAGCCATGTGTATAACTTATTCGTAACTACTCATCCCTCTGATCAAAAGCCAGGGCAATGTCTATTGAGGATTTGGAGCTTCTAAGGAGTGACCTTAAGTAAGTTCAGTTAGCAGTAATAAAATCTTGCCCAAGTTAAAGACCCAGTCCCACAACAGTTTGGTACTTAACCTTGAGTTCACTCCCCCCCCCCTTTTTTAGGGGAGAGCGCGAACGCAGCCCCCCACTACCACAAATTATGCTGTCGAGTTTCTCACATTTGGGGAAATCTCAGGGTCACCACATCCGGAGTGCAATGGGTGAGCTTCGCCCTGGGAAAACCACCTTCGTGATCATGGTATCTCCCCTGCCAGGTAAGTATGAGTTCACCCCTCTTAAAGAATATTAGATAGCTTTTCTATTAGCAATAATACGGCAATAAATTTATCTTAAAATATTGATATGTTTATGCATTAATATAATTATATCCACAGAAAAAAATTCCTGATAGCACTTTCTTCAACCAAAGGTTAGGTAAACTCTTAGTGTATATATTGAACAATCCACTGCTGGCCTTTTCCTAAACCTATAATTCAGCTTTTCATACTCCTCCATTAACTCATTCTACCATGGTAAGCCTTTCCTTTTAGGTCTGGAATTCATACTACTTTTCTCAAAGACCTAGAAATCGCAAACAGGCTATTTCCATTCCACCTCATCAATCATGCAAAAGAATGACCTTATTTATGTTTTGTGATTTGAGAAATGAGGTGATGGTAGAAGGGGTTCAGGATACAAAGAAGAAGGTGTTGGCTTCATGGAATCAGCCATTTCTTTCTCCTTCATTTGCTCTACAAGTTGGTTAGAGTTGGTAATTGATCTGAGCTCCTTCAACATTCATCCATAAACTATTTATTGAGTATCTACAACCTGTTAGGCACTGTGCCAAGCCATAGTTCAGAGTTTAAAAAGAATCAAATCAGCGATCAATACAAAAGCACACTCCACAGAATTTTCAGAGTATAGTGCATTTAACAAACTGCTGTGTGAACTACCTTGGTAATCATTTTTCATAATTGAGTACACTGAAAAAATAATAAAGCAAGCCATCATTTGCTCTTATAAAGTTTACAGCCTGGTAGGAAGCATATAAATAAGTTCATATTCCGTTGCTATCCCTCACACATGACTAGGGGCCAAGTCTTTTCCTTGAAAATATCCTAAATATAATAATTTCGTTGTTGTTTGTTTTTGTTCGGAGGAAACACCAGTTGGTGCTCAGGAGTTAATTCTGGTTCTGCACTCAGTAATCACTCCTGGCAGGCTTAGGAGACCAGATGGGATGCTAGGAATGGAACGTGGGTCAGCAGTACACAAGACAGGCACTCTACCCTCTGTACTATCTCACCAGTTCTTAAACGAAGCTATTTTTTTATGCCACGTTTCCGGTCGACTTCATGTATTCCTGTTTATATTCCTTGTAAACTGAGGCACACAAGAAATGTAAACATCCATTTGTGGTGGACAAGAGAGAATAAAAGGAACTCAAATGATAAGTAACTGTAATACATTATCACAGATGTGATAATGACTCTGGAGATAACCAAAAAATATGAAAAAAGTGAATGTACAATACATGCTTTTACAAAAGGTAAATTTTCAAATAAAATAATAAATGTAAATGAATAGTATATACTTTATAGTATTTGATAGTAATAGACTGATGGAGGGTGTTATAAGGACTTAGAAAATTAGGTCTAACTTTCAGAAGAAATCAGTTTGCACTGTGCCTCAAAGGACACATCAGAGGAAATAGGTGGTGTCTGTTGGAGCTTGAATTAATGGCCTATCATTAGTTTGACAAAGAGGGAAGTCTAATACAAACTTTTCCTGGGTCTTCATGTGACTGGAGGGTGTGTCCCACAATTTGAGTGGATTTTCTTTTTTCTCTCTAGTTTCCTCTGTACTGACTTTAATTTCAGGCTAACCGATTGATTACCTGATAGCTGCCAAGATAACATATTTACTCCATTAACTCCCCAACACAAAAGCCATCTTCTCTTTCCCAATAAGACTAAGCAAACTCCTATCATTACCTCAATTAGAGCAACTCACAGTTTTCCTATCTCTGAGTCAATCATATTGCTAGGAGGACGGAGTTTACTAATTGGCCACCTATGAGTTATATATTCACTCTTAAAACAAAAGCAAGTGGGATCAGCCCAATACAAACCATATCAAAACCAGGTCAGTCAAGGGTAAATATCTCAAAGAACTATTACTATAAAAATAATAACAATAATAATTATTACTATTATCATCGCTGTAAGCACTCTATATCAAAGGACTTAGTATATGCTAGGTACTACTCTAAACTGCCTGCATATATATATATATATATATATATTTATTCCTCTTAAAATCATTGCTTTGTTTTGTTTTTTGTTGTTGTTTTGGGGGGGCCACACCCATTTGATGCTCAGGGGTTACTCCTGGCTAAGCGCTCAGCAATCGCCCCTGGCTTGGGGGGACCATATGGGCCACCGGGGGATTGAACCATGATCTTTCCTTGGCTAGCGCTTGCAAGGCAGACACCTTACCTCTAGCGCCACCTCGCCAGCCCCAATATCATTGTTAATACAGGTACTTTTAACTACATAATTTTCAGATGACAAAACTGAAGCATGGAGATGTTCTATAATTTATCACATATCTGGGAATTAAGTCATTTATCACATATCATGGCAGGCCAGGGAGTTGAAAAGAGACCATCAAACTGCTGAGTCCATGGCCTTCCCCACATATTATACTAAATTGACTTCTATAAACCTATTTACAAATGCTCAGAATGTAAGTGAAGTGAATCTGAAGAGTAGTGAGAAGACCAGCAACTTAGATAAATACTCATTTTGTTCTATTCTCAAAGTTATAGTGACAGAACTTCCAGAAAGTTAGTAAACAGTGTTATCTTCTCCAGGAGGTCAAGTTTTGACTGGACCTAGGCAGCTAGCCACTGGAATTAAATGGTCCCACAAAAGACGATTTGTTCCCCAAAAGCTATACCTATCCAGATCTCTCAAAAACTTGTAGTTATACTTTTACACGATGTACCAAGGAGGAATTAAGGATCTAAGTCTCTAAGTTCCTGTTGTGCTCTGAAGCATCATTTAAGGAACATATATAGAACTTACTTAAAGCAAACAATGCATTTGAACCACACACAATCCAAAAATTTCAACTTTGGCAATGAGAAGCGGTAAAACCAGGCTTGTGTCTGCTTATCATGCATTTTCTGCTACAAAGAAAGTAAGCACAGTTGAGAAAATCCCACAAAGCATTATTTGGCTCCAGCTTCTGTGCTTCTGAAGAGAAATGGATACATTAGGAAAAGGTCTTCTCCCCTTTGTTGGAGAATATGCTATCTTTTTGTATTAAAATGGGAATTAACTTTAAATAAATAAAATTCAGTCTACTGTTTCACAAAAAATAATGTTCTTTGACAGTGTCATTTCTCTGATCCCTGAAAGCATGATGCGTGTTAACTTGGACCTTCATCATGATTTTCCTTAACGGCATAGAGAACACGTTATGTTTTTATCCGTTTATTGATTTCTCCTCACCTCCTCCCATGTTTTCTTTCTGCCAGCTGTTGACTTTGCCCTTTGTGCTGCTCCATATGCTGTGACGCAGGCAGAGACTGTATCACCTGTCTGTGGCTAGAAGAGGGGGCCAGGCCTGGCTGCCTGCAGGCACCAACCACAGGAGAAAGAAAATCTTTTCTCTGAATGGTTTTTTAAAAGACCCTGAACTGCTTTCATGAAGAGAGCAGAACAAGTGCCACATTCCACGTGAAGCCGTGGAATAATATGTGATTTCTATTCAGCAAATCATCAGCCTGATATGGAGACTATGCCAACTCCTTTCCAGATACAAAACAGAGCTCCTGTTTCTGTCTAAGTCTCCTAGAAGAAATGTTACTTACTTTTTTCTGTTCTTATTTTCTATTAAGGGTTCTAAATAATTGCAAATCTGCTTATTTGAATCACATAAAATTTGTTAATTAAATTTTTTCTGTTAAACAATTATTTTAAGCAAATGAATGTATAGACATATCAAAGAAAGTCTACTTTGCATTAGAACAGAAATTTTAATAGTAAGTGTTTTACCCTTGTAACTGTCCATTTTAACCATACTTAGCTTTGTAGGAATTGCTTCTAAAATTGTACTTGAAACATACAATTGTATTTGGGGAAATGCTAGAGATACAGCTTAGTGATAGAAAATATGCCATACCAGGAAAAACGTTTAAAAATACTACTTTAGAAAAGAAAACTCTCTAATATAAACAAGATACAGTGATTTCGGAAGTTCCTGGTTATTAATAAGATTTGGAAACCTAACTTCTAGAATTTCTTTTTTTTAAAGAGATTCATTTGTACATGAGAAAAAACATGATTTACAAAATTATATTTAAAATGTGTGCATATGTGTGTATTTCTGCATATTTTGTACAAAGACTGTAACCTTAGTCAATCCCCAAGAAGGTGTTTAGAGGGTAAAATTCCCAATTTTCTTGCCTCCTTTCTCTTCTCATGCTGACCCTTATTTGTGCCTCTGTAGTCAATAGCTTTTTCACTGTATTTCTTGCCAGATTCCAATTTATCTCTTCCCAGATAAATTGTTCTTTTTGTTTTCTAACCAAGAAAGACTGAGCCAGGGGAGCTCAGGAGCTGATGCTCTGGTAGTGGCAGCAGATAGATGACAAGAAAGCTCTGAGCATTGCAGCAAGTGACCACTGGGGAACTGTTAGGAAGATGGATGGATCCACCTGAACCCACCCTGAACAGTGTCTCCTAGTAGGGAAATGGGGCATCCAACATGCCACCCAGGCAATCAGACTTATTTTACATGAGGCATATTTTTAAAAAGATTGTCAAGTGGGAAGATTAAACTGAATAAGATCATCCCCTGAATATTTCACTATAGTTCATTGTTTTCCATTTAGTTTTGTATTTTATTTAATATTTGGGGAGAAAGCTTTTTGTGATAATCTATAGTTTCTGTATCTAATACAAAATACTAAACTAACATTTGAATTGGCTTTAGGAAGAACAAACAGCAGGTCTTGCTTCTGGCAGACAGGATTTCCTGTCCTGTAGATTGATGGGTTTGTTTTTATTGAACACAAGGTGTTACCTGCAGACCAAAAATCAAAGACTCAATTCCAGCTTTAGGAGTTTGTGTTCTAATGAAAAAGGAAGTTAGATAACATATTCAAATCTTCCGGTTACTCTCTCTGACTAGCATTCTCTTTCATTCCTTTCTTAAGACAAGTTAATCTAAGCCTAAAATGAGTTCTGAGGAAATGAGCTAGATAAATCAGGATCCAGATATATGTTATTTTAGGGGAAAATAAGAGAGAAGAGGAAGGGGGAAAAATAAGGAGAAGAAGGGCAGGGTGAAGGAGAGGGAGAAACAGAAAGAGAGATGGAGAAGAAGAGGAGAACAATTTAGAAGAAGAAAGAGAAGGAGATGAGAAGAGGAAGAGACAGAGAAGGAGGAAAAAGAAGAAAAGACTTTTGTGTATTATGTCTGTCTCTTAGTGGGAAAAAGTGCCCACAACGAAATTATGAGACCATAAGCTCTTTTTAGAGCTGCCATATGCAATCTTTGGAGCATGATATACCATCAAAGAATAATCTCCAGAGCATGTGTGTGTGTGTGTGTGTATGTGTGTGTGTGTGTGTGTGTGTGTGTGTGTGTGAGAGAGAGAGAGAGAGAGAGAGAGAGAGAGAGAGACCCTCCCATATTCTATCACTGCAACAATAGGAGCAAAGGAAGACTCTTGGAAGAAAAAGAAAGGATTCTTTTTCAAGAGCTTAACATTTTTCCAGTTTCTCTTGGTTCCATGCTATGGCAAGCTGGATCATGAGATGTTATGTTTTGCCTCCATCAAAAAAGTAATGCCACCAAAACCTCTACAGAACTAGAATTTTATACTATATGAATTGATTTTATATAAGGCTGATGTTTTTAGTTATTTAGACAGTATATTATTGTCCTCCATGTCCACAATTAAAAAAAATCCCAAAGAATTTCTTAAATAGATTAGTAGCACCTCCCACCAAAGGTATTTCTCCTCTCAAGTTATTTGCTTTCCTTTTATTAAACTCAAAAATCTAAGTAACCTAAGGAGTTTTACAATTTACTCAGAGCAAATTCTAGCGCTAAAATGAATAGTTTCAGCTAGTTCAGTCAGTTTTCCAGAGCCATGTTTTCCTCATCTATAAAATGAAGAGAATTGGGGTGATGATATTAAAAATTTCTTCCAGGTCTGAACCAACTAATCTCCCCACTGTGCACCTCATCTCCACACGCACAAAAAAGCACATGGGCCTGTGTGCACATGTACCTTCTTTTATAATTTCTGACCTCATCCCTATCCTTATTTAATTATAATAGCGGCTCAATGACAGCACAGCTCATGTCTGTCTTGGTCACTCCTATAACCCTATAGTACCCAGTACACCTGTGTAGTGTACTACCCTTAGTACATAGTGATTAAAGTTTTTAAAGTGATTAAAGTTTTGCTGCAGAGCAATGGACCAAATCTTTTTTTTGGAAGTGAACAGAGTCCATGTTATAAATTATAATGTTTTATGGAAGGCGGGCAGGCCACATCTCCATCCTGCCAAAGCCTCAGCAGCTGTATCCACACCTCACAATCACTACTATTCCAATAACCCAACTTCATTGCTTTTCCATGGACCACTGTAAAGACACCTACTTGACAAAAATTTCAGGTTTGCTGGTTAGGGGGCTGAGAACTCTGGGGTCTTCTCAAAATGAGGGAAGGTAGCTTCCTTTGGCCCCTCTTCTAGATTCCCCAGAGGCTCGGCAACCACAGACACATCCCATTATCGACCCAGCTCCACAGATCCTGGAACCCCGGGAACATATGGCCACATTTTCAAAACTGATGCCCGAGAAGGGATGCACCCGAAGTAGATGTCAAAGTAGCATAGAAGCCATATAAGGTCAACAAAACAAACCAAAAGTACCTAATGTTGCTGAACAACTAGACACAAACAGCTTAGTAAACCTTCAGACGATGGCAGAGTGACCCCACTGTGAATTAGAACAATTTCAAAAGCTTTCTTTTACTGGTTTTGTCAATGATTCTATTGACATGTATTGAATTTTAACAAGCAATATTATTTATTTTGTGCTTACCATGAGGGCAGGCTTGGGTGGTTGGGAAACTGGGGATAATGGTGGTGGGATGGTGGTGGAACACGAAGAACCATAAATAATTGTATTATGAACAACCTTGTAAACCAGTGTTTAAAGAAAATAATAAGATTTAAACAAGCAAAAGAGCAAACTGTTTTCTTTGCCTGTAATTCTTACATCATATTTGAAATTCTTACTTTTAAGAATTCTGCCATCTTTGTTATTTTGTTGAACTCATTATTTTACATAGTCTTTTGTAAAATGTTCTAATTTAAAAATAAAACAAAACTAGTGCAAACATACTACAGGGAGCTGAAGCTTGGACTATTCATAAAGAGCCTGCCAATTCCCTGCCCTTATAAGACCTGCTTTCAGGCCACCAAATCTACTGGAGGGATAATAGGTCCAAAAACAGATGGGGAAAGTATGAATTACTATGTTAAATATATGAAGAGGCCAGAGAGACAACACAGCCTAAATGGCGTTTGCCTTGCACAAGGTCAACACAAGTTCTAACCCCTTTACCTCATACAGTCCCCTGAGCCTCCAGGAGAGATCCCTGAACACAGAGCCAGGGGTACGGCCTGTGAACCACTGGGTGTAGCCCAAAAGCAAAAGTAAGAATACCACAACCATCAAAACCGGGCCCGGAGAGATGGCACAGCGGTGTTTGCCTTGCAAGCAGCCGATCCAGGACCAAAGGTGGTTGGTTCGAATCCCGGTGTCCCATATGGTCCACCGTGCCTGCCAGGAGCTATTTCTGAGCAGACAGACAGGAGTAACCCCTGAGCACCGCCGGGTGTGGCCCAAAAACTAAAAAAAAAAAAAAAAAACATCACTAACATTCCTTCCACACACATACTCCTCCGCCACTACTACCCCCATCACACACACACACACACACACACACACACACACACACACACACACACACACACACACTTAGTCTGATCTGATCCTAAAGAAATAGCAGAATAAACAACCACTGCTCAAAGTCTCAGGGAGTCCCATTGTTGCAAATAAAAAGGGGAAATAAAGGAGATTGAGTTAAAGGGTCAAAAAATCTTCAACAAGGATTTGATGAAGGATTTAGCCTATTTCCTAAAGCATCGGAGGTTTTCCTCTAAACATAGTTTGGCAAAAAAGTAAACTAAAAAAAAAAAAAAAAAAAACCCACAATGCATTTATGCCCAGGTGATGACAGCAAGTTGAAGGAAGAATTTAGAGAAAATAAAATTCAGTAGAAAAGCACAACAGAGGCGAGAGAACAGCTCTAAGTATGAATTGAATTCATTTTCTCAATACTTCGTGGCAGACAATACTTGCCAGTACATTTGATAGGCAATGCTGCCCTCTTGTGCCAAGCAAGAGGAATACAAGTTTCAATTATGCTCCCATAAAAAACAGAAGGGGTACTTTATTTCATTTTTATTTATACTCTAATATAAATATGGTTATAAAAATTCTCAGATTTATAGTGTTTATGTAAAAATTTATTGTACCTCACTACCACAAAGTGCTCATGACCCTTCACCGTTGTCCTTAGGTTGCTTAAGATTTTGTATCTAGTTTAAGAAAACCAGTTTCAAAAATATTTAAATAATATCTATCTACGCACCGTGATTACAAACATGATTGTAGTTGGGTTTCAGCCATAAAAGAACACCTACCCCCTTCATCAGTGCAGCATTCCCACCACCAATGCCCCCTATCTCCCTCCTTCCCCACCCCTTGCCTGTATTTGAGACAGGCACAGTTTCAAATCTTAAAATAATCAAAACACTAAGACTTTTAAAAAAATTTTAAGTTTTTATAAAGGGTTCATATGATTTCTCTCCACTTCTTTTTCTTTTCTTTTCTATGATATTCCTGTATACTTAAGGTACGTGGGATAAAGGCCACCTGGCTCAGTAGCCTACTCTGCCAGACTTTCAACCTTCCACTTCTTTGTTTGTTTGTTTGTTTGTTTGTTTGTTTGTTTGTTTGTTTGGGGGGCCACACCCAGTGACGCTCAGGGGTTACTTCTGGCTATGTGCTCAGAGATTACTCCTGGCTTGGGGTACCATATGGGATGCAGGGGTATCGAATCAGGGTCTGTCCTAGGCTAGTGCCGGCAAGGCAGATGCCTTACTCCTCTGTACCACCACTCCGCCCCTCAACCTTCAACTTCTAGCTTCATACAACTTATGAAGCTTCACAAGAATCCTAGGTCCATGTGACTTAGCTCCCTTCTTTAACCCACCACCATTTCGTATCAGCAAGTTTTTCACTTTTAAGAGCTCCAAATATAGGGCCAGAGCAGTGGCACAAGCGGTAGGGCATTTGCCTTGCATGCACTAACCTAGGACAAATCGTAGTTCGATCCCCAAGCATTCCATATGGTCCCCCCAAGCCAGGAGCAATTTATGAGCACATAGCCAGAAGTAACCCCTGAGTGTCACTGGGTGTGACCCAAAAACCAAAAGAGAGTGAGAGAGAGAGAGAGAGAGAGAGAGGGAGAGAGAGAGAGAGAGAGAGAGAGAGAGAGAGAGAGGGAGAGAGAGAGAGAGAAGAGCTCCAAATAGTAGAAAATGGTGCTAGTCACTGGCATACGAAAGACTCTCAATAAATATTTTTGAATGAATAAATTAATAAATGGATGATAGATTATATAGCTCTCCCAAGGCTTTTGTTTCAAAATAAGTCTTTTTATCTTACATCTTGTTGCCAATGTTTGTAAAAAGGGACAAAGAGATAAAGACAAAATTTCAGGAAGGAAACTTATGTACAAAACACCTATCCATGCCTCAGTGGCGGTAGCTGACAAGGATTGCAAATTATTAGTATTTGGTCTAATTTAAAACTATTTACATGTTTCTCCTTGTCTAGTCAGAGGAGAAAAGCACTATTAATATGCAAGTAAACATTTTCAAAAATTAGAAATATACAGAAAGTAGAAAAGAACAAATTATTTCAATCTGTCAAGAATTAATATCAATTGGCATTTGATTTTTTTTTGTTTTTTGGGCCACACCCTTTTGATGCTCAGGGATTACTCCTGGATATGTGCTCAGGAATTGCCCCTGGCTTGGGGGGACCATATGGGACGCCTGGGGATCAAACTGTGGTCCTTCCTTGGCTAGCGCTTGCAAGGCAGACACCTTACCTCTAGCGCCACCTCACCGGCCCCCAATTGGCATTTGATTAACTAATTTAAAATACATATATTTATGGGGACATAACCTTATCATAGGAAGTTTTTTAAGCCACACCTCCATGTGTTACTAATTCTCAGTGGTTATTACGAGTTCTGCACTCCGAAATCACACCAGGCAGTGGCCAGGGACCATATACAATGCCAGGAATTGTCCTTGGATTGGCCACATGCAAAAACAGGTCCTAAAAACTGTTTATTTCTCTGATCTCATAATATAGAGAAGTTTTTTAAGAGCACTGTACCCCTCATTTTTGTATTACCGATATAAATTACGTTGTGATGACTGCAATATCTGCCTCTTTTGACTTTCTTTTTCCTTCTCTCCCTGTTGTATATACTTGATTATGGTGCTCATGGAGGGAAGTATATTCCAACTGCAATATTCAACAAGGGCACTCTTGTTTGTAATGCTCTCACACTTTTGGTTGGAGAGCATGCTTGGAGACACACCCTTTGTTGTGGTGCGAGGATCACAGTGGTATTAAGATAATGTGGACATGTGCATGCATTAGATAGATGATAGATAGATGATAGATAGATAGATAGATAGATAGATAGATAGATAGATAGATAGATAGATAGATAGATGATAGATAGATAGATAGATGATAGATAGATAGAGATAGATGATAGATAGATAGATAGATAGATAGATAGATAGATAGATAGATAGATAGATAGATAGATAGATAGATAGATAGGTAGGTAGGTAGGTAGGTAGGTAGGTAGGTAGGTAGGTAGGTAGGTAGATAGATAGATAGATAGATAGATAGATAGATAGATAGATAGATAGATAGATAGATAGATAGATAGATAGATAGATAGATAGATAGATAGATAGGGAAAGAGAGAGATGACAGATAGAGAGAGAGGAGAATATAAGAGAGAACATATATACTTATATATACCAATTTCTTTTCCTTCTTTCTCGTTGTGGTAGTTATTGCTATTGCCATAACTGATGGTCACAGAACTGGCTCCATGTGGTTCTGGTACTTGCACACATTGTGGCAGTTCTCCCCAGAGGTTGCAGATTTTAGTTGCAGTGTACACATATTAGGTTGCGAGGTACTGGAGATCTTCCACTCCATTGTGGCACTGGAGGTTCAAAACGACAGTGCCACAAGAATCACACAGAAGGTACTAGGGACAGAGACTGTGTTCTCACAACTATCATTCCGAGATATCATTCTGAGACTGACCAGGCTCCATTATACTTTCAATATTTTTAATCATTGTTGCTATCTCTTTGTAGGAAGACTCATTTTGATAATCTACTTATCTCAGAGCTTTTTTCTTTTATTTTTAACCTTATAGCAAATGTAATATAGCATAAAATAAACACATTCCAAGCTTCTGTTTTCAGCTGTGTTAAGGGCCCAGTGAGCAAGACCTGTTCCACCTTTCTGTTCACTCTCCCCAATCCCTTTTCCAAAAAGTCATTGAGCTACCTTTATGTGACTACAGACTTCTGACCACAAATAGACAAGAACTAGTATGATTCATATCACATGATTCCAAAACTTTAAATATGCCTCTATCATATTGTCATTGGCTAAAAACAATTGGCTAAAGATCAGCATTTTCATTATCAGCTAATGTGTGATTTCCATATATTTATTAAACTTTTGTGATGATCTTCTAAACAAGTGTCAGGATCTACCAACAAGAAATATCTATAAAACAGACAGGGCCTGTGCTTTCAAAGAACCGAGGATAGTGGAAGACAATGATAAGTAAGCAATTAAAATATAGCACAGCAAATATGATGATAGATAAAATACAGCAGGGAGTAGAGAGTGAGAATACTCATCAGGAACTTCTAGATTCAGGAGAGATTATTTTAGATGTAGGTATATAAATATAGGTGAATGAAGAGTTTGCAAGTTTTGCGGTTTTCTAGCTAAGAATATAAAAGGAAATAGACACATAGGGAATAACAAATCTCATTTGAAGAACCCAAAGAAGCTATCTTTTATTAGAGTTTTAACTGAGTGGGAACAACATAGGGAAAGAAGGAAAATAAATAAAGTTAGGAAGGTTAGTAGAGTCCATTACACAAAGGACCTTATAAGTTATTGGGAAAAAATCTGGACTTTCATTAGAAGACATTGTAAACCTATTAAAAATAAGGAATAAAAATATATAGGGGCCAAAGAGACAGTATAGCTTATAAGGCTCTTGCCTTGTATGAGTCAAATCAGATTAGGTCCATATATGGTCTTCCAAGTTTTGCCAGGTTTCCCGGAGCACAGAGCCAAAATTAAGCCCTGAGATCTGTTGAGTGTGGCCCCAAAACAAAAGTTTATGATCAGTTCAGCTGAATTGTAAAGAGGGGCAACAGATCAGTCAACAAGATCAATGAGGAGAGTGTTATTTTCATCAAGATGAAAAGCAATAATGGTCTGATTCAGAAAATAGTGACTGAGGTAGAAAATATAAAGGCATTAAAGTAACATTCAAGAAGTAGAATCAATAACAACTGCTGATTGAAAATATAAGGGATAAAGAAAAAGAAAAATACCCAGATTTCTGAACTGCATCACTGAATGGAAGGAGTTTCCACACAAGGACAGTAATATTGAAGAATAATCATGTGTTTTATTTGGGTATGTTTTAGGACACACCCATGTGGAATAATCAAAGAAAAATAATTAAGATACTATCACAAATGTGCATTTTATGCTCAAAAACTATAATTTATCAGCACCTATGTAGATGGTCCTTGAAGACATAAACATAAAAAATATTTACAATGCTTTATATAAGTAAAGGAAGAATTTGTAACCAAAAATATAGGCAACAAGACATGTAATGGGCAAGCAGAAGATGGGACACATGGTGGGTGGGAGGAGCAAAATAAAAGAAAGATAGGCAAATTCTCAGTCACCAAAGGAAAAGAACACTCAATGAAAGAGAAAGTGTAACTGTATTGAATCTGGCTGAAAGATAATTAATAAATATTAGTGTCTAGCCCAAGGGAGTCACTGGTGATTTAGTGATGATAATTTCAGTGGATATCAAAAGAAGAGAAGTCATGTTATCACCATGCCAAAGGAAAATGGAAAAACAGACAACTTTGGTTAAATTCTTAGAAAGTTTTGCTATGAAAGAAGTCTAAGAGATGTAAAACAGTATGTTGACAGAAGCTTTTCTGTTTGATTTATGTAGACATACATTTGGGCATGGGGAGTAATTCTATTCCACTTTATAGATGCTGCCAGAGATTACGCAATCCAACAAAAAAAATTAAACAATCATACAAGCAGAAAAACTAAGATGCAAAACTAGTCTGAAGGGTTCCAAATTCTTTGTTCTTAACTACAAGGAATATACAGTTCTATTCCAGATGCTGGCTTCTCAACAGAATGTACTAAATCAGAATCATAACTCTAATGAGTACTGGGGGTTGGAGAGAGCATAGATCATGTGCCAACCCTACAAGCTCTCGAAGAATTCAGAGCTCTTTTCTTGTCTTTATTTTTTCTCTTCTGATAGCATTTCCACTTGTTTTAGAATCAGAATTTTAGATGAAGATTCAAGTATAAAACATTTTGTTGTGATAATTGCATCATTCATTGCACCTACCTTCTAAATAAACTTATGGGCATCAAGTATATAAGATTAAGCTTCTAGGTGATATGAGCTAAATGGTTTATGTAAAGTAAGTCTCAAAGAAGAAAGGCAGGTAAAAGGTGATTTTTCATTTATGTGTGGAATATAAATTAAAACAAAGGTCTGTGGGGAAAATCAAAACAAATACTTAACTTCTGACTGCAGAACTGAGGCTACCAGAATGGAAAGGGATCCAAAAAGACTGTGATAGAGGGTCATTATTTCTTTGGCGATGGATATGATATATTAACATACATTTGAAAAGGTGTACACTTGTACTCCCAAAACATGGACAGTGTTGTAAATCAGTGCTATCTCAATAGAAAATAAAAACCATAATGTGCACAGCATGTACTCTGAAATCAGATTGCTTCATTCAAATGTTGATCAGTCATCTACTGATTTTATGATGTTAGGCAGGTTATTTAAGCCCCACAGCCTTAATTTGTTCATCATAAAACAAAGCTATCTGCAGTATTTGTAAATAATACTGTGAATATTGGCACCCCATGGAACCTCAAGACCAGAGGAACAATACAGATGTGCTGACGCCTATCCTGCTTGCTGGCTAAGTCATGGGCAACCAAGTTCTTCATCTCTTAACTTGGAATATTGAATGTTTGCCAGCATCTAGAAAGTTTACAAGCAACAATAACACTTGCAAATAGAGCAAAGTTTCATATAGTTTTGACACTGTACAATAATGATATAAGAGCTTATTTTAGATGCTTAATACTTCTTGGTACTGGGTAAATACTCGATAAATGCCTCATGGGTGTCATATCTAAATAAAGTATGAATATACTGGAAGTGCCACTAAAGCAAATTTGTGTGTTAATGCTTTATATTTTTGTCACTTGAATAGTTTCTATCTTCTAACTAAAAATGTCCATGGCATGTGATGTATGTATCTGTACTCTGTCATTAATTACATTTCAGTGACTACTAGTGTTCATTGACGATACTGATTTCACATAGGAAAGCCCTGGAAGTTTAATCTTAAAAGGTATTCATTTAATTGGATGGAAGGAAGATTAAGACTGTGAGGTAGTGCCCAAATAAACACGTTTGAGTGAAAGTATCATCCTTAGGTGAAAGTCATGTCTAACTTGCCTGGCACTTTATTTCCAACACACAGCATGAGGCTTAGCGCATGGTAGAGGCTCAGAAAATCTGTCAGTAAATGAATGCTTGCCCAAAGACAAGTTCAGTGAAACTTTGCCATCCAGAAGATGGTGTCTGAGTCACTGAAATGTCTCTATTCTCAAGTTACGCTCACCAAATCTGGCAACCATTTGACTTATTAAAAGGAAACTATCAAAGTCAAAGATAAAAAGAGACACTATAACAACATAACAAAATTGACCTATTTTGTTATGCACTGGAAGACACACTTTGGCAGACAAGAAAAGCTCGGCGCCATGCAATTGTCATCAGTGTTTTACTTAATATTTTAATGAGCTGAGCAACTGACATCCTGTCTGAGCACATGTCTTTTGTGGGTATTGTCGCTAAGCAAAAAGTGCATAAAATTCTTGTTGTCTTTTTAAAACACACACACATACACCAAAATTCCTTAAACTGTAAATAACATCCCAACTGCCATTTGGATTTATATGAAAATGATTCCTGTCATCTTCCTTTTTTTGCATGCCAGCTCTTCTCACATAGTCCTTTTCT
Source organism: Suncus etruscus (assembly GCF_024139225.1). NCBI lineage: Eukaryota > Metazoa > Chordata > Mammalia > Eulipotyphla > Soricidae > Suncus > Suncus etruscus. Next base: position 3,844,698 of record NC_064863.1, read on the forward strand.
TCCCTCAGAGTTGTTAAATGCAGCTCCACACTCTAGGCTGGTCTTCCTAAACCAGGAGATGTCAGTCAGGACAAGTGGTGTCACTTAACTAAAAATATTTTTCATTTAGGCACCGAGATTTGCAGTACCATTAATGAAAGGGTTTTATGCCTAAAACATTCTGGCACCAGATCCACCACCCGTGGTCCCCTCTTTAGTCACTCTCCACCAGTAATGTTAAGCTTCTTTAAGAATACCAATTCTTAAAGAAATAGATAAATAAATAAATAAAAGTCAATAAATTAAAAAATAAAAGAATACCAATTCTCAGGACCAGAGCGATAACACTGATGTTTGCCTTGCACACGGCTGACCCAGGATGGACTTGAGTTCAATCCCCGTTGTCCCATATGGTCCCCCTAGCTAGGAGCAATTTTAAACAAAACAAAGAAAATAGAGGACAGATATCTTTTTTTTAATTTATTTAAACACCTTAATTACATACATGATTGTGTTTGGGTTTCAGTCATGTAAAGAACACCACCCATCACCAGTGCAACATTCCCATCTCCAATGTCCCAAGTCTCCCTCCTCCCCACCCGACCCCCGCCTGTACTCTAGACAGGCTCTCCATTTTCCTCATACATTCTCATTATTAGGACAGTTCAAAATGTAGTTATTTCCCTAACTAAACTCATCACTCTTTGTGGTGAGCTTCCTGAGGTGAGCTGGAACTTCCAGCTCTTTTCTCTTTTGTGTCTGAAATTATTATTACAAGGGTGTCTTTCATTTTTCTTAAAACCCATAGATGAGTGAGACCATTCTGCGTTTTTCTCTCTCTCTCTCTGACTTATTTCACTCAGCATAATAGATTCCGTGTACATCCATGTATAGGAAAATTTCATGACTTCATCTCTCCTGACAGCTGCATAATATTCCATTGTGTATATGTACCACAGTTTCTTTAGCCATTCGTCTGTTGAAGGGCATCTTGGTTGTTTCCAGAGTCTTGCTATGGTAAATAGTGCTGCAATGAATATAGGTGTAAGGAAGGGGTTTTTGTATTGTATTATTGTGTTCCTAGGGTATATTCCTAGGAGTGGTATAGCTGGATCGTATGGGAGCTCGATTTCCAGTTTTTGGAGGAATCTCCATATCGCTTTCCATAAAGGTTGAACTAGACGGCATTCCCACCAGCAGTGGATAAGAGTTCCTTTCTCTCCACATCCCCGCCAACACTGTTGATTCTCATTCTTTGTGATGTGTGCCATTCTCTGGGGTGTGAGGTGGTATCTCATCATTGTTTTGATTTGCATCTCCCTGATGATTAGTGATGTGGAACATTTTTTCATGTGTCTTTTGGCCATGTGTATTTCTTCTTTGTCAAAGTGTCTGTTCATTTCTTCTCCCCATTTTTTGATGGGGTTAGACGTTTTTTTTCTTGTAAAGTTCTGTCAGTGCCTTGTATATTTTGGAGATTAGCCCCTTATCTGATGGGTATTGGGTGAATAGTTTCTCCCACTCAGTGGGTGGCTCTTGTATCCTGGGCACTATTTCCTTTGAGGTGCAGAAGCTTCTCAGCTTAATATATTCCCATCTGTTAATCTCTGCTTTCACATGCTTGGAGAGTGCAGTTTCCTCCTTGAAGATGCCTGTAATGTCCTGGAGTGTTTTGCCTATGTGCTGTTCTATATATCTTATGGTTTTGGGGCTGATATCGAGGTCTTTAATCCATTTGGATTTTACCTTCGTACATGATGTTAGCTGGGGGTCTAAGTTCAATTTTTTGCAAGTGGCTATCCAATTGTGCCAACACCACTTGTTGAAGAGGCTTTCCCTGCTCCATTTAGGATTTCCTGCTCCTTTATCGAAAATTAGGTGGTTGTATGTCTGGGGAACTTTTTCTGAGTATTCAAGCCTATTCCACTGATCTGAGGCCCTGTCCTTATTCCAATACCATGCTGTTTTGATAACTGTTGCTTTGTAGTACAGTTTAAAGTTGGGGAAAGTAATTCCTCCCATATTCTTTTTCCCAATGATTGCTTTAGCTATTCGAGGGTGTTTGAGGACAGATATCTTATCCTCAGTACTTAACACAGAGCCTCCATGATTTAAATGTATCAGACATTACCATTTGAGTTAGTCAATGTGATCTAAAGCTCACTGGTATATTGATTTTCTGACACCAAAAATTAAAATCGGTTCATTAAAAATGTTCAATTTCTCTTAATAATGATTATTTTACCCCCTATTCCAATGGTCAGCAGAATTTAATGAACTCTTCTTTACCCTGATATCTGACTAATTTTTAAAAGCTAGAGTATTTCTCACCTAGAAGAACTATACTAACCCTGATATGGCCCATCACTTCAACTTTATTTTCTGTAGAATAGCAGTGATATGTTTCAATGCCAGAGACATAAAGGTCTGGAAAATTAAAAAACTGGCTAATTATTCCCTAAATCATGAGCTGTCCAAGAAAAATTATAAGTCAAGGTGAAAGGGTCTTTTGTTATTTTGTTTTTAATCACTGTGGAATGGTTTTATTGGGTTTTTATTTATTTAATAAAAGCCTTACTTGTAGTTTGAAGTCTGTATTTTTAACTTACTAAGAAATTTTATAGTTGAAAAGGATGTTTTAGTTTGGTGAATTTTTTTTTCTTAATAGAATTCATAAAAGGACATAACTACTGACTAAGTTCACTGATGGCCTGCTGAACCCTCTTCTTTCATTATTTCTTTAAAGCTGTTAAATATGTCTTGTCTAAAAATCATGAAAATATTTAACACCTACTCCTCCCCTCTACATCCAGCTTGTGGCAAGACATGATACTCAGTAGAAAATTTTAGAAATGGTAAGTTAAAATTTCCAAATAATTTAACTATTGATCTAAATTTTCTAAAATGGCCCAAAATGGCAATGATAGTCTAGATACAGAAAAAATTCATCAAATATACCAATGACCAGTTTTTCCATACACCATTTATTCTACAAAGTGTATATTAAAACTAAAAGCTTTATATAAATAGGATCTTACTTTAAAAACTTCCAAGGAGATTCCAATGTAAAATCAAGGATCAAAACCACTCTAGACTCTCCCACCTCTCTTTTGAAATTAAAAAAAAAATTACCTTCTCCTATTTCAAAATTTATATACTTATCTCTGTGTTAGTAAATGGAAACTTCTAAGATTAGGTTAAGTGAAAAAGTGGTTATCATCATAAAAATTATTTTTAAATGTTTACTTGAGGTAACAGTGAATTATAAAATTTCATAGTCTTCAGGCAATGCAATTATAAATCAACTTCTTTTCATACATTATGATTATACATGTATTTGGTATCTAGTATTTGGTGTCTTTTAGAATAAGTAAGGTATTTACCCTTTTATTGTATCCAGGAAATAAATTTTGCACATATAGCAAGAGACTTGGTGCGATACTTTACAAATAACATTCTTGGACTAGATTTGAAAGTCACACCCATTGGTTCTCAGGAAGAAGGATTTAAACATGAGTAATACATATGTCCTCTTCCCAAATATCCAAGAGAATCTACCTTTATCTTCCTTCAGTAAATTCTGAAAGTATTGAGCAAAACAGCAAACATGCAGAGTGTTGACAGCATGGTCTGGAAAGAGAAAAGCTATCTGATCAAATTCTTTATTTGCTTTCATCATGTTGTTACCTTTCTCCTAAATTACTACCTGTATTCCTATGTTTGGTAAAAGCAATGTGCAGGTAATAGACATGACAGAAAGTCCAGAATCTATCAAAATAAGGAATTGTGAAATTGCAAGTAAAAGAATGCCATTCAAGCTAGTTCAATAATCTCATCTCCTGCACAGCAGAATTACCCCGGTCCCAAAATAAAGTTCTAGTGATTTTTATTTAGAGTGTCTGGAGAGGAATGGTGGAAGGTTCAAGGACTATAAGCCCTAAATGCTATACTAATTTGGCATCGAGAGCCCGCTATTCTGTGGCAGCCCCGATCTCTTCATTTCTTTATATATGCTTTATTCCTGCATTATGATGACTATTGGCTACTACACTAGAGGGACTGTGGTTTTGGTTTTCCAAGGACCTGATTCCAGCTTCCACTTTGCAGGACTCTAGTCCATTTAAATAATAGAACAAGAGAGACAGAACAGCAGATAAGAGACACCTGCCTTGCATGTGGCAAATCTAGTTTCAACCCCAGCATCCCATGTGGTCCCCCTAACATTGCCAAGAGTGATCCCTGAGTGCAGAGCCGGGAGAACCCCTTGAGGATTGCTAGGTATGGCCCCAGAGTACCCCAAAATTATATAAATAAATTATAGAGCAAATAAGCCTATGTAAAGCACAGCAAGTACATTCCTTTTGGATCTTTATTTAAAAATGTGGATACCAACACTTCTAAATATGTAATTCTCACCTGATACTTGGAACAACAGTTTTTTTATGTGAAACAGAACAAATTTCCACTTTATTGAGTTCTTTGTAGTACAAAATACAAATATTTATATTGCAATCATCACAGTGCCAAATATCTACTCAATTAATTTTTATCTACCTTCAAATATTGGCAAAGCTTGAAACCCAATTTCCTCTTTATCTCTTACATCAGGGCAAACATTAACCTCACCCATATAGACGTCCATGATGTGGTCAAACACTGCTGTTTCTTTTTCTCACTTTCATTAAGAGTCAATTTTTTAACTCACTAGTATAAAGATAGGAAAGAGAGTTTTAAAACTCATTATATCTTAGGGGCTGGAGAGATAGCATAGCAATAGGGTGTTTGCCTTGCAGGCAGCTGATCCAGGACAGACAGTGGTTTGAATCCCAGCATTCCACATGGTCCCCTGAGCCTGCCCAGAGCAACTTCTGAGCGTAGAGCCAGGAGTAATGCCTGAGCATCAATGGGTGTGGCCCCAAATCAAAAAAAAAGGAACACAACATTCAGTCCCTCACATTGCCATCTTTCACTCTCATGCTTTTGAAAAATAGACTTTGTACTAAATGATCACATATTGGTCTGTTTTTGTTTAAAATATACTCTAGATATAACCTAATGACAGTTCTGAGGAGGAATAATGAGCACAATGGTGATATGGTAGAGTACACTTTGGATGTTAGCACTATAAATGTTGATACTACATAACCATATTACTATTTTTATGTGTTTCATCTTCTCTTTTTTGTAGTAGAGAACAGATATTTGGGATCTATCCAGTCTTGTTCAGGAAACACTCTTAGCTTAGTGCTCAGAGGTTGCTCCTAGCCATGGATGGAGGGCCACACAATGGTAGGGGGTCAAACCCTGGCCTCCTGCGGACAAAGAATGTTTGCAACCTTTAAGATATCTCTCTGGCCCTGATTTCTACTTGTTTTAATTCCTTAATTTCTGAAAATATATAAAACATGAGCATTAGATCTTCAATTATTTTTTCTTTTTCTTTTCTCCTAACATGGTTACTATTAGTTGTTTTGTTGTTGTTTTTGAGTATATATAAACTATCATCCTCCTTCCTTACTAAGTTCTTTTATATATAATAAATATATATTTACATAAATATATAATATATGTAAATTATATATAATATATATTTATATATAAATTTATATATCTGTTTTATATATATAAAAGAACTTAATAAGGGAGGATGATATATATATATATATATATTATTTGGTTATTTTAGTTAAGGTTTATAATACTTGTGCATCCGTAGTTCTCATACCACAACCACCCCCAAAATGCCTGCTTTCTTCTTCCAATGACCCAAGGATCTATCCCACCCACCTACTTTCTGGCCCCTCCCATGTAAACTTAATCCAGTAAGTCAACACTCTAGTTCTATTGCCTTTTCATTTTCAATGTCTGTTCAAAATGGTGTTTTGAGGTCCTTGAGGTAGATGTCCCTCATAAACTCTCAGACCTACCCAGTCATATTTATATTGAGTTTGTCTTGCTGTCTTGGCATTCTTTATATGGAAAGACCACTGAGGTTGTCAGGATATGCTTCTTTAAGATAAGAACAAGAGAAAAATTCTAAAAACATAGAGAACTTGACAATATTTTTTGAAGACAAGCTATTTAAGTGTCTTTCCTAGTGGAAATGTTTTTTAAATATTTTTTCTTCTAGTAAGTCTTGTACATCTGGAACACACACAAAAAATAAACTTTCTTGTGCTATTTTGTTCAAATATTTTAAGAAATAAAAGAAGCACAGAAAAAGTCAGTTTTCATTCAGATTGGTTTCTTCAGAAGACCTGTTTGCAAAGATCCATAGGAGACAGGAAGTCACCTTTTTTTAGGTCAAATGCTGTCTTTTTATCATACTGACAATTTCTCTCTGATATGAACATCTGAAAAACATATTTCCAAACATAAAAGTTGAGGCAGATCTCTATGCTGCCATTTCTTGCTCTGGTCTTTACAGGAACCAGGCCAATGAAGACTCATATTACAAGAGTGGCAAGACATTTCTCCATTTCATTCTGCTCTGTGTCCTTTTGAAGGACTACACTCATTCTTCCATCTTTCACAAGCCCATTTCTAAAGGTCTCTTGAATTTTAGACTTCATAGAGGAGAGATAAGTCTAATGTTGCATTCATGACACGTGGATGGCATTTGGCCTTCACAGAAATGAATATACCATCAGATATACATCTTTGGAATCAAGAGGATTCTGTGAATTTTGGAGCTCACTTCAAACCATGATGTTATGAGATATTGTTTGGAAAAACATTATGGCCCTGACTATAAACTTGGGGACAAATGGGTCTCCATTTCTATTTTTCAGAAGGTTCAGGCTTAAACCTTTATGAAAAAAAAAGTAATTTAAAGACTACATTATTAAAATAATAAAAAGTATAGCTAATTCGATGGAATTTTAATTCACATAACACAATGAAATTAGTACTTTTCTAAGTATCACCTTATAAAGGGATTACAAGTTTTATTTTTCCCATCTATCACTCAGTTTCTTTTTCATTTATAGATAAAGAAGCAAAAATAGAGTAGACAATAGATATAAAAGAATATGGATTATGGACCCGAGGAGATAGCACAGCGGTGTTTGCCTTGCAAGCAGCCGATCCAGGACCTAAGGTGGTTGGTTCGAATCCCGGTGTCCCATAGGGTCCCCTTTGTCTGCCAGGAGCTATTTCTGAGCAGACAGCCAGGAGTAACCCCTGAGCACCACTGGGTGTGGCCAAAAAAAAAAAAAAGAATATGGATTATTTGGGGAGTTTGGGGAGAGTGTTTTGTTTAGGGAGGGGAAGTCAAGGTCATACGTTGAATTGCTCTTCCTAGCTCTGTGCTCAGAAGAGACCTCTGGTGATGCTTGTTTAGAAGACCAGTAGTGCTTGGTCTCACACATGAGTCAGGCACAGGAAAGGCAAATTCCTTCCCTTCTATGTTATCTTTCTATTTTTGTTTGGTTTGTTTTTGCTTTTGACCACACCTGTCAATACTCAGGACTTGCTCTTAAGTCTGTGGTCAGAGATCATTCCTGATGGGCTCAGGAGACCATATAAGATGCCAGTGACCAAACCCAGGTCAGTTGCTTGCCAGGCAAATTCCCTACCCCTGTATTTTCTCTCCTGCCCCTTCTGTTTTTTCTGGCCTATGAATTGTTTATAGAGGTCATAACCTAGATTACTGATTTGATTGCCAATAATAAAGAAATACTTTAATGCATCTTATTTAATAAGGCAATTTTAGGGGCCATAGTTACAAACAGGAGTTAAGATATTTGCCTTGCATGGGACTAACCCTGACTCAATCCCAAATACTGCATCCGATCCCCTGAGCTCCACCAGAAATGGTCCCTGAACACACAGCCACAAGTAGCACCTGAGCACTTGCAGAGAATAACTCCAATCCCCCAAATAAAGATAGAAATTTTTATCATAATATCCATGTTTCTTATTGTTTTAGAAGTTTCTTTGTATGGAAGATGGATTGCTAAACCACCAAGTTTAACACTTTATCTCACTTATTTTTATTTTTTTGTTTGTTGGTTTGGTTTGGTTTTTGGTCACAGCCTTATGTTTATAGCAGCATTATTCATAATAACCAAAAGGAAGTAATAGAGCAAATATGTGTGGTATAGGGTTCAATTCACAGCAATACACACACACACACACACACACATATGCATACGCACACACACACACTTTCTTGTTGCACTTTAATTTTTCTTTTCTTTCTCTCTCTTCTTGTTTTATTATTTTCTTTCCTTTTTAAAAATAATTTCACTCCCACTTATCTGGAAACAAATGTATTATGATCAACTATGTCAACTACGTGATACATGGGTCTTTTAAATAAAGTAATTTAAAAAAAAACTTGAAACCAACCCAAATGCCCATCAACAGATGACTGAATGAAGAAGTTGTGAAATTGTGATATTTATGTTCAATGTAATATTACTTGGGTTTTTTAATTTTTCCTTTGGATAAAATTTGAAAATTTTTGAAAAAATGAAATTTGAAATGATTATTATAACTAAGAAAGTGAAAAACAATTACCAGATGATTTCACTGACTTGTGTAATATAAATAACCAAAGCAAATAAACTAGCCAAACAAAAAACTCACTATTAAAAGTATAATTGATACCAGAGGAAAGAGGAGGAAGGAATGTGGGGAGGGGGTCCCTTTGATAGAGTGATAGCATTAAAACTTTGATTGTGAAGCCAATGAGGTTGATATATTTACTGAGATGTGAGGCTGTACTTCTGAAATGTTATGGTACTGTAGACTGACTTTAATAGGAGCATAAATCAGTGAAGTCAATAAAATGTATTTTAAAAATTAATAGTAACCACTTAATATCATTAAATTTGCAATAAAAGTTCTGATTCTTAACTGCTTCTTGAATGCTGTAACTATAGTGTTTGAATAAAGATTCAAATAAGGTCTGAACTTTTTTGGCTGTTGGTGATTAGTGTTTTAAAATATTCTCTCTCTTCATCTCTTCAATTTTTTTGCCAAGAAAACCAATTGAGGGACTGGAATGAAAGCACAGCGGTAGGGAGTTTGCCTTGCATGCAGCCCACCTGGGACGGATCTGGATTTTATCCCAGGTATCTCATATGATCCCCCAAGCCTACCAAGGGCAATTTCTGAAAGCAGAGCCAGGCATAACTTCTGAGCTCTTCCAGGTGTGACCCCTCAAAAAATAAAACCAACTTGTGTTCTACAAAAATTCCCAAAATTTGAATATTAATTACCTGTTATGGTATGGTTAACCATAAAGGCCTTCTATAAAGAGATAAATATATAGACATTACTGATCTGTTTGTTTGGGGGGACAGTAAATCTTTTTTATTTGTTTGTTTTTAGGCCACACCCAGTGACACTCAGGGGTTGCTCCTGGCTATGCGCTCAGAAATCGCTCCTTGCTTGGGGGACCATATGGATGCCAGGGATCAAACCCAGGTCCATCCTGGGTCAGCCACGTGCAAGGCAAGCACCCTACCGCTGTGCTATTGCTCCAGTTCCTAATGATCTGTTTTAAAATCAGAAATGAAAATTACTCATCCTAACTGTTGTTCTGCTAAAAAATTTACTATTTCTCAATAATATTGTATTTGTTTAGCTTTTATGTTTTTTTTAACATTTTATGGTTAAAAATAAAAAGCACCTGAGAGTTTATTCTAAAAAGCTTACCAAGCAAATCAAGTATTTAAAAATGTATTATGTTAGAACAAACAGATGATTAAATCATTTTGGCATACAAGTTGTATTTATATTGAAAATAAAAAACTACCCCACACAAATTTAGTTCAGAAAATAAATCACTATTTTAAGGGTATTGCTCTTATAATGCTTGAACAATTTTCACATATACCGAAATGAGGTTAAGGATTTCTGGGAAGCTAGGGTTAACTACCCAGCTAACTAACTATCCTTGACCAGACACTAACTCCCCTTCCTTATATACAACTTAATCATTAGTCACCATTAACTTCTATAAGAAGTAGAAAAGTTGCCTAAGGGAATTTTATTTGACGTACCCAAAGTTCTCTTCCCTTATAGTTAGTCTGAAAGTTTGCTCCAAATTTATAACCTAATTTTCTAAGATTTTATTTTGCCAATACTTATAAATAATATCGTGAATGTGTTTTTACTACTTTGTGCAGCTAGGAAATTTCATTGCAAGTTATTAAACATATGAAAAATTGTTTCTTTGAATGCTTTGATTGGAGACTAAAAGAGACAAATTTCTTCTTAGAAAATACGTTTCAAACAGCCAATAGTACAGAATTAAAGGTCCCCTTCAGATTCTTTTAATGTGAAAATTGGTGTCTCAGAAATGGAGTTGGAGCACCCTGGGGAAAATTCTCTTTATAAGTAGAGACACATTTAGCACCGTTATTTGATTGTTGTATGCATGCCCTGTGAATAATAAATGGGTTTATGAAATCTAATAGGATAAAGATTGAGTTGGTAAGGGGTGAATTTCTGCATTTTCAAAATATATTTAACTCAATGCAGAGTGAAAAGCAAATGTTTGGATAAGAATTATGCTTTCAAGTTGGGAGACATAGATCAATGGGCTGAGTGGGCGCTTTACATGTAGAAGGACTATGTTTGATTCCTGGTATTACATGCTCTGCCCCTGAACATGATAAAGAGCAACCTCCAAGTCTAGACTGTGCTAATGGGCTAGAAACCCAAAATACACAAAAAAAAAGAAAAGGCATTTTACTTAATCATAAACAAAAAATTGAAAATATAGATTTAATTCATTTTACAAATACATATTTTAGACATATTATGTCTGTACAGTCGTTCAACATTATCTGAAAAAAATTCTTACTAATAAAAATAAGTGCTTTCAGATTTATATATGACAATGAAGTAGAACTCACATACTTCTATCTTTGAGAATAAATGCTACAATATGATACCAAGTGACGGGATTGTTCTAAAGTATATCTGCCAGATACAGAGAGATAGTATGGGGGTATAAATGTCTTGCAACCAACTCTGGTTTGATTATCAGCAAGTGTAACCCAAAGTACCCCCCAAAAATAATAATTAATAATAATAAATAGTTGAAATCTGAGGATCTCAAAATCTGAGCAAGATCACCAAGAAGTTCAGATTTTACCATATATCAGATGGTTGACCCCCCCAAATAAAAACTCTTTAAACAAGAATGATGTTGATATGCTGAACAATCTAGTCATTCTAAGAACCTGGCAAGGTAATTTACACAAGTTCATCAGCCTTCATAAGACTTGAATCTACATAAAAATAATAAAGCTCTTACTGGGACAGAGGAAGTCATTGCACAGGGGGTAGGACATTTGCATGCTCTGCATGAAGCTGACCAGGGTTCAGTTCCTGGCATTGCTAGAAGTAACTTCTGAGCACAGAGCCAAGAGCGACCCCTGAGCTCCACCGGATGTGGATCCCCCCCCCAAAAAAAAACAGTTCCTGGGGTAGTAAGATGGTACAAAGGTTGACACAGTTCTCTTCTATTATGCCCAGGTCTGATTCCTGGAACCACAAAGCTTCTCTAGAGCATCACTGGTTATTGCCTTAGCAGCTCCCAAGGATTAAAAGGGTTACTTTTGCTTTTTGGTACCAGAAACTTAAATCTTTTTCATCTTTTTTGTGTCACTGTGAATTACACAGTTTCAAATGGATTCATAATTGCTTGTCCTAAAATATTCTAACATCCAGACCCCCACTAGTGTACATTTCTTGCCAACTATGTTCCCAGTTCCCACCCCCCCCTACGTACCTCCACCCTCCCACAACCACAAGTCTCACTCTGTGACACATATTTTTCTTCTTTTTTCCCCCTTTTTCTTGTTAGATACTGTAGTTTGCAATACTGTAGTTTAAAGGATATTGTGGACATCACTTTGCTCAAGTCCAGAGTAGAAGGAAGAGACCACACAACTGGAGTAAAGTTGAATACTTCCAGGGATCTCAAACTCGCGGTCCTCCATACAACATTTTGTGGCCCTGCCCTAGAGGAATTTTTGTTTGTTTGTTTGTTTTTGTTTTAGTTGTTTGGGTCACATACCCCAATGTTCAAGGCTTACTACTGACTTTGCACTCAAGGATCACCCTGACTTCGCCTCCTGCGGCCCCCAAGTAAATTGAGTTTGAGACCCCAGCCACCCCCACACTGGCCAGCCAGGGCCACCCGGTCATGAGGAAGATTATACAGGAAAAGAATATAGGAAGGTTCCAGTTTTCTGATGATCCTTAAAATGATTGGCTATTTTCAGGGATACCTTTCTACTGATCCCTTCTCCTTCCTTGATAGGCAACCTGATATGGCCAGGTAGCTCGGGGCTGCTCTATGGAAATAGACTTGTCAGACCCAGCATGTGACTTACACCATGTGGCTCTTACAAAATGGCACCACTCTCTGCTCAGAACCTGAGAAGAAGCCTGCCATGTGGCCTGTACAAAATAGCGTCCATCTTTGTTCAGAACTCAGGTCCCTTTCAGCAACCAGTTCTTGTCAGAGTGATAATTTCCAACTATCATTGTCATAGCAGTCCCTTCTCTGTCCTAACTGAATTCCCTTTTAATTTGTGGCAAGCTTCCCACTGAGGATGTCTTCCTGGTCCACGTTTATATTGTCTGTGGATATGATTATCATACTTAGCTGCATAGTATTCTATTGTATAGATGTACAATACTTTCTTCATCCACTCATCTGTTCTCAGTCACTTGGGTTGTTTCCAGATTCAGGCTATTGTGAATAATGCTGCAATGAACAGAAGAGTGCAGAGGGCTTTTCTGCATTGTGTTTTTCGACTCCCGGGGTATATTCCCAGGAACAATACTGCCGGGTCATCTGGAGATAGGTGTCTAAGTTTTTTTTATAAGCATTCATATATTTTCCAGAAAGACTGAACCAGTGAATGAGAGTCTCTTTTCTTCTACATGAACACCAGCACTGGTTGTTCTTGTCATGTTTGGGGTGGGAGAGGTTCTTTTCTTTATAATTTTTGGATATATGCCAGTCTCTATGATGTGGTGTGAGATCTATCATTGTCATTTTGTTTTAATATCGCTGATTATTTGTAATGTAGAAAAAGCATTTTTACATGCTATTTTATTTGGCCATTTGTATTTCTTCTTTGATAAAGTTTCTGTTCGTCTCCTCCCCATTTTTTAAAGTGTTGGACTTTTTCATTGTAAAGTTCTACCAGTGCCTTATTAGCTGTTTATTAAATGAGTGCCAACATTCATTTTATAAACAGCTAATAATTTCTACCATCCCATGAGCAGTATTTGTGTATTACACACCATGTCTTTTGAGGTACAGAAGATTCTTATTAATGCAGTCCCATTTGTTTATATTTGTTTCCACTTTCTTAATCAGTGGTGTTTCTTCCTTGAAGATGCTTTTAGTTTCTATATCATAAAGAGTTCTACCTACGTTCTCGTCTATGAACTTTACGAATATATTTAAACCATTTTGACTTAACTTTTGTGCATGTATTAAAAATAATTCTGAGTTCACTCATTTTTCAAAAGCTAATCAGTTTTTCCAGCACCACTTGTTGAGAGGCTTTTTTGCTCCACTTCATATTTTTGGTCCTTTTTCAGTGAATAACTGATCATATGTCTAAGATATATATCATATATCATACATATAAGATCATATATCTAAGATATATCATATATCTTCTCCAAGATATTCAATTATATTCCATTGATCTGAGAGTCTTTATTTCAATACCAATCTGCTTTAAGTTTTTTTAATAATTACTTTATTTAAGCACCGTGGTACAAAACTATTCATAGTTGAGTTTCAGTCATAGTATGTCCACCACCTTTCGTCAAAGCAACTCTTCCAATGTGTCTCATTTCCCTCCTCAAACCCTCTGACTATCTCTAGGACAGGTAGCCTGCTTCTCTCTCTCACTATCATTGTCATGATTGTTGTCAATGCGGTTAGTACTCTAACTGGACTCACCATGCTTTGTGGAAAGCTTTATATCATGGGCTTGTCCTCCAGACCTCATCTCTATCGTCTCTAGATATTATTACCATACTGTCTTTTTTTTCTATCCCACAATGAGTGAAACTATTATGTTTATCCCTCTCCCTCTGACTCATTTTATTCAGCATAATAATATTTATGTCCATATGTATTTAGGCAAATTTCATGACTTCACTTTTCCTAATGGCTGCATAGTCTTCTATTGTATAGATAGATGTACCACCATTTCCTTAGCCACTCATCTGTTGTCAGGCACCTGGGTTGTTTCCAAATTCTAGTGCTGCAATGAACATAGCAGTGCAGAGGACATTTTTGTATTGTGTTTGTATGTTCCTAGGGCATATCCCTAGGAGTGGTATTGCTAGGTCATATGGGAGCTTAATTTCCAGTTTTTTGAGAAATCCCAAACTTCTCTTGTCAGTTGATTATTTTTAAGTTTGTTTCCATCTTCCTCTGTTGTCTGGAAGTATTATACACCTCATCTTTGAGCTCACAAATTCTGTCCTCAGCAGCTATTATTCTGCTGGTGAGGCCTTCTAGTGAGATTTTCGCTTTGCCTACCATTTGGTGGGGGGGGCAGGTTCTGTCATTTCTGTTTGAAGTTTTCTCATCTCTGCTCTCATACACTCTTGTGTTTTAATGGATTTTTGAGTTCTTTGAACATAGCAACATTATCAGAGATGTTACAGAACTGGTTACTACCAGGTGGGTTTTCAGAACTACTTTCTTGCTTACTAAGCATGTTGAGGTTCTGCATTGATTTCCCATTGTGATCTTTACACATTAGAGGTTTTCCTTATTGTATGGATGAGTGACTAGAGTTAAACTACCTTTTGATGCTTAGTGTAAGGTATGGGAAGGCGAAGAAATGCACAGCACTATTGTACCATTGGAAAGCATAGCTAGCTATGCTTCATATAGACTAGAAACCTCCACTTTGTTCTGGTGCTTCTTAGACCTCCTAATCTGGGAGAAATTGGTCCTCCCAGGTCAGGAGTGCCTCAGTTTCTGTGATACCCCAATTACTTATTTCTAAGGCTAGCATCACATTCTTGAACTAAATCCAAACCATAAACTTTGTGGGACAACTATCACAGAAATGACCTCTAAGCTAAGAAGTGAGCTCCCTAAGCAGTGTAGAAGATCCATTCCCTCAAAAAGATGCTACTAAGGACATCTCTCGGAACAGCATGGATTAAATAATACTCATTCACAGAAATTTTAAAAGGGCTGAAAGATATTATGGTTATAAAGTAAAGCACGTCGCATAATGCTTAGTTTACACAGAGGGAACATACTGTTTATTATTTTAATATAAAATTAATAGATGCAGGGCCAGAGTGGTGGCACAAGCGGTCAGGCTTAGCCTTGAATGCTGCTAACCTAGGACAGACCACAGTTCGATCCCCTGGTGACGCATATGGTCCCCCAACCCAGGAGCGATTTCTGATCACATAGCCAGGAGTAACCCCTGAGTGTCACCAGGTGTGACCCAAAACAAAAATAAAATTTAGGGGCTGGGCGGTGGCGCTAAAGGTAAGGTGCCTGCCTTGCCTGCGCTAGCCTTGGACGGACCGCGGTTCGATCCCCCGGTGTCCCATATGGTCCCCCAAGCCAGGAACAACTTCTGAGCACATAGCCAGGAGTAACCCCTGAGCATTACCGGGTGTGGCCCAAAAATAAAAAAAATAAATAAATAAAAAATAAAAAATAAAATTTAATAAATACACAAAAAGTTCATATTCTACATTAATCATGTTTATGAGTTCTCTCTCGTTTCTAAAGTCAAGTTATAGATACATGTTCAAAGTCAGTGACTGTCGATGAAGAAGCTGAGAACAGTATTCTCTAAACCTGCAATGAATATTCAATATGGATTAGAATACTTGGACTTCATTTTGCAGTTATCTCCCAAAGTACTCTGTAAGATAGTATTATGTTAAATTTGTAGATTTCTAGGCACTCGGTAAGGATGCAATATCACAGCAAGTAGACCTCTGATTTCTGTGGGTCTGATCTCTGATACGTTATACCCACTATTAAAGCCTTCTGCACATCTCAGTCACAAGATTCAAACGGGGAAAATGAAAAGATTTCCAGACTACACCCTCTTTAGTGCTAAAATGAAGAAGGTCCCAAGTAAACTAAGATTTTCAATCATCTTAATAAGAGAAATCAATCCTAAGTCCTACAGAACAAGAATGCCAAAAAAATACCCTTCAAAGCCATCAGAAATATGCTGCTTAGCATAAAGCATAGAACTTCAAAGCTTAGCGATGTGAGACCCTTCATCCTCTTACAAAGAAGCTTCTTAATGCGATAAGCTCTCCAGAAAACGATGGGAGCTGCTTACGAAGCAATCTCGCCTGGAACCCTGTAAGGGTCAAAGGTGGCGCTATTCTCCCTCTTTGGCTTAACTATGCTCTTTCTGAGGTTTGGAAGAGTGTCTCAAAAGGAACTGAGTAATTACCAAGTTCGAATTTCTACGCACAGAAGCAACTACGTGTCTGTAAAATGGCCAAGCAGCCCGAAGACTGCTTGAAACCTCTCTTTTGTTATCATTTTTATTTTATTTGAGGGCACATAATTTCCAAGATTGTTGATGGTAGGGTTTCATGTGTCTAATGTTCCAATACCACACCCTCCACCGGAGTGTCGTCTCACTCCACAATTGTCTCGGTGTATTCCTCTCCATCTATCCACCCACCATATAAGGCCAGTTCTTTGTAAGTCTCTCCTTAAAGATCTCCATTTTTTTTCATAAAATTAAAAAAGTTTACACATTAAAAATTGTAGTGTCCTTGGTTTACAATGTTGCTCCAAACCTTGGCGTTTGTTTTAGAACACACAGCACATTTCTTTGCCAGTTTTGAATCTAATGTATATGAAGTTCACTAAGTTTTGTCCACCAAAAAACACTGACTCATGGGGGCCAGAGAGATAGAACAAGAGGTAAGGTGCTTGCCTTGTATGCAGTTGACCCAGGTTCTATACCTGGCTTCACGTAAGGTCATCTGAGTGGCTCCTGAGTGCAGAACAAAAGCAAGTCCTGTGCACAGCTGGGTGAGAGCAAAAACAAAAACAAACAAGAAAGAATGGCTGAATCATAAAGCTACACAAGCTCATAAGAAACTACTTCTAGGTGAAATCTCCTGACACTCAACTCAACGGCATGTCAAAAACAACCTGAAAGTCTGTTTCTCTTTACCAAAAGACACACAGCTGTCACTAATCCTGGGGAGTATTTCATCGTCCTTTGTTGGTTTTTCCTAAATCTACCCACACCCTTCTAAAGATCCTCTTCAACTTTTCTGAATAAATCCCTTTTAAGAGTGCCTTAGGTTTCTCTTGAGACTTTGATGGCTTTCGCATAGCAACTGGGGAGGGGGTGCTCTTTTCTGTGGAGCAAAGCTTCAGTTATAATTTTTTGAGGTAAACTAGAATACCCTTCTTCTTTCTATACTCCTCTACTTTCACCCATCATTCAAGGAGTATGCACACTGAAAGAAGAATTTGGTAATCTAATGAGTTATGGTAAATATTTCTCAGATTTCTATCCAGGATTCTAAGTTCTTGGAATTTATAACCTCCATATAAAATTATTTCTTCATTCCTTTCAGAGAACAGTTAAAACAGCCACTGATCCAGAAAAATACTTAATTCTCTTTTTCAATGATTTTTTTTTCAAAAAGGATTTGGGTTTCTTTCTTTTATTTTCTTAACCAAAATGGACAAACTGAGGAGGTTGAAACCATCTGGCAGGAAAATCAGAATTCTGAATCAAAAGAGAGGTAGGAGATGGTTGGAGTTGGAGACCCATAAAGAAACTCATTGCCATCAAAATAATGCCATTTCAAGAAAGGAGACCAGAGTTATAAACTGGCACTGAAACAAACTAATATCTCTAAAGAGAAAGTGTTAAAAGCTAGAAAGGAATGTAAGTTTGGAACTAACTGCTATTTGCTTCTATAACCCTCACTTTGCTTTAGATATAGACTGCCATGACAGGTCTCTGATATATGACAGAAGAGGCTAGGCCAGAACAGCCAGTTCCAGAAACTTCCAGGGCATATACCAAATCAGTTGGATAAACTAGCAACACCGAGGGGCCTGAGGTCAGACAAAGTCATGGGCGCCCAGTGGACACCCAAGCTCCTCTTCTATTACTTCAGCTGATGCAGTTTCCTACAGCCCTAAAAATCACAATCTTCCATTCTAGATATCTATCCATAAAAGGAAACACCCTAGACAACGGCCAATCAACTTGAAGGTTAACTGTGATGATTTGAAGCCTCTGTAACCCTATTAAAGGAGCCTGAGAGCTCAGTAAGGGGTCGTTGCCTTAGAAGGGTGACCCCAGCGTGCTAGTAAATAAACTCCTATGCCTTATTGCAGTGCTGTCCTTCTCCTTGGTGGTCTTTGTGAGATGGATCTTGAATTTGGAGCTAACAAAATAACGTGGAAAACAAAATGTAACCTCCTGATGACCAGGGAACCAAAGTATATTCAGGCAGGTACAAATTAGGAAGTCAGTCCTTGGGGAAAATATAAAGTTCATCCTAGTGGAGCCAACAAAGAGGACACACTTAGACATGGCATCAACCCCCAGTAACATTCCATTCTAGAAGCATAAAGCCATCAAAAAGAATTTAAAAAAAAAAAGGGCCCGGAGAGATAGCACAGAGGTGTTTGCCTTGCAAGCAGTCGATCCAGGACCAAAGGTGGTTGGTTCGAATCCCGGTGTCTCACATGGTCCCCCGTGCCTGCCAGGAGCTATTTCTGAGCAGACAACCAGGAGTAACCCCTGAGCACCGCCGGGTGTGACCAAAAAAAAAAAAAAAAAAAAAGAATTAAAAAAAAAAAAACTCAACTGCCAGTGCTAGGAGAAGAGTAATAGAGTATATACTGCATCCAAGCTGGTCTTGGGTTGATGCTGGAATGTATAATTTCAACCCCAGCAGCAACACCCCACCACCAAAATAAGAAAAAATAAAGTTAATGAGAGATCTATATTTCATGGAGGGAGATTTGGGACATTGGTGGTGGGATTGTCGCACTGGTGAAGGAGGGTGTTCTTTACATGACTGAAACCTAATCACAATCATATTTGTAATCAAGATGTTTAAATAAAGATATTAATAAAAAAAAGAAAACTTGCTCATTCTTAGGAATCTAATTTTGACCATCACAGTGATATATTATCATAAGAAGTTGAGTATACAGCAAACTTTTAATTTTGATTTTTCATTAATATAGACAGCAATTTTAACCAGAAAATAATTCTTTCCTTATAATTCACAAATCATTGTTTTTCCTGGGATTCTTAAATATATGATTTATATTATAAAATATATTTTGTACAAACATAGTTGAGGCTGAAATGATAAAGTTTATTCCAACAGTGTTTCCTTCAGCCTCTCAGACTGAACACTTGTCCATGAATGACTTACCTATTACCTGTATTACCTTACACATGGAGAGTGTTGGTACCTAAATGAAAAATTTGATAGGTAAATCTATGAAAGTTTATCATTAAAAACACCTGTCATTATTTATATAATGAATATGAATAAAATTAGAAAAGCATATAAAATAAAGCCTTTAAAAAAGAGGGAGCCAAAGAGATAGTGGGGAAGGCACTTGCCTTGCATGTAGTGGACCCAAGTTCAATTCCCAGCAATATATAGGGTCTCTGAGTCCCACCAGAAGTTATCCTGAATACTGAACTAGAAGTAAAGTCTGGAGACTGCCAGGTGTGGCCCAAAATGGAAGGAAGGAAGGAAGGAAGGAAGGAAGGAAGGAAGGAAGGAAGGAAGGAAGGAAGGAAGGAAGGAAGGAAGGAAGGAAGGAAGGAAGGAAGGAAGGAAGGAAGGAAGGAAGGAGGGAAGGAAGGAAGGAGGGAAGGAGGGAGGGAGTGAGGGAGGGAGGGAGGGAAGGGAGGGAGGGAGGAAGGAAGGAAGGAAGGAAGGAAGGAAGGAAGGAAGGAAGGAAGGAAGGAAGGAAGGAAGGAAGGAAGGAGGGAAGGAAGGAAGGAGGGAAGGAGGGAGGGAGTGAGGGAGGGAGGGAGAAAGGAAGGAAGGGAGGGAGAGAGGGAGGAAGGGAGGAAGGAAGGAAGGAAGGAAGGAAGGAAGGAAGGAAGGAAGGAAGGAAGGAAGGAGGGAGGGAGGGAGGGAGGAGGGAGGGAGGGAGGGAGGAAGGAAGGAGGGAAGGGAGGGAGGGAGGGAGGAAGGGAGGGAGGGAGGAAGGAAGGAAGGAAGGAAGGAAGGAGGGAGGGAGGAGGGAGGGAGGGAGGGAAGGGAGGGAGGAGGGAAGGGAGGGAGGAAGGAAGGAAGGAAGGAAGGAAGGAAGGAAGGAAGGAAGGAAGGAAGGAAGGAAGGAAGGAAGGAAGGAAGGAAGGAAGGAAGGAAGGAAGGAAGGAAGGAAGGAAGAAGAAGGGAGGGAAGGAAGGAAGGAGGGAAGGAGGGAAGGAGAGAAGGAAGGAAGGAGGGAAGGAGAGAAGGAAGGAAGGTGGGAAGGAGGGAAGGAAGATCAATATTTTTAAAGCAACAGCACAGAAAGCGTAGTGCATTACTATATCCATGTAAAATTAATCAGTATTGACCAAAGTCCACCGGTGGTCAAATCCTGGTGGTCAAATTTCAAATGATCATTTTCTTTGAAATCCAATCTCAATTCACAGAAAAATTATAAAGCTTTCATTATCCTGACATTGCTATGCTAAAAATGTAGAAAAATCGTCATTTTTAAGACTGCTTAACATTTTTATAGCAGACATAATAATGTAGGTCTTACAGAAACTTATTTGTTGAACACAGCAGAAAAGTTTGTGGTAACTGAACTCAGCAAATGAGAAACAATTATAATTGTTAGACAGATATAAAAATTAAAGTATTGTATCAGAAACAGTAAAGAGCCTTAGTGATTTACTGACTTATTGGAAAAGAAGAAATAAAAAAGGAACAGATAGAAGAGTTAATGATATTGAAAGACAACAGAATCATAAAACCAGCCATTGTTTCCTTTAGTTTTTGCCTCTGTGTTTTATAGCACTGGAAGGGAGAACACAAAAGTTGGGGTTATTTATTTTTCCTTTTTAGATACAGGGGGGGAATGAAAAGCAATGATGAGAAAATAGGAATGATAGTAGAGAAATATGAGTATAATAAGAGAATTTGGTTAAGAAAGGAAAGACAGTAATCTGAAAGCTTAAACATGGAGGGGGAAAAGACAGAAATTGGAACTAAAACAAGCATAGTTAGTGTATGGCATAAACATTTTTTCCTCAAACTTGTAAACAGTATCTTGATAAAATTAAACATTTTCAGGATAAATAAATCTCTCAATAGGGTGAATTGTGTGCTTTCAATGCAAGAGCCCTGTGTTTCATCCTGGTATCCCAGATCTCCAGAGCAGTCTGTAGTGACCCCTCCCAACTACCACTACTGGCCTGGGGCTAGCCCCTAACATGTTGTTGTAGTCAAAAACTACAAAATAAAGTTTAATATTCCCTTTATTATCCTGCTACATCTCTATGGTAATCCTACTACTTGGCCTACAAATGTAAGCATTAACCACTATTATCAACACCTTTGTTTCCACTTTACCCTTAAGTCTTTAAGATATTATTTTTTCTTTTCTCTTCATTTGTTTTCATCTTCCTAAGTAGTACCCATTTCAACAGATGTTCAAATAAGTTGAAACCTTCTTAATAAAAAATTTCCAAGATTTTTTTTTTGGTTTTTGGGTCACACCCGGCAGCACTCAGGGGTTCCTCCTGGCTCTCCACTCAGAAATCGCTCCTGGCAGGCTCGGAGGACCATATGGGCTGCTGGGATTCAAACCACCATCCTTCTGCGTGAAAGGCAAACGCCCTGCCTCCATGCTATCTCTCTGGATTCAAGATTTTCTTCTTTTTCAGTAGAAAAAAAAATTAGTACTTGTACTGATTTTTCTGGCATCATGACCCCATAATCTTTGAGTCAAGGAAGTATCTCCAATTTTATATTTTGTAGCACTCATTTAAACAGTCCAATCCATGTTGGCATCTCTTCAACTGTCTCCTACCATTAAGTTTTCTTAAAAGTATATAAAATGTAGATAATACAGGTGTCTGCACATATGTATCTTGCTAGAATTTCTGTAAAAAATAAATTTACGGGCCCGGAGAGATAGCACAGCGGCATTTGCCTTGCAAGCAGACAATCCAGGACCAAAGGTGGTTGGTTCGAATCCCGGTGTCCCATATGGTCCTCCGTGCCTGCCAGGAGCTATTTCTGAGCAGACAGCCAGGAGTAACCCCTGAGCAATGCCAGGTGTGGCCCAAAAACCAATAAATAAATAAATAAATAAATAAATAAATAAATAAATAAATAAATAAATAAATTCACAATGTCAAGGAAAGGGTCAAAAAGGTGCCAAGTAAATTCATTTTGAAGTGACTTTATGACAGGAAATAAGGAACTGTTTTGTGGGTAACTTCAAGGAAGTTGAGGACTAGGGTGAAGGCTTAGATCCTGAGCCACCTCAAATATTGTAGGGACAACTCTTGCAAAGGAAAGCTCGTGCGTAAGCTTCTTGTACAGGAACATCTTACTTCCAGGCCTCTGACTGTCAGTCCTTCGCTCTGGTTAATATCATCAAGGGAATCTTTGCCTGACAGAATGTAATTTAGGATCTATTAAATATGATTACTTGGCCTTGAAAATGATGGATATTGGGCAGAATTACAGAATCACTTTACAAAAGAAAGGTCTCTTTTACATCCTTTCTTGTGAAGCCTAAAATGAAACCGGGAGGAATCCCTCAGAGAGGATGTGGCCTTTATAGGTAGGGTTTATAAAAAAGGGAATTGGTATTCCTATTAAAAACTGTAAAAATTGAGCAAGGTGAAGATAGTGAGTGTGCAGACAGCTGTGACGTGTTTCTGAAGGGTGAGTGCCCAACTGATTTACACACTTTAATTATATCAGTAATGTGAACACCAACATGATTCAAAACAAGGTCTTTGGGTTTTCATTCAAATACTAGCCCCAAGTGACCACTTTTATATGTTCCTCCCAAATTCCAATTACTAAAAATGTTCAGAACTAAAATCTTCAGAGTTCACTGCAGGGTTTGCTTTGGAGGAGACCCGTAGTTGAGTTTCTATTTAATTACATTTTATTCCTGGTTATAAAAGTAATATATGGCCATTGAAAAAAATTGTAAAACATAAAATATTACAAAGAAGATATGAAAATCAGTAATTATTTCATCTAAAGATTATGATTCACATTTTACTGTATACCTACTAGACTTATTTTTACACATCTATTTATTAATTTATTGATGTCATCTTTCTAAAAATTAGCAATTTTATAACACAACTCATATTTTAAGTATTAGCTCATGATGTACTGTTTAAGTGACTATATTTCTATTGTATGTATATACTATCAATTTTAAAACTGATCTGCAATTGATAAAATGTTTGGATTATAAAGTAGTAGGTTAATTTTTGTATATATCCTAATTATTTCCCAAGATGCTTCCAAAAGGAGAGCTATGTCCACAAATTTACAAAATATTAGCTATCTTACTTGTGAGTGTTTTCTCCTATCATGCTAACTTTACACTGTAGTTTTCCTTTCACACACAATTTGCTTTGTCAGGACCAAACAGAGGCAGTATACAGAATTGAGATTACTACAATTGTATTTCTTCTTGGCAATGAATTGTGTTAAGGATAAGGTAGAAAGTACATTACAAATTTTAATTATCTCTAAAATTTAGGAAGTAGAGGAGAGGCCTGGGTAGTCATTGTTTAATGAATGTAGTTTCATTTTTATAAAATGTCTATTCTATAAATAAATACTGATAAAGTGTTACATCAACACATCAACATGAAATTATTAAACAGCACTGAGCTAAACACTTAAAATCATTAGAACGATAAATTTAATTTTTATGTATATTTTTACAACTATACAAAAGTTAGTGGGAGAGACTGGAGAGATATACAATGGCTAAGGTGCTTTCCTTACATATGACTGGCCTTCTCACCAACCCATATGGTTCCCTGAACCTGCCAGGAGTGATAGCTGAGTATAGAGTTGGGAGTTATTCCTGAGCACAGCTGGTATGGCCCCAAAACTAAAAAAAAAAAAAAATACATGTCTTGGGAGTGGGAAAGGAAGTAAATGGAAAAAAGTTTCCATTACTTCTGTTGCATAAGAACAAATTACAGGGGGGTGGATAAAAAGAAATAAACACACCATATTCCATGATGTCTTCTTGATGTAGCCATAACCATAAATAACATTTATGTGGTACTTTACAGTTTACAAGTGGTTTTGATCACACTATTTCATTGATATCACAGCCTTATAAAATGGTTTATTATCCTCATTTTGTATATGAGAACTCTAAGGCTAAGGTGAAATAACTCCTTAAGATCTAACTGGAAAGGAGCAAAAGAAAATATCATTCCAAGGCCTCAGATTCTTGTCTAAATTATTTCCTCTGAGTCAAACTTCAAAGGTGGCAGGGAAGTTTTGTGCTAGGTAAACCATGAATTGTTTTTAATTTGATGAGTCAAATGTTTTATATGTAAACTGAAGTAGGAAGAAGATATTTAGATCAGAAAAACAAGTTTTTCTAATTGTTTTGACAATTTAGTAAAGTCACAATTTTATTAACTCTAATATTATATAATACCCCAATTTTGGATTATTTATTGTGTTTCTTATAATTTCATATATTCATTTAATATTTTAAATTACCCCTTTAAAAATGTTATATTCTGGGCCAGAGAGATACTACAAAGGTTAAGAAACTTGTCTTAAAGACACACCATCAGGTCAATGGAATAGATTTGAATATTCTAAGACAAATCCTCCAATATATGATAAACTGATCTTTAATACAAAGGCAAGAAAAGCCTCTTCAACAAATGGTGTTGGGAAAACTGATCAGCTGCAATTAGCAAAATGAACTCAGAACTCTTTTAACACAAAGTCGAATCAAAATGGATTAAAAACCTTAGTATTAGTCTGGAAACCATAAGGTACGGTACATAGAGGAAAACATAGGCAGGACTCTCCAGAATATTGAAACTAAACGCATCATCAAAGATGAAATACCACGAACCAAGCAAGTCGAAGCAAAGACAAACAAATCAGACTGCATTAAATGAAGAAGCTTTTCCACCTAAAGGAAATCATGTCCAGATAAAAGGACTATCCGCAAAGTGGGAGAAACTATTCACCCAATACCCATCTGATAAGGGGTTAATATCTAAGATCTGTAAGGTACTGTAGAAGTTAAGTTGTAGAACTTAACAAGAAAAAAATCTAACCTCATACAAAAATGGGGAGAAGAGATGAACAGAAACATTTTCAAAGAAAAATACAGGTAGCCAAAAGGCACATGAAAAAATGCTTCATATCTTTAATCATCAGGAAGAGGCAAATCAAAACAGTAATGAGATATCATGTTACAGTACAGACACAAGCACACTTTAAAAAGAACAAAAAACTAGTGCTGGTGTGGATTCGGAGATAAAAGGACTCTCATTCACTGCTGGAGAATGTAGACTGGCTCAGTCTTCTGGGAAAACAATATGGCCACTTATTAAAAACTAGAGCTTGTGCTCCCTTATGACTCAACAATATCGTTCCTGACAGTATAATCTAAGAACCCAAAATGCAATGCAGAAAAGCCCTCTTCATTCATTCCGATGTTTGTTACAACACTATTTACAACAGCCAGAATCTGGAAACAACACAAGTGCCTGAGAACAGATAAGTGGATTGAGAAACTTTTTGGTACATCTACACAATGGAATACTATAGCAGCTGTTAGGAAAAATGCAGAAATGAAATTTGCTTATACAATATCTATAATAATGTAAATGGGAAGTATTATACTAAGTGAAATGAGTCAGAAGGAGAAGGATAGACATAGAATGATCACAAAATTTGTATGATATTAAAACAAAGTTAGTATGGCTATAATACACAAAGACAATAGAGATAAGGACCAGAGGGACTGGTCTATAGTTGAAAGCATGTCATAAAGAGTGGGAGAATGCAATTGGGGCAGAGAAGATACCATTATGACAATGATAGTTGAAAAATATTCCTCTGGACAAGAACTGGGTGCTAAAAGGAGGAAAAGAGATATGCATGATATCTCTTCAGTAATAATATTGCAAACCCCAATGTCTAAGAGGGGGAAAGGGAAGATTGCGATAGCCAGAGTGACATACAGAGAGAGAGAGAGAGGAGAGAGAGAGAGAGAGAGAGAGAGAGAGAGAGAGAGAGAGAGAGAGAGAGAGAGAGAGAGAGAAACAATTTATCTGCCAAGGGGAAGGCAGAAAGGAAAGTAGGGAGATGGTGACAGGTAATCAGGAAATGTGCACTGGTGAAGGGATGAGTGTTGGACATTGTATTACTGAAACTCAATCATGAACAACTTTGTAACTGTAGTATCTCATGGTGATTCAGTTATTTAATTTATTAAAATTAAAAGAAGACCCTTGCCTTGCACATAGTTGAATACATCTTCATCTCAACACTACATATGACCCATATAAAGCTCTTTGATCTCTAAGCACACAGACAGGAGTAAGCACTGAGCACCAATGTATGTGGTACAAGAAAAAAAAACTTCCTTTAAACCTGAAACAAAATCATATTTATCACCCTAAAGTGTAAAATATACTACACTAATAATTATCAAATATGGTGGTGCAAGACTATAAGTAAAACCAAGGAAATCCTTGATAATTTAGTCGCCATTCATATCAGCCTCTTCACTGCTTTTAATCCCATTATGATACAAAGAGAAAAATATTCTCTAATGAAATGTTAGCATAACATTCCCCTAGTCCCTAAGTTTGCTTTGTCTAATTATATTGTGATACATAATACAATTTATTATTTTAAAGTTCTTATTTCCACTCAATATCACCTTGAGTTATAATAGATGATTTCTTCATCTTTCCTATGTCTTTAGAATTTTGTCTTGGAGAACTCCTAAATGATTCACACTGACAGGCATGTGCTTTTGTAAAACAGAAATATGGTCTTTGAGGTTCTGTTTCCTTTTATCCCATTTATCTCTGAAATTACAAGCATCACAGATATCAGGAACATATATGATTCTCAAATATTGACCAACCACCTGCAGTTAATACACAGTATTCCTTGCCTGCTATATATTAAAATAGAAAAAAGTAAGTCATAAGAAATAAATTTATTTTAGTAAATAAATCATATATAAATTATTTGGTCATTGGAATTAGCACAATACTTCATACATATTCTGAGGTCACTTGTACTATTATTTTTTTCCTCTATGATTAAGAAAAAAGTTTTACAGAAGAAAAATCTGAATTTATACTCAAAGAACAAACAAATATCTATAAAGAAAATGATGGAGATGTTTATTCTTAGCTCATTATTTTGTCTCTTGCTCTATAAATATTTTTCACCAATTAACAATATAAAGATAATAACAGACAATGAGAGACAATGGTAGAGAAAAGTGAACACTGGTGGAAGCCATGGTATGAAACCCTATGCATGAAACCCTATCATTAATATTGTAAATCAGTGACTAAAATGTTTTAAATATTTTTAAATGTTTTAAATAAATCTGTAACACTGAAAATACCTTTAGATTTCAGTCTATTTATCATCTTTTTATAAAGCTGCATTCTCACTTTAAGTTCATAAAATTGTCAATTATCTTCTACCATGCCTGACACTGAGTGAATTGACATCAATTCATTGGTTTTTTTTTTATTTTTTATTTTTAATTATGAGAACAAAGATGCAAAGAAAGAGGATAAGGTAAAATTACAGTGGAAGAACAATCACCCATAACATAATTCTCAGGAGAAGTCCCCTTGCTGATATCTTAACTTTGAACTTTTAGCCAAAGAACATTAAGATAAATAAAACAGAATCCATGTACAATTACTTTGTCCCTCAAGTCCCCAGATTGTAACACATTATAATATTTCTTAACAGCACACAAGGCAATCTAAAGCCATAAAACTTACATAACTCCTTAAACATTGAAGGCATAGTATTTTTTACATTTCCATGTACATGCATATTAGCTTAAGTTAACCTCAAATTTTAAGTGGGTTTTTTTTTAAGGATTAGAGTCAAAGGAGCACAGTAAAAATGGTGTTAGAGTGCCAATTGTTGTTTGCATAGGCCCATCAAAATATGAGGGGCATGGAAAGGAATAACCTTGGCCTAAATACAAAGAGACCCTACCCCTGAAGTTTCCTGGCATAAGACCAACTCTAGGCTCCAGGCAAGTTAGATTGTCCAATCTAACACATTGTCCATAGTGCCAACACACTTTTCACACAGTCTCTGTTGTTGGTATCATGTTTCTGTATTAAATATCCTAGAATCTACATATTCTACACTGAAGTCAGCATGTGGAGTATCCTCTCTTTTCACCTCACCATTAAAGGGCAATGCAGGAAGCCCTGTCCTGTAGGCAGGTCGTTGTTGTTAAGTCTTCTCAGTGTTAAGGGAAGTCTCTTTTGAGCAAGTCGATGTCTGAGCAGTGGTAGGGTCTTCCGTGGTAGAGGATTTCTTCCAGGTGATGTTATAGACAAACCTGGATGTTTCGTGGATGGCTTCCCTGGTTCAGGGGTGAATGGAAAACGCCCTTTCTTCTGAGGCCTGTGCCAGGTTATTATGTCAATGTTCAGGGTGTAAGGTCCCTTTGCACTACAAGATTTGTGTATTCCAATCTCTATTAGATAGGATCTTATTTGTATGCATAGTATTTCCCATTTTAATGTGCCTATGCAAAAAAGGAGCAATGCCACGTGGCGTTATTGGTGCATATGGGGGCCATAAGAACAAGTCCAAAATCCCCATGACATGGTTCAATCATAAGCATTAAACTGGGGGACTCTTTCACCAAAATTCCTTGTTGAACAGCTCATAAAGAGAAAATAAAAAGTGGTTAGAATCGTCACTGTATAAGAGAATATTTAGTAAGACTTATAGTTATCAGAGAAAAAAAAACAAAGTATTCTAAAGAAATACGTGTCCATTTTATGTCTTTTGAAACAGTTCAGGATTGTTACACACAATGCACGGCTTTGGTCTGTGATTAGGACTGAGTAATGTGGGTTAGTGATCTTTGGGGGGGGGTGAGATAGTTAAGGAGTAAAAATGAGCTTTGTAGGGGTGGTGGAAAGGGCAGAATACAAAATGGACATTCTGGATACACAAAACATAACATAAGGATAGGGAATATTCTAGCTAGCGCGTTTTTCCACATGTAGACTGGTCAGAAATTGCCAGTGACAAACTTAGTGCAACCGAGCAAATCTCAGCACACCCCAAGTTAGGACCCACCATTTCTGGCCGCCTGGGCTGCCACCCCAGAGGCCTGGAGGCCGGGGGCAGAAGAGGGGAAGGCTGGGCCTATCAAGGCTCCCAGCGCACCCAAGATAGGGAGAAGGCCTTCCACATGGGGTCTCCCCCAACCCCATGCGGCTAGAGCTAGCCTCCAGCTCAAGAGAGGATGGGAATGGACAATGGTGGGAGGAAAGTTGCCAGCGACTTTCCCAAGATAACCCTCCTTGTGCAGGGTGGGGCCTTGGGAAAGCCTGGAGTCCCTTTAAACTGCTCCCCAGCACCCACCTCACTGACCCCAGCCCAGGGAAGCCCTGGAGTTCCGGGAGGAAGGAAAGGGAAGGCTGTTGGTGGGGAGACCGAGCCCCATCGTCTCCCCTAAGCTTGGCCAAAGGGCCTTTGGCCTGGAGCTGTACTATTCCCCATGCTGCCAAGGCTTCCGGTCCCAGAGAGAGGAAGCTAGTTCCCTAGTTGTGGTGGAACTGGAAGTTTGCCAGCCTGATCAATTCATTGTTAATCAATAAATATCAAAGCTTGTGTTGAGATCTTTGGTTAAATTACCAGTTTGCTAGTGGTATCACATTGTTGAGCATCATGGGACACCATTCTAGTGAATGTTATTCATTAGAGTAAAGGACAGTCTTCTGCTCCTAACTTTGACCTAAGGCATTGATCCATGACTCACTTGTACACAAATATAACCATGGCACTTTCCCTTTTCTTAATAATAATGTTTTTATTTAGGCACTCTGGTTACAAACATGTTGTAGTTGGGTTACAGTCATAAAATGTACATCCCCTTTATCAGTACAATCTTCCCACCACCAATGTCCCCTATTTTCCTCCTCCACCAACCCCAGCCTGTCTATTTCTCTATCATTGTCATGATAGATGTTAGTATAGTTATTTCTCTAACTGCACTCACCACATTTTGTGATGAGCTTCATATCATGGGCTAGTCTTTTTGGTCCTTATTTCTATTATCTCCTGGAATTACTACTGTCTTTTATTTTCCTTAAATCCTACAGATGTGAAACTAGTCTGTGTCTATCTCTCTCCCTTTGACTTACTTCACTCAGCTTAATACTCTCCATAGATAGGCAAAGTTCATGTCTTCAACTTAAAAGGCTGGACTAGAGGGCATTCCCACCAGCAGTGAATGAGAGATCCTTTCTCCTCAAATCCCCACCAGCACTGATTGTACTTGTTCTTTGTGATGTGTGTCAGTCTGGTGTGAGATGGTACCTCATTGCTGTTTGATTTATGTCACCCTGATGATTAGTGATGTGGAGCATTTTTTCAGTTGCCTTTTGGCCATCTGTATCTCTTCTTTGTGAAAGTGTCTGTTAATTTGTTCTCTAAAAAAATTAATGGTGTTAGAAATTTTTTCTTGTTAAGTTCTGACAGTACCTTGTATATCTTAAATATTAACCCCTTACCTAATACGTACTGGGTGAATAGTTTCTCCCATTCCATGTGTGGCCTTTGTGTCCTGGTCACTGTTTCCTTTAAGGTGCAGAAACTTCTCAGTATAATGTAATCCCATTTGTTTACCTCTGCTTTCACTTGTTTGGACGGTGGTGTTTCCTCCATGAAGATGACTTTAGTCTCATTGTCATAAAGCTAGACATTGAGCTTCCATAGGATCCAGCTATACCATTCCTAGGGATATACCTTAGGAACACAAAAACACAACACAAAAAGGCCTTCTTCACACCTATATTCATTGCAGCACTATTTACAATAGTCATACTGTGGAAACAACCAAGATGTCTGACAACAGATGAATGGCTAAAGAAACTGTGGTACATATACACAAAGGAATACTATCCAGCTGTCAGAAGAGATGATGTCATGACATTTTCCTATACATGGATGGATATGGAAACTATTATGATGAGTGAAATAAGTCAGAGAAAGAGAGATAGATGCAAAATAGTCTCACTCTTCAATGGGTTTTAAGAAAAAATAAGACATTATTGTAACAATGCCCAGAGAAAATATAGATGAGGACTGGAAGGACTAGCCCATGATATAAAGCTTGCCACAAAGAGTGGTGAGTTCAGTTAGAGAAATAACTACACTAAAAACTATCATAACAATGAAGTAGAATGCCTGTCTCAAATACAGGCAGCGGGTAGGGGAGTAGAGAGATGTGGGGCATTGGTGGTGGAAATGTTGCACTGGTGAAGGGGGGAGTGTTCTTTTTATGACTATAATTTTGGTTCCTATGAAACCAACTACAACCATATTTGTAATCATGGTGCTTAAATAAAGGTATTAATATAAAAATAATAATTTCTTATTTTTCTTAAAACCCATAGATGTGTAAGATGATTCTATGTCTAACTTTGACTTATTTCACTAGCATAATAGTTTCTATGTCTATCCATGTATAAAAAATTTCATGACTTTATTTTTTCCTGATGGTTGCATAGTATTCCATTGTGTATATATACACAGTTTCTTTAGTCATTCATCTCTTGACAGACATCTGAGTTATTTCCAGATTCTGACTATTATAAATGGTGCTGCAATGAATATAGGTGTAAGGAAGGCATTTTGGTATTGTGTTTTTGTTTTCCTAAGGTATTTCCTAGGAGTGGTATAGCTGGATCATATGGGAGCTCAATTTCCAGTCTTTTGAGGAATCTCCATATTGTTTTCCATAAAGGCTAGACTAGACAGCATTCCCACCAGCAGTGAATGAGAGTTCCTCTCTCTCCACATTCCCACCAGCACAAAAGACATTATTGTAATAATGCCTAGTGACAATAGAGTTGAGGACTAGAAGGACTGGCCCACAATATGAAGCTTACCACAAAGAGTGGTGAGTGCAGTTAGAGAAATAGCTGCACTAATAACTATCATGACAATAGTAGTGAGTGAGAGAAGTAGAATGCCTGTCTTGAATACAGGCAGGGGGTGGGATAGGAGGGAGATGGGGACATTGGTAGCAGAATTGTTGCTTTGGTGAAGGGGGTGTTCTTTTATGACTGAACCCCAACTACCATTATGTTTGTAATCATGGTGCTTTAAATAAAGATATTATTTAAAAAAATAATTTAAAAAATTTTAACCTGCCAAGAAGGACCAAAATAGAATTTTTCCTATAAGACGATTTTAGAAAGCAGGAGATAAAGCATACAGTTGTACATAATTAAATATGGGGGAAATCCCCACAGGCAGTGACCTTTATTACTAAGATCTGATTTAGAAGCCACTTTTTTATAGCTCAGTCAAAAACTGCTAATCCATGCACTTATATAATAGAAAAAGCTGACATGACCTTAATTTCAGAGGTGCAAAGGGTATAATTGAATTTAAGAACAATGTACCTCTTTCATTAAGTCATTAAACAGATTGTAATAACCTGACATATTTGGTAAGTACTACATGAGAGTGGTTAACAATAGTATGCAAATACAATGAGTTTGCACTATTAACTACTGTAGTTTAGTTATATTTGCCAAATATGAAATTATACTACAATATCATTATTTTGAAAATATTGTAACAACGTATTTTAAATGTTCCTGAACATGATATCAATACAGAGGAAGACTGTCTCCTCTCATATTCCCTATTTTGAAAAAAGTAGAACACAATGTTTTTTGTCTCTAAATCTACAGAAATGTCCTATATTTATTTTGGTATTTTTGGGGGGCCACACCCGGTGATGCTCAGGGGTTACTCCTGGCCATGCACTCAGAAATCGCTCCTGGCTTGGGAACCATCTGGGACACCATGGGATCAAATTGCAGTATGTCCTAGATTGGCACGTGCAAGGCAGATGCCCTCCTGCTTGTGCCACCGCTTCGGTCACAGAGTCCTTTAATTTTTATAATTATAACTAACTTCATTGTAAATTTGATCTTAAGATTAAAAATAATAACATCCTACGTGCTGCTATGTAGATGGATCAGGAGAGTGTCATGAAGAATGAAGTAAGTCTGAAGGAGGACAGAAAGACACTGAATTAGCTCTATCATATAAGGATATAAAGAAATAGTAATGAAATAACAAATGATCAAACACAATAGCATCTAAACACTGTTTTACAGAACTGAGTTTACCTTGGTGGAGAACAAGAAGGATGAAGTAGAATGAGAAGGGGACATTCTGGTGCAGGGTGGAACATTATATGCATGAGATCTCATCCCGAACAGTATTTTAAATCACAGTGTCTAATTTTTTTAAATATAAATAATAGCATCCTGATCCCTCAGCTTACATGGTAAGTAGTAGTCTAACCATCTACAAAGTAAGACTATACCTTTCATATAAATTCTTTATGAAAATTTATAAAAATTCTCTCAACTGTGTGTGTGAGAAATCATGATCATTTTTTTTAAAAATCAATGGATCTTCAGTAGTAATTAAATAAGTTCATTTAGCTATAATTCATATTGTTTGCAACTAATTATCCAAGTCAAGGCTCTAAGGGACTTTTAGAGACTAAAGAACTCAGCCAAATATTCTTTCTAATTTGAATGTCATGTTTTCTCAAAAATGGATTAATTCTCCTCTAGGATCTCACTCATAAAATTAAGATCATAACTCATGTGTTCCATAGAGTTCTTATCAATATTACGCCACTATTAGTAAAGTATTTAGAGCCTGCATTGATGTTATCATCAGTTCCCATTGGTAGTATTTTTAGAATAGATAGTAAGATAGTTCCTGTAGCAAGCAGAAAGGTAGGAAGCCTGGCAATATATATTGGGAGAAAAACAGTGCCTAGAAACTAAATCAGCTCCAAAATATGAAGCCTCTGAGACATAGGACCCATCTCTGGAGACCTCGGAAACCAGGCCACATGAGATCTAGGCCTAGGGTATGGCTGGACCCCTGGGAGGAGAGATTCCATGGCTAGGACAAAGGTCATGCTAAGAGCAGCAAATAAAGACATAATCAGCTGTCAACATCCCCACCTTTGCAACCATCCTAGAAACAGATTTTGTAGACAGTTTGGGAAGCTATAAGAAACTAACTTGGCAGAGAAAATTGTGCCTCTTCTCTGTAACTCTATCAAAGATCTGTACTTTTTTAACTCTGGGGAACAATTGCCCATTCTTAGGAGATGGCATTCATCCCGTGATTCTTACTCTATGGCGTATATTTTCCATCTTGAGAATTGACTACAGAACTTGGGACGTGTGCTTGCTTTTGCACTGTGAAGTCTGTTTTCTCTTGAACACATCTCTCTCTCTCCCTTCCTTTCTCTCTTCCTCCCCACTTTCTATTCTCCCATTTCCCAAATAAATTTATTTTACTTCACTATTTGTCTCCTCCTAAAATCCTTTTCTGTGTGGGCAGATGACAAGACCTGGAAAGCCTTCATAAGATTTAAGACTGACTTTCCTGTCCTACAAAGAGCCATTCCTTGCACCAGCCTGAGTTTCACAGCTACCGGAGAAATAAGATGAAAGGGATTATTTCCTATGCCTGACAGAACAAGTAGGACTCTGATGTAGTTGAACGACCCCTGTATGGAGCAGGTGAGATATGAAGTCTGTACTGTGTAGGCGCTCATGGCAGACTTGCATCAATCTTACATCCGTCTGCTCCAGGTGACCAAGGCATGTACAGAGCACCTGCCTCCTCCCGGCTGCCTTCTCTCTGCTCTGCTCTTCACATGAACCGTCCTGAAGATCCTACTGGGAGATCCTCTCTCCCATCTACAGCATTTCCATTTATAAATGTATTCTTTATTTTATTCTCACTTGTACTAATTCCTGTAAGCATTTTATATTTCTATAAATTTTACAAATTTATAGAAATTCCTGTAAGCATTTTGTATTTATAGTACTGGCTTTTCCCAAATGATGAGATTCAATCACTCTTCTTGGGATAAAAGATGGCGGAAATAGGGAAATGAGAAGTTCATGTTAGCTGTGTAGCAAATCAGATTACAAGTTATTAAGCCAATTCTCCTTTTTTTTCTCATAAGCAATTCATTTCTCAGCACTAGAGGAGAGGAAAAATAATAAAATAAAACACAGGATGATCTTATCATTGGTGCTTAGCATTTGTATATTCACTTTAAAAAGTGGCAGAGCAATTTGCTGTAGCCCTCAGGCGGCCTAAATGACATGTTAGCAAGTTATATGAGTATGCTATTACCTATTTATTCTGATATTCCATGCAAAAATGTCAAGAATATTCCTACTTAAGTACACTGAATTACTGACTCCTGGGGCTGAAAGTACACTGAGAAGCTATTAGCTACTGAACCCATCACCATAAGAATCTATGACCCGTATAGATGTGAACCTTTCCAAATTCTAGAGAAAGCTATTAAACCAGCTGCTGCATTAAGAGTCTGACTCTTCCAGGAAATACTTTTCAAGGTATTCTGGCTTCAACTTAAGTACTTGTACATTTTCTCTAGCATATGATAGAATGAAAACAGCTGGTGAGTCTTCTAATATATGCAGCAATTTCTTTGAAATTTTTCCTTTGCAAAAATGTGTACTTCTCAGAACAAATTTCTCAGTATAATCTGTCATCTCACATGAGATTAAATTATGATAGCCTATGAACTCTAATTATGAAAATACAGAAATTATTAACTTGAACTTTGCTATTAGGTATACTTTCTCCAAATATCTGCAATATTTATAAGTTTTTAAAGAAGGCTAAGAAGGAAGAATAGCTCTGAGTTAGTGACTTCTCTCAAGTTATTGGTAAGGAGCTAGGAAGCTATCTATCTAAGGATCATAACTGAGCCAGAAGCTCAGACACTGACCACAACAACTGACAGTTTATAGTAGCACATTTTAATTTCTAAGTATATATAGAAAAAAAGATGTAAAATAAAGCACAAAACAAAACCAGCCAACATGCTTCTAAGTATACTTCTTGATTAAGGAATTCTGAAGTAAAAACAATTGGAAACTTAACTACCTGATGTCTCTCATAAAGTAAATGAGATTGTTGTTTCTAGATGTTAATAAAATAGCAGTATAAAATACTAGTTTTAGAATGGCAGGTTGAGGGTCAGAGCCATAGCACGGTGGTAGAGTGTTTGCCTTGTATTTGGCTGACCCGGGTTGGACCTGGAGTTAGTTCTTGGCATCCTATATGGTGCCCAGAGCCTACCAGGAGCCATTTCTGAACACAGAGCCAAGAGTAACCCCTGAGTGCTGCCAGGTGTGGCCCAAAAACAAACAAAAAAAAATATGTCAGGTTGAAAAAACACATATAAACTCATCATTTCCATGTTATTGAAATTCAAATGTATTAACATATGCAGTACTAGAAAACAATAAAGGGAGCAACTATCACACCATAAAGTTACAAGGACATATTAGAGAGCAAAGTAGACGAAAACTAGTAAAGAAAATGGAATAGGAAATCTATCATTTGAGCCACTGAACACTTTTTTCCAAAAAGGACCTTCTTAGTAAATTTGAAGGCCCAATTTGGGAACCAAGATTCCATCATGATCTTTCGAATGCAGTCACCATGTCTACATCTTACCAGCTCCGTAGATTCGACCTATTCTCAAAAGAGATGTAAACTGAGCCTTGAAATACCTGTGTAAAACACCTGCCACACGGCTGAGAGTTGAACATTTATGGAAGAGAGGTCAGCCGGCCAAAGCCCCACCCTGCCAATGCCATACCAGCTGTACCCACCACTCACAACTATCACTTCAACCATGGCCCAGCTTCACCACTCATCTACAGCTCCCTACAGAGACGTCAATCTGACCAAAATTCCAGGTAGACCAGTTTTAGGGCTGACATTACCAGGGCTTTTCTGGAGTCAGTGCGAACACCCTCCCCACCTCACTATGCCTTCTAGCACTTCTGGAAGGCCTGGCAGCCAGAAACAAACCCAGCACAAGCCACAGTATCAGCCACAATGCTTGGAATTCCACACAGCATATTCTCAACATGACATACCAATTCCTGGTGGTGCGTCTTCATGGACAATTGCCACATGACAATTCCAATTTTTTTTGTTTGTTTTTGTTTTTGTTTTTGGACCACACCCGGTGACGCTCAGAGGTTACTCTGGGCTATGCGCCCAGATACCTTACCTCTAGCGCCAGCAATTCCAAATTTTTTAATATTGTCAACCCAATAGGAACACAATATGTATTTCAAGCCACCTAATATTCAGAAACTAAAGAAGTAACAGAAAGATCAACTAGCAGCAAGAGCTTACTAAACTTTCTGACAATGGCTTAATGACCTCACCGCAGATGTAGCAATTTTTACAAACTTTTTGTTGTTCTAGTCTTCTTTCTTCTTCTTTTTAATCTTTCTTTATGTTCTTTTATTTAATAATGTTACTCTCAGTTGCCTGGAAACAAATGTAGTATTATCAACTATGTGATACATGGTCTTTAAATAACGTATGAATTAAAAAATATGTACAGAGAAACAGCTTTATTGTACATCTTTTTATGTTTGTTATGCAATAATGCATTTTTTTGGTTTGTGGGCCACACCTGGTGGCACTCAGGGGTTACTCCTGGTTCTGTTTTTAGGAATCATTTCTGGTGGGCTCAGGGGACCATCTGGGATGCTATGGATCAAAACGCAGGTAAGCTGCATGTAAGACAAATGCCCTACCCACCTTGCTATCACTCCTGACCCTGCATTTTTATTCTAACAAAATGTTATCCTACTGTCTTTATTACTTTTTAATATGCTTTTTTCATCTAAAATATATGTGGCCCTTCCCTCCCCCGACAAAATAAATAAAAAAAGATTAAAACATGAGATACTTGACTTTGTTATCAGGATATGAAAGCAGTTATTTTCAAAGACAAAATATAAGATTGGGGAAATTTGGTAGTTTCTGCTGATTAAAGCTAGCAATAAAAAGGAAATAACAATCATACTGGATTGCAAATGCATCAAATATCTTACAAATTCATGACTATGTTATTTTTTTTGTTTTGATTTGTTTTCTTTTGGGGCCACACCCGGTGATGCTCAAGGGTTACACCTGGCTCTGCACTCAGAAATCGCTCCTGGCTTGGGGGATCATATGGGATGCTGGAGAGATCCAACCGAGGTCAGTCCTAGGCTAGCACAGGCAAGGCAAACCGTCTTTACAGCTTGTGCTACCACTCTGGCCCTGACTATGTTATTTTAAATATTATAATGATTATCTTTGGTATATCCTAAGGAACACATGCTTAACTCTTAAACATGGCAAATAAAAGGGAAGAATTAGGAACTAGAACAACAGGCCTTCCAGCGCTGCCAGTTTTCAATTCCTGGCATCCCATATGATCCACCAGGCACCACCAGTAGTAATTCCTGAATGCAGAGCTAAGAGTAACACACCAGGCAATTCTCAGGGGTTACTCTTGTTTCCCAGGTCCACTGTGTGTGAAGGGGCTGAGAGGTGTGGGGCATACCCATGAGGACCCTGTGAAGTGTGCATACATGGGCACCTGTAAGTGCGTCTACCTGCGTGCATATGTTGTTGTGTGTATTACATGTGTGTCAGTGCAGTATACGTGACCCTTGTTGCAACATGGGCTCCATGGCCTACATGGCCTACATGTGTCCTTGCACATGGGTCATGAGTACCCATTCTGAGGTGGGGGCAGGTGCTGGATCAGCCATGGGCTAGCCTTTCGGGGTCCCAGGGGATGGTCTGACCTCACCTCTCCTCCTGCCCCTCCCTGGCCACATGCCAAGGCCCAGTGCTGAGTCCTACTGGCTTCCGGGCCCCTGTCACCCCGACCTCCTCAGCCACTTTGGATTATTTATTTCAGACACAATTTGGACTTTTGTATAACATGTTGAAAAGAGTTTATATCTTAAGTTTAATGGCGTCTTAAATTTTTTTTCTTTCTTTTTCTTTATTTTTTTTATTTGTTTTTGTATCACACCTGGTGGTGCTTTGGTTTATTCTTAGCTCTGTAGGAAACCACATGGGGATGGTGTTGGGGATCAAACCAAGATCAGTTGTATGCAAGGAAGCACATCATACACTGTACTACCTAGCAATACATACACAGATTGTATTTCATACACAATTTGGAAACTCAGTCCCCAAAGCAAAAAAAGTAAAAAACAATAAGGTGCAGGAGGGCTTCCAGGTTCTGTTCTTTTCTCCACTTTGTGGCACCACAGGGCCTATGGTCACTTCCCTTAGCCTTCGACTCTACCTCCCTTTGGCCCTGAATGTGTATGTAGATAGAGGCCTTTGAATTAGTCTTCCTATGCATCTCAATTGGTTTCCTTTGGTCTTGTTTCCTCCATTGCCTCCTCATCTGGCTTTTTCCCCTCCCCTTGGGGTGGGCTTTGTTGTGATCTCAATCAAGGCTACTCAGGAGGTCTGAGCTAGGAGCTGCCATCTAGGCTTGTGGTTCCACATGGTGGAGAAACTGGCTTGTGGATGAACAGCTTGCAGTGTGAGTTTCTTGCCTGCTAAAATCTTCATATATCTGTGGATTATTTATTGCAGGGGATTGTTACTGGACCAGCTTCTCCTATCCTGCCCTGTTAGGGGGCATGGGATTCCCCTTTCCCCCCTGGGGACTGTGGATTGCACAACCTACCATTCAACATATGGATGCGGCTGAGGATGGAGTGGAGAGGCAAGGGAGAGGTGGGAGACAGGGAAAGCTGAATCAGCCTCTGCCCGGGGTTGGTTTCTCCTTTCAGTTGAGCAGCTAGGAGAGGCAGACAGGAGCTCCCTAAGCACTGTCCGGGTGGGAACCCCCATATGTGGGTTTGACATATCTTATTTGACAGCTCCAGTTGCCCACTCTCCTCATTGATGTGTCGGGAGGCCAGTTTTGAGGCCCTTCTAACCAAGCACCCAGCTGCCTGGCCCACCCAGACCTCTGAGCCCCCTCACTCACTGCCTTGGGTTTCGCTGCTGTGAGACCCCCAACCCCAACCCCATCTCAAGCTGCTTGCACGTCGAGCCTGCACCTGCTGGTTCTTGAGGAATAGGCCCAGAAGTTTCGCAAGTGGCGAAGGTCTTGGTATTTGGTGTTTTCCATTTGTTCGTTTGAGAAGGTGGAGAACAACCATCATGCAGAATCAGAAACTTCCAGATTGGAAGACCTGCTTGAATTCTAACCAGTCACTTCCATTGCTATTGCATTTTGCACGTGATTGTAATTTTTATGTTGGAGGAAGCCAAGACTTGCAGTGCTGTTCTTAGCAGAAGAAAAACAAAAGACGAACTAAGTGTAAAATGTATGAGTATTTTTTACTTAAACACTTGGGTGATGCTGGGTGCAAACAGCACGTTGATTCTTGGGATGGGGTATTTGGGAAGAAGGAGTTGGCAGCTTCCCAACCTGCTTCTGGGTGGGCTGCTCCAATAGCTCCCCAACTCTGACTCCAAAAGTCCTCTCTATGTCTGTGTTGTCCAGGTGCTCTCCTCAATGGTTGATTTACTTGCTCCTTTGAAGGAGGGGGAACTTGATGCTAAATTAGCACATAAATACCCAATAAAGTGAATAAGCATCCTCGCCCCACTCTTTGTCTGCTCCTACTCTTTGGGATGTGGGATCAGAATTCAGGAATCCTGAAAGCCTGGAAGCCTGGGGACCCCTTCTTGTAATTCATTGCAATTGCCCATGGTGCTGGGGATTGGCTTGGGAAGTCTCATGACATCCATGTTCCTAGGCCACTTCTCTCTCTCTCTTTCTTTCTGTCTCTTTCTCTCTGTCTCTCTCTCTCTCTTTCTCACTCTCTCACTTGCTCACTATCTCCACTCCATTTTACTTTCAAGGTAAGAGCCCTAAGACACACAGAGGGTCAGGCACCAGTCTAAGGTCCCACAGCTAAGGAATGGCAGTGATGAGAACTGTGCACCTCCTTCATCCCAGAGATCAGTGGTAGCTGCTAGGCCCTTCTGCCTCAAAAGAGGGGTGGGGTCTCCCTGCCACACTGACCTGCACCCACATTGCAGCCTCTCTCTCCCTCTTAGTCCACTCTCCCTGACCATCAGGAAATGGCCCTAGAAATCATAAGACTCTGCCATGCTTGGGCAGCACATGAGGTCACGCGCTTGAGAGCTGAGCAAGCACATTTCTGTCACCAGGTCTATGAAGAATAAGCCAAAGGACAGTTTCCCAACACAGACTCCAGGTCCCATGGGATTCAGCTGCTCACCGAACCTTACAAAGCAAGGTGACAGTGAAGGGTGTTGAAGGGTCTTGGAAGAGGCTGTCACCTGTGGGGATGGACCTGCTGAGGATCTAGGTTCAACAGCCACACACAGGAGGAATGAGATTAAAGGGGG
The DNA here is from genome assembly GCF_024139225.1 of Suncus etruscus. NCBI lineage: Eukaryota > Metazoa > Chordata > Mammalia > Eulipotyphla > Soricidae > Suncus > Suncus etruscus. The sequence continues at coordinate 3,886,275 of NC_064863.1, forward strand.
TCAGTGCAGATATAGCCATCAGGGATGGGGACTAGAAGACCCCACTACCACTTCTGAAAAGGTCTGTGTGAATCTGGGAGACAAAACAGAAGGTCAAACCAGAGCACAGGGTTTGCAGGCAGGCAATACGGTGGGGGTGTGGAGGGCAGCAGAACCTGCAGCCTGTTGACCAAGGGATTGGAGAGGTACTCTGGGAGGGAAGAAATTTAGGGGTTACAGATGCAGATGCTCATGATTTCTCCAGGTTTGAAAGTCAAGGCCAGGGTCTCAGGATGAGATCTCTCTTTAAAATATTTTTTTTATTTTTATTGTGGTCAAAGTGAATTAAAATTCTTTTACAGAAATAATTAAGGCACATAGTGACAATGAATGAGGGACATTCCCACCACTAGTGTTGTCTTCCCTCCACCCCTGTTCCCAGCATGCATGCCATATATTCTTCCTTTATCCCCCATAATGCTAGTGTAAGTGTTCCCCACTTGTACAGCTTGTTGTAAATTGGGTTTCGATTCTTTTGTCATTGACTATGGGTTTGGTATTCAAAAAAAGTTTTTACGAGATAACTTGATACAGAAAGTCTTGACCCACCTAGGCGCAAGCCAGAAAGGTACTTCTGTACATGGAAGGATGCTCTGGTTTCTGAGCCCTATGTTGGGTGGGTTACAGTGCAAGAGGGTCCAAGGTGGGGTGGGGGTAGTCCCTCAGGGCAACCTGGGCACTGTGACTCAAGAGCATAGCCCTTTGTGACTACAGGCATAGCCTTCATTGTGCTGTCAAGTCTCTGGGGTTCTGGATTTCACTCTGGCCAATGGGCTTGGAGAACTGGGCCACGCCCATGAGTCCCCCTATAAAGCCCGTGGCTACACCTCTATGGTACCCTCTCACAGCAACCCAGTTCATTCTGGAAAGAGTGAGATGTGGCCCCAATTCCCTTTCCCCATCTTATCTCTTGTAGGTCAAGGATTGCGGAAACCCAGAGTCAACAAAGGCATCATCAGAAGGAAGTCTGGTGGCTTGCCAACCTGGCCTGGCCATGCTCGAGTAGTGGTCAGTGTGTGTGGCCCTAAGGTCAGAGAATGAGCCCCTCAGCCCACGTCTTGCCCTTGCCTGAGTCCTGGCCCATGGAGGTGCACCTTCAGAGTTTTGAGTTCCAACAACCGCAGGGTTAGCCATCATTTCCCCTCCCCAGCTATGAGGCAGCCACTTTGGACTCGGGAGTGGGAGGAGTGAGGACTTTTCCTGCGTGTATCATAGTTGCCCAGAGCCTAAAGCCTTGAGGTGGTCCTTACACCAAGGTTGAAGTCCACAATCTCCTAGGGTTTCAGCTTCTTTTCTGTTTCTCTTGATGGCACCATGTCCAGTTGGAAGGTGACTAAAGACAGGGGACCAACCTTTTGTGGGGTTCTGGCCCATTCCTGGACTTGATAGTGCCCTGCATTTTAACTACATCTCTGGGCAAATGTTTTCCTTTGAGGGGGCACCTCTATTGGGCTCCAAGAATCCTATGCTGTGCGCAGAATCAAAGCAGGATCAGCCCAGACTGCCTAATCTGAATAACTTTCTTTGACCCCTAGCGGACAATTTTGTCATGTTCATACCCAGCTTGGTCTCTAGAGCCTCCCATTTTCACCTGATTTCTGATCTCATTCTCATTCCATGGCCTCAGTCAGGATCCTCTGAGTAGTGTGAGGCACAGATCCCTGACAAGTGAACTCTGCAAATGTGCTAAGCCTAGAGCCTGCGTGGTAGTCTACCAAGGAAGGCACTTGCCTTGCCTGTGGGTGGTGGCTTGGATTCAATCCCAGGCACTGATATGTTCCCTGGCACCTCCAGGAGTGATTCCTGTACAGAGCCAATGCCCAACAGCCTGGGCATTGCTGGGTGTGGCCCCATAACAACGTACCAAACAAAAAAAAAAGAAAGAAAAAAAATCCCAAAGTACTCCATTTCTGTCAGTTGAGAAGAGAACTTGCATTGGGAAGGAGTAGGGAGTTCGAAGGAGATAGTCTGGAGGTGTGTTCGGGAGCTGAACGGGAGAGGTTGGAGGTTCATGAGCCGCTGTCACCACCCGCAAAAGGAAGCACGCACCAGATGAGGCTTATGGCCTTCCTGGTGCAGTGCCCAATTTTTCTCCCAAGAATTATCTGCCATAAGGCCTGTTTAGAGAAGTCTATCATTGACCCTTTGGTGGATCACTGGCGATATTTCTGTCATACTTCCTACATGGTAATGGACTCAACATTTTCCCTTTAATTCATTTCTGCTATACTACAGAAATTTGGCTTTCGCTATCCTGTAGTCATTAAAGGCATTTCAGTACCAAAGCAAGCTGCTAGAAGTTCCCTGCTGGCTTAGTATATTTGCAACTCAAAGTCTAGTCAGCTACCTCTTTTTCTGTCACCCTTTTTTACTCGAAGGCCAAGTCAAAACAGAGCATCTTCAAGACAATGGTCTTCTCTCCCTGCCTTTGAACATCAACAGCATATGATTTCTACCTTGGGGACTCTCCCTGTCATTTTGAGTACCTGCTTGCAAACAGGTTTGTACAGTGTAGAATTAGATTCTTTTACTAGGTATAATTATGTATCCCTTTCTTTACTGTTATCTCTTTCTATTACCAGGTCATAGGAAGTGGGTCTTAGCCCCTAGCTAGAATACTATTCCCTCAGGTTAAGAATATTTGTTATCAGGAGTAAACCAGGATTCCTGATATCCCTTAATTTACATCAGTAATGACACCTAGGGCCAGGAACTTATTTGATATGTAAGAATTTAGCCTTCCTTTTATCTTCTAACTCCTAACTGAAACCTATTCTATTCTAAGGTTACAAACCACCTAAAGTTATGTGCATTTGTTCTAAAATCAAACAATGTACATTGCATTTCTTTTCATGTTATGACTGCCTCTTTTTTCCCTTTATATACTCCCTTGCCTGAAGATTAAATATGTCGCACTCTTGCCAGAAAGATGTTGACCCCACACATACTGCGTGTGCTATCATTATTTCATATTTCATATTCCTCTGCTCATATTTCCTGCTTTCTCCCCGTAAAGGTTCTCAAACCCTATGAAGGTTTTGCTTAGGGACACAAACACGTCCACAGCAAGCCACAGGAATAACCAGGACACACACACTGTTCTCATTTCACAAGCCAGCAGACACTCAGGCCTTCATAGTTATGTCCATAGTCAGGGCCTGAGACAAAGGCCAGAGATCCTTGGGGGGATGGGCTGCCTTGCACAACCCAGATTCTCAGGTGAAGGGTGGGGTAGCTCTCAAGGGACAGGATAGCTGGGGTGCAGAGCTCAGAGCCCCACAGAGCAGGCATTAAAGCTGGGCTGCCCTGGGGTAGGGGTGAAGCCTCAGGCTGTGAAGTTGGTCTTTCACAATCACTTTTGTTGGGAATTGAGTCCAGGACAGGGGAGGACAGCTGGGGTGGGGAGACAAAGACAAGAATATTCCTTGAGATTTAGGGAGCTGAGAGGCTGTGGGAACAACCTGCCAACCTGCTGGCCTCCTGGAACTTGACTAACCTTTGTACATCTCTATTTAGACACTCGGCACACAGACCGTGCCAGCAACATCCACAACAACATCCCAGAGAGACCACTTTGCTGGGGAAAGAGCCTCTATGGTGAATATTTGTAAAATGATACCCTAAGTTAATGGGCTCAATTCTGTGGGACCAAAGACACAAGGGCCTCTGTGGAGGATGGCAAGAGAGGGCTGCAGAGAGGCCAAGGCAGAATCCTATGGGGCAGGGAAGAGGCCAAAGTTCAGAGACAGGTGTGTTTAGTGAGCCATTCACTCTGGGTGCAATGGGGAATGGAACAAATGTGAAGATTTCTTAATCCTGGACCCTGGTTGTCCAGACTCAGGGAGATTAATGTGTAAGGGAGACAGGGGAGGAGGGAGAAGCACCCCCAACAAGTTGACCAGAAATGTTTTCCAATGGGAGGGGAGGCCTATGTGGACAGCATGAGGGGTCAACACTGCCTCCCTTTCATTCCAGCAAGCCCAGATCTTCATCCACAAGGAGCTACACCATCAACTTCTCTGTAAAACGTGGCTGTAGTGCATCTGACAGCCTGATTCCCACAAATGACCCACGAACCTGCAGAACCTCATCCCCAACTCCTCCACAACCAAGGCTGGGCCCCCACTTGGGAAAGCACTTTTAAGGGAACCCAGATCCCTGGTTGAGGGAGGCCAAACCTCTCAACACAGAGATAGCGCAGACACCCCTGAACCTTCCCTCCATCCTCTTGATGGGTTCCTGCCCCACTCTGCCCCGCACACAGGACTTACAGCCAGTATCAAGCCATCCCTTTGGCAGGAACTGGCATGCTGGTATGGCAGGGAAGGGGCTGGCTTGCAATGGACTGACCTGGCTTTCAGCCTGGGCATCCCACTGGTCCCTCAGGCCGAAATGGAGCGGTCCCTACCCAGGCTCCCTATCACAACGTGCCCTGACCTGATTGGGGCGCTTCCTAGGAATCCCCCTGGGCTTGTGCGTGTCTCAGCTCTTCTCCTGCCCTCCAGGTCCCTGTCACCGTGGACAGCATTTCCAGAGTCACGCAGATGATCAACGTGATGAGTGAGGACCAGCAACTTGAAAATATGAGACTTGGGAGAAGATATATGGAGGAGTGGTGACAGAAGGCCCCTCAGTAGGTTCAGAATGGGAGGGTTGAGGTGAGACCATTCTTGCAGCTCAAAAGGCAGCTGACTCTGGTGTAGCTTGAAAGAGACACCTGGAAAAGGCAGGCCCAAAGCCGAGAGATCTGGAAAGAACAACTCAGCCATGCTGTCCAGGAGGTATGCTGTGACCTTGGTGTCAACTGACCCCTCTCTACCAACACGCCATGCCAGAAGCAAGCTTGGGGTATGCCTTCCACATGTGCCTCTTCCATGGTTTCATGGTTTTAGATGTGACACAACCAAGAGTGCTCAGGGTTTCTCCTGGCTCAGTGCTCAGGATTGACACCAGAGGTGCTCTTTTAGTCCATTCTGATCCTGGGGATTCAAACCAGGGTTGTGCTTTTCTCAGACCCCTTATCCTTTACCTGTGCTGCTATTCTGCCATCCAATCCCACCACCCTTCCCATTTTTGGCAGTGCGCCAGGTTATCACAAGAACATGAGAAAGCCATGAAGACTATCCAAACATGGCAGGCAGCTCATGCTTGGTTCACGAGTGAGTTCCGGGGCTGGCACCACGTGGGATCAGGGGTTTCAAGCCTGTGGCCTAGGGAAGGGCCAGGCATGGGGCTTGTAGAATGCCATGGGAGGTGGCACTGGGGATGGGGCCTTGTGACCCAGGGAGAAAGGTTGGAGCAGCAGATGGTTGAGTCTTGCCTTCACTCTGTACCTCAGTGTCATCCTCTGCCAGGCTGCAGGTGGGGTTTGGGGTCCACTGTCCAGTCCCCCAGAATTTTCCCAGCATAACAATGCAGAGAACTCTGAGCCTCAGGAGTGGGAAACCTGTGTTTTCTCCAATTATCTGGGTCCCCTCCCAGCACTGCCAGGAGGCCTGCTATTAACTCACCCAAGTGAAGCTGCTTCTTTGTATGAGGCCTAGAGCAGCACGGGGTGTGAGTAGGCATGGCTTCCCCAAGAGAGGTGGGCTGGAGCCAGAGTTGGGACTCTAGACTAGGAAAGCTGGGGTATGTTGGAGACTCAGGGGAGCTTGACTGTCTGCTCCCTCTCTCAGTGGCACCACTTCAGCTGTGGGCTCTGGAAGAAGAAATACAGGCAGAGGCTGAGACCTTCCAGTAGGCACTGGTGAGTCTTGCACAAGTTCCTTCCGTTCAAGTCCCAGAGGAAGGTAACTTGAACCACTTCAACATGGAGCTGGGGCAGCGCCTCCTGCTCTGGGCTCTGAAGGCTGAGATGTCGCCTCGCCTAGCAGGCCTAGAAGTGAGCTGCCCTGTTGAAACCACTCCAACTGGTTTTGTCCCAGTGCTCTGCACCATAACCACACATTAGGAGTACCAGGAACAGCTCCAGGATAGATCTGTGCAACCAGTCGATGGTCCTCCTGATTATCTCTATGGCAAGGCCATCTTGGGGTCAGATTCTTTGTTTTTCTAGCCTGGTCTTCCTGTCTGTCAGAGGCTCAAGGAAGGTCCCTGGGGTGGCCCCAAGCCACCCTTGGCTAGTCAGGAGGCTAGGATCCTCCCAGTCTGGATCTAAGGCAGCACAGACTCGACCACTCTCTGCAGAGTCAAGGTTCCTAGGAAGTGGGAGGCTGCCAGGAAAGAGTCGGGTGAGGAGGGGCAGGCAATCTTGGGCTCTTCCTACTCTGTCCTATTTTGTCCTCATCTCTCGACTGGCTCTGGCCTCTCCTGCCACCTGGCCTCAGTCCCAGCATCATTCCCACAGGCCCAAGATGCAGCATCTCTGCGTCATCAGTGGCACCACTACCGTGGCCACGTACTGCAGTACGTGGAGGCCTATCAGCAACACAGGGCTGCCTACCAGCACGTAGCTATAGAGAAACAACTCAAAGACTTAGTCGAGAGACAAAATCAGCTCCTGGACAGGCTGAAGCTGGAGAAATGCCAAGACAAGGTGGATGTGGAGAAAGTCCTGTTGGACCTGAGGGAGATGCTGGAGAGAGAGAGTCTGGGGGCTCCTGGCAAGGAGGCCTGGGACCTGCCCCTCTCAACCTTTCTGTCTCCTCACTGCCTCCTGCCCCTTTAGAAACGCATCCAAAACCTGTCCTTGGAGGAAGAGAAGCTGCAGGCCCAGCTGGCAAATGTGCCACTGACCTAGGAGAAGTGTGAGTGGAGGGGCCCAGGAGACAGGATTCCCCAGAGAGGAGGTGCCAACCAGACCCTGCCCCAGCCCTGCCCACCTCCCTTGGTTGTCTGAGAGCCCGGTGCTCCCCAACAACGAAAGAAGTGGAAGAAATGGAGGTAATGGAATCGGTCCAGATGGAGGTGTCAGAGGTGAAACAGGAGGGGTCAGAACAGGTCAGTGGAGACATGGCCCAGGAGGTGGAGGAAAGAAAGATGGAGGTGGTGGCAGAGACAGTATAGTTGTGGGGAAAACAGCCCACCTGGACTCTACCCATAAGACTGGAGAGCAATTAGACCTCAGTAAGTCTGGCACCCTAGAGGAACCAGGAGGGATGACTTCCTTGAGGGCACCCCACAAGCCCAGCGCACCCCACCTCTTGCACACAGATGCCAAGAACACCTGACGTCCAAGCAGAGTCATGCTCAGAGTCAGAGGGAAAACCCTGGAACTGCCATCCAGCCTAGAGGTCCACATGCCTCGGGAGGCCACAGACCCGGGGGTGGTGGGCCAGAACAAAGCCCAGAATATGCTGCTGGCCCCACACCAGGACACAGGACAGGGCTGGGCTGCATTGTCTCACATCATAACCCAGGTCTATAGCCTGAATGGACCCTTCCTATTCAGATCTAATCCCACCCTGTCCTTCCTGCCCTTTTGCTCCCCACACTCTCCTCACCCACACGTTTTCCTCTTTGTTCTCCTCCTTTCTCCCCTCCGTCTCCATTCTGATGGAAGGAGGATCCTCATAGCTTTCTGGGAACCACCCAAACCAAGGAGCATAACCAAGAGGACTCATACAACATCTCTGGGCCTCATTAGAGGCTGCTTGATTGCAGGTCACCAAGTGCCCCCTCAACACCAGGAGGTGACACTGAAAAAATAGTTAAATGCCCCCAGTTCTTTGCGCACCACCCAGCTGGGTTCCGTTCAGCATTGTGCTCAATTCCTGGCATAACTTAAGGGGAAATGTCCCAATGAACCAAGCCCTCGATGGCCTGCCAAGGAAGGAGGAGTAGGTCCTCAAACTCCTTGCTGCAGCACCCACTTAGGTGACACTCATCTAGACATCCAGATGGAACGGGTTGTCTTCAACATGAAGAGCGATGGCATCTGCATCATCAATATGAACAGCACCTGGGAGAAACTTCTGCTGGCAGTTTGTGCCATTGTTGCATTGAAAACTTAGCTGATGTCCCACCTGGAGTATTGAAAAACATTAATTAATTAATTAATTAATTAATTAAAGCAAAAAACAAAATAGAAAAAAAGTTAAAAGAAAACCCAGCTGATGCCAGTGTTACCTCATCCAGGACGACTGGCCAGAGAGCTGTGCTGAAATTGCTGCTGCCGCTGGAGCCACTCCAATCAAGGTCACTTCATGCCTGGAACTTGCACTCACCAAATCCAGGCAGCTTTCCGGGAGCCGAGACTTTTGGGGGTTCCTGACCCCAAGGCCAACCACCAGCCCCTCACAGAGGCATCTCACTTTCATTGGCCTACGATGGCTCTGTGCACCAACTCTCCTCTGCACTCAGTGGATATTACCATCCCTTGCAACAACAAGGCAGCTCACTCCATGAGTCTCAGGAGGTGGATGCTGGCCCAGGGAAGTTCTGCGAATTCGAGGCACCATCTACCGGAACACTCAGGGGAGGTCATGCCTGATCACTACTTCTACAGAGATCCCGAGGAAATCAAAAAGGAAGAGCAGTCCGCTACTGAGAAGGCTGTGGCTAGGGAGGAATTTCAGGGTGAATAGTCTGCTCCGGTTCTTGCCCTCACTACTATACTCAGCCTAAGGGTGCAGACCGGTGTGCAGATGCCCTTCATGCCAGTCCAGCAGTTCCCTGCCGAAGACTGGGGGTGAGCTCAGCCTGGCCCAGAGACTGGTCTGCAGCTCCCATGGCTCAGGCCACCAGATGGGTAGGAACCACCATGGAATGCTCTTAAGCTGTTCTTTATAGGCTGAATGGAAATCAGGTTGATAGAACATAAGTGAGTTTCTAAAAAAAAAATAATGCCCAATACCCATGAAGATCCTTGGCATCTGAACTGGGGGGTAACAGTGTCCTCCACAAGCTGCAGTTTATATCGGGGGACAGAAAGTGTCCCCTAAAGTCCACACTAAACCAGGGGCAGAAATATCTCCCAAACTGAGCTTTATCTGGAGCACAGTAATGTCCCCCAATGGTGACTTCTTAATCAGGGGACAACTGTTTCCCTCAAAGTAGAACCTTAAATCGAGGGAGAGAAAGTGTCCTCCAGACCAGATTCTGAACCATGGGCTGAAGACTCCCCCAAGGGAGCACTTTATCTGGGAAACAGTAATGTCCCCCAATGGTGGAATCTGAATTAGAGGACAACATGTCCCCCACAAGCTGCACCTTATATCAGGGAACAATAAAAAGTGTCCCCCAAACAAGACAGTTGAATAAGAAGGCAAAGTATCTTCCCAGGTGAGCAGTATAATATCTCCCAGTGGTGGCATTTGAATCGGGGACAACACTGTCCCCCAAAAGCAGCACCTTAAATTGGGAGTCAAAAAGTATCCCCCCAAACTGGGCACTAAAACGGGGCAGAAATATCTTCTCAACTGAGTATATTATCTGGGAGACTGATGTCTCCCAATGTGGCATCTGGATCGGGGGTAACAAAAATATCCCCCTATTTTAGCATTTTAGACTCCACATTTTCATTTTCTGCTCCATGTTAGGATGATAGGAAATGCCGAGGGAGTAGCAGGGTGTGGGCTGTGGTGGGGGTGGTCCAGGGCATTCCCCCTCAGTTTTACTTCAGATGTGTCCAGAAGGTCCAGGAAAGAGGTGCAATTAACAAATGCAGTCTTGCCTATATGAGGTCCGAGGTCTGGCACCACATGGAGTCACTGAAAAAGACACCAAATGAGAAATCTAGCGGACCTATATCCAGGCCCTGAGGCTCAATGAAATACTTCTGAGGAGTACATGAAGAAACTCAGTTCTTTAAGGAAAACCTTGTCGAGAGGGTCTTACATGCAGGATCAGACACTTTGTGGGCAAATATGCCAATCTCTTGGTACCTCCAAAACCTGGCCACACTCAACCCTTAAATCTAGGAGCTACCAAAGCCAAACAAAATCACCTCTGCCCCAGCACACATTGTGTATACCTGGGAGACACCATGGCAACATCATTGGCTACAGCCCGCTGTGCAACTGAGTTCCAGCATTCTTTGTGATGGCTGGGACGTCCTGATCATTAGAGGCAGAAGAGAGAGGAAGGGGGAGGTATTCTCTGACATTCAAAACATTCTCTGACACTTGACTTCTGAAAAGAGGTCTCTACTGTGAGACCTGAAGTTCGGCAGACATTTTGGGCCTTTTCTCAGCTGTCCTGTGGCCTGGGAATTGATCCTCTCTGCCGATCATTCCCTGAAGGCCCTTCCAAGGTGAGCCATCCCGCCGACAAAGAGTGAAGCCAGAAGAGCATGACTGCTCTGCTTCGTGGCTGTAAGCATATTCTAGCCAATGAACACCACCATAGCATGTAGAAAAGTCCACACTGCAAGCTTGACAATGGGGAAATAACACAGGCCAACACATGGAACTCAAATAAAGCATAGATTGAGTTAAAATTAACACAATTACGAATCAAGAGGATATGAAGATAGAAATAAAACTCCAAACTAAAATAACAGGTATAAAGAAAATCAATAGATGAAATGAAAACCTCAATGGAAAGCCTCTCCAACTGGATAACAGCAGCTGAGAATAAAATGAATAAGCTGGAAGATGAGATGAATAACTTCATACAGAAGAAGAGATTGGAAAAGAACCTTAAAGTAAATGTTCATACAATGGAAAAAATACACAAAGAATGAAAAGAGATGAAAAGAAGTATTTGATAAACTCAACAGAAACAACATAAGAATCACTGGATTCCCAGAGACCCAGGAAGAAAGTCCCCAGCAAGAATCAACAGTCAAGGACATCATTACAGAGAAACTACAAGAGATAAAGGCTACATGAAATCAAATCCTGCATGCACGAAGAGTACCAACCAAAAGAGACCCAAGAAAAGCACCCCAAGAAACATTCTAGTCACAATGACGAATCCCAAAGATAGGGAGTCAAAGTTTCCAGGCTAAAGCAAGCAGAGAAAAGGCCCAAAATGTCTGCTGTACCAGCAAAAGTCAGGTAGTTCCACAGTCTCGGCAGGGAAAACTCACCTCAGGAAAGATGCCAGAAAGGATCAAAGTTCCCAGGCTGAAGCAAGCAGAGAAAAAGGCCCAAAATGTCTGCCATGCTTCAGAGACACAACAAATTTTGCTAGTTCCACAGTCTCTGGGCAGGGAAAGCTCACCTCAGGAGAAGGCAAGCCCTCAGGAAAGGATGCCGAAGAGGATCAAAGTTCCCAACCCAAGCTTTATTTCTTTCCCCTTAGTTTTATAGAAAGATGCAGAAACATGTGGTAAAATAAAGTAATTGGTATCCCAAGGTTATATGAAAAAGGTGTGAGACTCCATAATAGTGCCCTCTCCAGAAGCAATCTCTAAGCACAGAGTCCTACGCCTAGTGTTTAAAAAAAACCAGTGATTTTAAAATTGTGTTTCATTTCAGAATCAGAGATTGGTTTAAGCCATCTTTTCCCCTTGCCTGAAATGGAGACTAATGCAGACAACTCAAATTCTCCCATAGGCCTTAGGAAAGGCAAAAATGGAGCAGGTAGATCTGAGTGAGCAGGTGAGAAGAAAAATAGCTGTCTGGAGCAGTTCAGGACTGTTTTTCAGCTCTGTGTGACTCAGGAGGCCCAGACCAGCCTCTGGGAGTCAAACTGTTCCCCAGAGCAAACAGCTGGGATTGCCAGAGGCCATGGAACTATTATAAATAAGCAGGTGCTTTTGTGTAACTGTGGCAAAGGATGTGGGGGAACAAGCTGGGCCTCCAAGGCCTCCCTGAGATGCCATCCTGGCTGCAGAACCATTTCATGCTTCTAAAGAAGAGAAGGTGGAGCTGAAAGATCAGCTCAACAAACCTGATTATAGATCTGTCCTGGGTTCCAGGAGACCAAAATGATAGGAGAGTGGCCAGTTTCAGGACATCAAGAGAGATTCCCAGGTAGGGCCAGGTGCCCAGTCTCTGAGCCACACAGCATCTTTCTGTAGGACAATATGCTGCTGTCTAAATCAGGGGCCTGTACAGAAGAAACAGCATAGTGAAGAAGAGGTACATGTTCCCCACCTGGTACAAAGTAAGGAAAAGCAGAGTGTTGGACCTGACTATCTGGAGGACCAGGCACGGGCAGGTTGCAGGCCAACAGGACTCAGTACTGCACCTGCCAGATGCAGTTCAAGAAGACAGAAACTTGGTGGAGGTGGGGGGGTAAAAAAAAAAAAGAAACTTGTCTTATGCTGGTTGATGACAGTGATTCTAGCATGCCTGCAAGTGGGTAGGACAAGGCTTGGAACTCAGTTCACCTGTTAGATATAACTGAAGGAAATGAAAGAAGCTGGTTAAGCTGTAGATGACAGTGACTTAGCCCAGGCATATTGAACAGTGCCTTAGGCACCATGGCCAGTAACCAAAAAGGGAATGTAGTCCATTTGGGCAAAATGGTCTGGTGGGTAAATGAACTAGAACATAGTTTTTGCTTTTGTATGATTCTGGGAGTTGGACGTTGAGCCGCTCATCTGGCAATGCTCACCAGTGACCACTGGTGGTGCTCAGGGGCTCAGAGGCAAAGCCCAGAGATTGAAGAAGTAAATTTGGCCCTGGAGGAGAGGAGCTGTGATGCCAGTATCTATGTGGGCTAAAAGGGCCTGGAAGACATGGTCACTTTTGGGGACAAGGAGGTTTAGAAGGTAAGATACCAAGGGGCCCTGTCCAAGGTAGCTCCACCTCCCTTATTGTTCTGGACCCTGGCACTCCCCAACAGACAGTAGTTGATAAGCAAGTTAATGCAGAGAAAGTGAGAAATAATGAAGGAAGCTGATTGGCCATGCACCCTGACACCAAAGAGGCTGAGGTGAGCCTGACACTTCTGTCTATGGTCCCTGGGACACATCATGGTATTTTAACTTGTATTTATTTTTAATTGCTTCAAGCACTGTCATTACGAAATGGGTCATTGTTGGGATTAAGTTAAATACACCATCCTTCACCAGTGCACCATTCCCATCTCCTTTACAGGCATCTCCCAATGATATCTCTTACCTTGGTTTCTTTGCTACAAATATCTCATCCCCTGACTTCCTCCGAGTAGAGTCATAGGGCCTCCTCAACACCATGACCAGGTCACAACCACCCTTGAACTCAAGTCCAGAAGGGAGTGTTCTTCCTCCCCTCTGACAGAGCCACAGCTCACCTTTGCCTACATATGTCTTACAATTAGAATTCTGTACCTCGGCCTTAGTCAACACAGAGAGAAGAGGAAGAAAGAACCAGTGATTGGGCAGAAGTGGGCAGATGTGGACAGATGCTCAACTCTAGCCAGAGCAGAAAGCTGCTGGTTCCAGGATCCAGGGGCAGACTGTAGAGCAGGTCAGTCTACCTAATTGCTTCCTTCAGGCTAGTGACCCCTCCCTGCTTCATCAAAGCTTAAAATTCCAATGGCCATTTACATGCTCCATCCTCCACCTGTTTCTAACTTTGCTCCACTATTTCCTCTCACCCCCTTCGTCCCTCGAGCCCCTTCAAGCCAGGCACTGCAATGAGTCACAGAAAGAAGATCCTCTGTGGTTGATCTTGTCAGCTTCAGTGGCAGATTTGAGAGACTAAGGAAGATGAGCACCACGGACACCTGCTGGGATTAGGAAATGAAGGGAAGGGAGACTGTCCTCAGGGGCCAAGTTGCCAGTGGTCAGGAATGTCCCTCATCATGCCCCAAGCCTCCCTTGGACACCCCACATCTCTGAGTGAGAGGCAGAGACACCTGAGGTGACTAAACAGGTGAGTCTTACCTGGCATGGCAGCTGGGCAGTGTCCTGGGGCAAGGCTGGAGGCTGGGTAGCAGATTAGTCTGGGCATGGGCACTCCTGTGGGCACTCCAGAGGGTTGAGATAAGCTGACCTGCAGCAGCCTCTAGAGTTCTAGAGATGAGGCTTGGGGTTGGGGTTATGGAACTTCAGTACTGGCAGTTTAACTGTTCTGACAGTAGAAGTGAAAGTTAGTGGATGGTTCTTTCAAGCCCAGGCTGTCTCTTGAACACATATTTCTGTTTTTTCTTCCATCTGAGATGCCCATGTTCTCTCTTGAACATGATTTTCTCTCTTTCTGTACCCTCACATTTGACTAAGAAAGTTTATTTTAATACTCCAGAGATGCCCCAATAGCACTTAGGAGACCATCTGGTGCCAGGGATTACATTCATTGAATGTATTGAATTAAGGTATTCAACTATCATTAAACTATTATTTAAATAACAGGACTGAATAACTCAGCAGATGAAATGAAAACCTCAATGGGAAGCCTTTCCAACAGAGTAACAGCAGCTGAAGACAGAACCAGTGAGCTGGAAAATAAGATGCAGAACAACTCCATACAGCAGAAGAGACTGGAAAAGAACCTTAAAGCAATACATTGAATTACCTCTTCAGTCCTATTATTTATTGTTTGATAAAATACAGACCATCCAGTTAGATATGAATAAATAATTTTGGATAAATTATTTCATTCAATTAGGATAAATAATTTTAAATTTTTTTCAAATATTTTATTTGAAAAATCTAAACCTTCTAATTCTTTACTTTGTTACTCTTCTCCGGGTGTATTAAGCTATGACTGATACATAACATTATATAATTGAAAGCTGTATACTGTGGCATTTTAGTATATATAGTGTGAAATGATTTTGCTTGTGTTGTAGTTATTTTTCTCTTTCTTCCTGCCACTTAATTAGATATTCTCAATGCTATCCACATGATACTTCATTAGGTAACTATTACTTAAAAACTCTCAGATTAAAGAGCTGAGATTTCTAGCACTGTCACCTTAGAGATATAAATTCTGGTGCATGCATTAATTTCAAGATTTCAACAAACAGCAGAAAAATTATACTCCTCCAGAGGAGTCTGGAAAGTGTTTTTTACAGACCTACCATACTTTTACACCAGCAAATGCTGCCTCCCCTTTCCTTTCAATAACATACAAAGTTTATGAATCAACCAGATAATGGCTGTGAGAGGGAGTTGATAAAGGCTTCATTATACTAACTGTTCTCAATCTACCGGACATATGGCTTGAGGTGGGAGAAATAGGCAACAGAACGCAGGCTGCTACTGACCTTTGGAGATGATTCTCTGTCTCTGCCATTCTGCATTCATTTTTTTATTGTTTCCAAAGCACTTACTCAGAGAGATTCTGAGAGAGAGGTTAAGCACTATAGACTCAAGGGCCTTGAACCTCCATGGTCAGCAACTTATAAAGGCTTTTAAAAATCCAGTCTTCTTGGTTCCATTCCTGAAGTAAGAAAATTTTAGTGCTAGTTAAACTTGGAATAAAATTCTGATTCTAGCATTTTTAAATGTGCGACTTAGCAAGACTTTTAATCACTGATCTTCAAGTTCTACAGTCAAAAAGGGAAAAGTATAATTTTACTTACCTTTTACTAGTAGAGGTTTAACTGAGATCATGACTAAATACTTAACATAGAATTTAGAAATAATGACAGTCACATATTTTACCTTCTCTTTCTTACCTTCTTTAACTTTACCGGGAAGCCAAGGTAATTCTACATCTAATTGCTACACTTTACCTCTTCTAAACGTATCTTCATCTTCTTCTAATTTACAAACAATTTCCCTGAGGGAAGCATGACAAAATGACTGCTGTTCTCTGAAATGAGAAGAGGAGCCTGAATGAAGCAATACAAGAATGGTTTTCCCCCAATCCCTACCTGAAATCCCACTTTAGAAAAAGAGTTGGCCATCCCTCCTGATTATAGAATAAAGTTGATGTGGAATGACCTGTCCATTTGAAATTCACTTAATCACACAGAAACAGTTCTAAAGTAGTAGTGGTGTGTCTACTCTATTTTTTAATGACCAGTATAGTTTTTTCTATTTATTTATTTATTTATTATTTTCCATTTATCATTAATTTAAAAAACCTGCAATGGAAATTAACATCAAAACTTTTCTATAATATAAATAGTTGAATTGTTTCACATATGTTCTTTTCAGAATTCAGGGTTTTTTTGTTTTGGTTTTGGTTTTGGTTTTGGTTTTTGGGTCACACCTGCTGACGCTCAGGGGTTACTCCTGACTATCATCTCAGACATCGCTCCTGGCTTGGGGGACCATATGAGACACTGGGGGATCAAACTGAGGTCTGTTCTAGACTAGCAAGGCAGACATGTTACCACTTGCGGCACCGCTTTATCTCCAGAATTCAGTTTTAAAATATATTATTTTTATTTCCTTCATGATATCCTTATAAAACAGAACACATTGCTTCTATTACAATAATCATTTCTCATTAAAAATTAGTATGTATTCATTAAACACAATTTGTTAAGTAGTAAAAAATATTTCAGAGAAAAATAAATATTTGGTATATTTGTTTCAAGTATCTTATAAAATTTATATATCTTAACATATAGCTTCTGAACCATTTTATTGTAAAATTTTAGCAAATTGCTACAATTTTAAAACTAAATCTTAATGTTGATAATATCACAGTATATAGATATTCCAAAATCTAACCAAGTTGCTGCACATAGTTTTGCTATCATAATATTAAGAATTAACTTCCTTATTTACAGTTTTCCTTCAGGCAAACTATATTAATTGTAAAAATTAAATGCTTGCCATAGGGCAGGGACTGGGATACAACTCTGCACTCTAACTAATTCTCTTTTTCACAAACCACAACTATTAACTTGTGTTAAGACTGTCAATGCTTAGACCACATTTGTCACTGAATACATTTTATTTCTTATCCTTCACTTTTAAAGCAAATGTCATTGACAACATAGGGAGCTTTATATATGTTTATACAGTAGTAAAGTTTAGTAAGTGGGCAGCAGTAGGAGTAAGCAATTCAGAGTGTTCTGAGAACACAGAAGCCCAAACTTTCCAGACTGTTGGATTTTTGTTTGGTTTGGTTTGGTTGGTTGGTTAATTCTTTTTTTTTTTTTTGTTTTGTTTTGTTTTGTTTTTGGGGGGCCACATCCGTTTGATGTCAGGGGTTACTCCTGGCTAAGCACTCAGAAATTGTCCCTGTCTTGGGAGGACCATAGGGGATGCCGGGGATCGAACCACGGTCCTTCCTTGGCTAGCGCTTGCAAGGCAGACACCTTACCTCTAGCGCCACCTCACCCCGGCCCCTGGATGGTTAATTCTGTTACTAATTTAAAGTCTAACTTTGGGGAAACTACTTGTCTCTGCAGTCTAATATTTCATCTTTACTACTTGGCATATTTGACTGAAGAGTTTCTAACAGTTGTCAGTACATGTTTTTGAATAATATTGTTCTTGCAATGTGCTGCTTTAGAAATCAAGACTGACTTCAAGAATGGGAAAAAGATTGATGTCTTGTTTAGAGGTTCTAGTCTTCAATTGGGCAAATTGCCTTAAGGCAATTTTGGAACCTCAAGGATTGAGTACTTAGCATAGAACGTAGGTGTTGAAGATGAATTCTGCTGGTAAATAATCTTTACTTATAAAAGTCTGAGCAGGGGTCAAAAGGATAGTATAGAAGGCAGGACATTTGTCTTGCACACCGCCCACCCGGATATGATCATCAGCACCCTATAATGTTCCCTAGATCAGCCAGGAGTGATCCCTGATTGCAGTAAACCCTAAGCTTCTTCGTATGTAGCCAAAAATTTAAAAGAAAATAAAGCCTATGCATGGGGGCAAGAGCAATAGCACAGCGGTAGGGCATTTGCCTTGCATGTGGCCGACCCCAGACGAACCCAGGTTCAATTCCTGGCATCCCACATGATCCCCCGAGCCTGCCAGGATTGATTTCTGAGAGCAGCGCTAGGCATGATCCCTGAGCAATGCCAGGTATGGCCCAAAAACCAAAATAAATAAAATTTTTAAAAAGGCTTACGCATTTATCATATGTCTGCCCTTAGTTTAATTATTGATTTAATTATGTAATCATATTCTTTAATTATATGTTGTATTATTATAATTATATATAATAATCATATACTCGTTTAATTATGTACTTAATTGTTAATTTAATTTATGCCCTCAGTTCCCTAAAATTTGACCTACAGCCTTTAAAGCCAAACTATGAATCCTGCTATAAGACCATTGATCCAAAAGAAAGAGGGGGGCTGGAGAGATTGCATGGATGAATGGAAGGATGGTAGTTTGAATTCCAGCATCCCATATGGTTCCTCGAGCCTGCCAGGAATGATTTCTGTGTAGAGCCAGGAGTGACCCTTGAGCGCTGCGTGTGACCCAAAAAAACAAAAAACAAAAATCAAACAAACAAACAAAAAAAAAACATTGATCCAGGGCATGTTGGCATGCAATTCTTGCTATGATAGCTGATTCTTCTGCTAAAAAGGTATAATTGGTAGAAGGAACAGTAATCTATTACTATAGTTGTTTCATATATTAAAGAGGAAAAACATTTATGTAGAGCCTTTTTGTAGAGATCAGATTCTGACATTTTTTGTTTTGGGTTGGTTGTCTAGTGGTTTTTTTTAAGTCTTTGTAAACTGGAATGAATCCTGAATTTTTCTTCAATTCAAAAATTTTATTGCAGTATTTTTTTTAGCTGTATCACATTGATTCGGCCTTCTAAAATTTATGCAAGCTGAAGAAGAGAATTTGATATAGACTTTAGAAATTACAGGAAAAAATATGCTGTTTTTCTAGATTCCTAAGAACATTAGAAACACTATAAAGCCAGTGGAAGCCTTTCATCTGAATATAATTTGATTGAGTTGTAGAACCTGCAGTTCTTAGATTTTATTTATTTCCATTTTAACATTTGTTTTGTCTTTTGTTAAGGATTTAGGCCCAAGTCCTTACATTGTCTGATATATCCTCAGAACTGAAAGACTGATAGTATAAAGTAACTGGGCAAAAATATTTCTAAGTTATGAAACACCTCAAAAAAATTCAAAAGGTGGGATTATAACACAGAAAAACTATCACCACAAAATGTGTTTTGGGGTAAGAGTAATTTTCATGCTAGAGTCTTTGAAGGTAGAATGGAGTTTATCTTTATAGGGATATTGTTCCCACAAATTCAGTGTCCTCTGTCTGACCCATTCCCTCATGGTGATCCTGCTCAACAAACAAAAGCTGGAACTGAATCAGTCCCCCATTTATTTTGAATAACTGAATGTAAATACTAAAGACCCAGAATAAAAGGGAAATGCCTTATAGGGTGGAAAAGCTTCCTCTTCTACAAGAATTCCCAGAAAAAGGAATCAAGGGTCATTTCAGCAGGAAGCAGTTTTGACTTGAGACCTCAACTTCCATAGAAATGGAAGAAAGAACTGAATGTCGGTTTTAAAATCAAGCTAAAGAAAATATTAGACAAACACAACAGTTCTTGCCCTAAAGCATAAAGATAAGGACAGCTTATCCACAGTTATCTCCTTACCCCCAACTTGGTTGAGATTTACCCCTTACTATGCTAGACCTTTAGGTAAGGGAGTATGCCAAAAAATAGCATGCCAAGAGGAAATATTACTGTTCATTCTGGCAGTTAACCCTTTCTTTTCAGTTCCTTCCTTTGAATGTGAGGGGGGAACAATACTAAACCCTCTTGTAATGGTGCAGTCAAGATAGTTATTATGAGGATGCGTCCACCATCTTCCAGCTTGCTAGGATGTTGTCAATAAAGTTCTTTCTAATCTCATTACTGTCTCTCTTGTTTGACTGACCCTTCAGTGACAGTGCAACCAAAATTTAGGGTTGCATTTTCATGAGATAATTTCAATATGAGAATTCAACTTTGACCTGATTTTCTTGTCAGTGATACCATTCATCATCATCACCCTTAACTTTTGGGCCTCACACAGAGTTTCTTGAGGGTTGTTTCGGGCTTGTGCTCACAGTATCACCCAGTGCTGCCCAGAAAACTAGATAACAAGAATTAAACTATGACCTCACATTACCAAGTCCATTGATCTACAACTAAGGCACATACCCAGAACAGTGATCTACTATTCATCTGACCTCTCTCCTGGTACAGAGAAGTCTCAAAAATTCCATCTTGAGGCCAGAGAGATGCACAGTGGTATGGCATTTGTCTTGAATGCAGCTAACCCAAGATTGATGGTGGTTAGAATCCAAGCATCCCATATGGTCCTCTAAGCCAGCCAGGAGTGTTATCTGAGTTCAGAGCCAGGAGTGACCCCTGAACGGGGCGGGGAAGGTGGCGCTAGAGGTAAGGTGTCTACCTTGCAAGCGCTAGCTTAGGACGGACCGCGGTTCGATCCCCCGGCATCCCATATGGTCCCCCCAAGCCAGGGGCAATTTCTGAGCGCATAGCCAGGAGTAACCCCTGAGCGTCAAACGGGTGTGGCCCCCCCCCAAAAAAATAGACAGAAATAGAAATTCATTGGGGCCGGGCGGTGGCGCTGGAGGTAAGGTGCCTGCCTTGCCTGTGCTAGCCTAGGATGGACCGCGGTTCGATCCCCCGGCGTCCCATATGGTCCCCCAAGCCAGGAGCGACTTCTGAGCGCATAGCCAGGAGTAACCCCTGAGCGTCAAATGGGTGTGGCCCAAAAACCAAAAAAAAAAAAAAAAAAGGAGTGACCCCTGAGCTCTGCCAGGTGTGACCCCCCCAAAAAAAATTCCATTTGGGTTCTCACTAGATGCAAGTTCTAGACTCAACAATTTTATATAGTTCCTTAACTGATCTTGCCAAAGTACAGTTATGATATTGTGGACATAAGGGTTAATAAATTAATAGTAGTGACAAGAAATTATTGAGTCAAACTTAGTAATTTCTGATTCCCATGCTTGTTTGTTTATCTGTTTTTTGTTTGTTTAATTTTGATTTTGTAAATCCACCTGTAAGTGCTCAGAGATTACTCCTGGACCTACACTCAGGAAATCTACAGAGACTCAGGGAACCATATGTGGCTTCAGGAAACAAATCCGAGTAGACTGCATCTAGTCAAGTGCTTTACAACTGGCCCAATATTATTTTTTTCTTTCTTTTTTTTTCTTTTTTCTTTTTTTTTCTTTTTTCTTTTTTTTTTTTTTTTTTTGGTTTTTGGGCCACACCCGGTGACGCTCAGGGGTTACTCCTGGCTATGCGCTCAGAAGTCGCTCCTGGCTTGGGGGACCATATGGGACACCGGGGGATGGAACCGCGGTCCGTCCTAGGCTAGCGCAGGCAAGGCAGGCACCTTACCTCTAGCGCCACCGCCCGACCCCTATTTTTTTTTCTATTGGTATATTTCCTTCAATTTCCACCTCCACTAAAATAAAGCTCATTAGGTAAAACAAATGAATCAATTAAGCTGACTGACCAATATTCAATTAACTAGTCTATTTGAGACCAGAATTTTAATAGTCTACTAAAAAGCATGTTAACACTAAACTTTACTTTTCTCATAACATTTTTTTTTTTTGGCTTTTTGGGTCACACTAGGCAGTGCTCAGGGGTTATTCCTGGCTCCAGGCTCAGAAGTTGTTCCTGGCAGGCACGGGGGACCATATGGGACGCCGGGATTCGAACCGATGACCTCCTGCATGAAAGGCAAACGCTTTACCTCCATGCTATCTCTCCGGCCCCTCATAACATTTTTTAAGTTAGAAAAGTCTTATTTAGCAAAATTTGTTCTGTAGAAGGGTTTAGATTTAGTTTTACCTTAAGTAAAAAAAAAAAAGTAGCCTGGGAAAATTCCATCCAATTTACAAATTAGTTGAATAACAATAAACAACTATTTACTCTCTTGAGAACTCAAATTCTCTAACTGTAAAATTGGGATGTTGGCGGGGCCGGAGAGATAGCATGGAGGGTAAGGAGTTTGCCTTTCATGCAGAAGGTCATCAGTTCGAATCCCGGCGTCCCATATGGTCCCCCGAGCCTGCCAGGAGCGATTTCTGAGCGTAGAGCCAGGAGTAACCCCTGAGCGGTGCCGGGTGTGACCCAAAAACCAAAAAAAAAAAAAAAATTGGGATGTTGGGCTGAATAAATTAAGCTTCCCTAGAAGTCTGAGGCTTCACTATTATCTATGATTTTATAAGTTGTTATGCCTTGAGCTATTTACAGGAAAAAAAACTGCTGACGACAATAAACCTTCAGAACTTAGCAAAAACATGAAAAGACCATTCATGAGGAAATGGGTTCAAGTAAAAAGCAAAGAGTGCATCTGTCTCAGAAATCTGAGTTTGAAAAGATTTAGAATTGTCAAACATAGGACTATATAGGTCAGGAGGAAAAAATAAAAAGAAATTAAACCTCACTCCAACTTTTCCTGTCACTGTTCTGGTAGAGGAATTATGTGATAACTGCTTCACTCTCTAAAACAAGGTGAAGTATAACAGAAACAAATATATAAAATACCCCCAAATGTTATCTATAGTGTTATCTGCTAGTATTTTAACCCAAATCTTAAGTTTGAATGTCAACTCTTCCTATTTCTTGTCTACATGACCATGTTAATTTTCTCTCCCACTTTCAGTATCATTTTTCCCCCATCCAGAGTTTAACAGTGTGATTCAATGCTGACACAAATCAAAATCTAGTGTCCATTCACCCTACACATATCATCATCATCATCATCATCATCATCATCATCATCATCACCACAGGACCACTAGTGATAATACCGAGAAATCTTTATACTTCCCTGTGAAACTAAATATTAATACACAAACAAATGTATAAAATTATTTCGGCAGGGTTCTCAATTCATTTGTAGAGTCAACTTACTCTAAAGAATTGGAAGGCAGTCCAACTCTAAAATTCTTTCTAAGCTAAAAATTGCCCAGAGGAGGTCAGAGATATCTCAATGGGCTCTAGCCTATAGGGGAGACTTGGGTTCTATCTCTGATACCACAAGGTCCTTAGAGAACCATTGATAAAATTCCTAAATACTGGACCAGAAGCCACTAAGTAGTACTTGGATGCAAACCCATCCAAAAAAATAATAGCATTCTGTTTAAGAAACTAAAAAGAAAGTTGTATAAAGTAAAATTTTTTGTTACATTTTTTAATTGTTTTTGGACAATACTATAAATACTAGTATTGTTGCTAATGATCAATTTATCACATTACTCTCTCTTATCTTCTTCCTTCCTTTCCTCATACATTCCAAATAAAATTTCTTTTTGTTTTTACTTCATTGTTTGTTACCTAAAATTCTTTTCTGAAAGAAAGGTTAGGCATCTATCAATTTATTAATTTTACAGTTAAAATACAAATTCATTGATGAAAAATAAATGGGAATGAAGTGTTTATAGATTTAGAATAAGAATGGTGGGCATTTTTATCTTTTTAACATTATAAATGGATGAGAAATAAATAAAAAAATGTTTTAAAATAAAACCTTCTTTTTAACAAAAGAAAAGTTGTGCATTCCCAAGAAGGACATCACAGTGTGTAAAGACAGCAAACAAAACAAACTTGAAATTACTTCCAAATATCCTCAAAGACCCAAAATGTTAATTAATATAACTGCAATTCCGTTTCTTTCCTTCCTTTTTTTTTTTTTTTTGATCATTTACACTTTAACTTTTTCTTCTCATTTTCAGTGTCCTGCTCTCTTAAGCAGGTCCAAGAGTTCCATTTCTAAGGTTGAATGAGATCTGATTCACTGAACCACTGAACGTGTACTAGAAAAGGAACCAGAGCAGCGGCAATCTGAGAGTTGGAACTGTCTAAGCCCATTTTGGACATTTGGTCACCTTATCTGAAATTATATGTAAATTCACTTTCCCATCTCTCAGAAGGCAATTTTTATTATTCAATTTTAAAAGAACTTATTTTATGTGTCATATAATAATTCAAATTAATTTTAAACAAGGGCTTATGAAATGTGAGCAAGTGCCAGAAAAATGTGAATCTATTGTTGCTTCCCTAGGGAAAGTAATGGTGTTTTGAATAATAGACCCTAATAAAATATCTATATTTCTTTTAGGACTTGAAAGACAAAGAAAACTTAGTTGTAGAGAAGTTTTTGACTAAGATACTTAAGTCCTGATTAAGAGAAAAAGAAACTCTAATCAACTTTTCTTTGCTCCAAGCAGATAACTATTTAGGTGCTCTTGAAAAGAAAATGAATTATATGTATATTATAGAATTAAGGAATAATATGGCTGCATCTGAAGGAGCTGAAGAACAGTGTTGGCTTGATCTAATATATAGTTCTGTGGTTTTTTGATGGAGGCATACCTGCCTCAGGGCTACCTGGCTTTGTGCTCGTGGGACCATGCAGTGATAGGGTTGGAATATGGGTTAAGGAATGAAAGGCAAATCTGTTTGGCTACTTCCCTGGTCCATTATATTTGTATTATTTTTAATGAAAGACAAAGGGTAAATCATTCAAAATTAACATGAATCTATGATGTCAAAGGATCAGTACTCTGGCATTTACTGTTAGGAATCCTGTGAATGAAATAAATGTTAGACAGCTAGAAGAGACAAAGATTAGTATGCCCCTGACTCTAAAGAAATCATAGCAAGGTCGTATGGGAGCTCGATTTCCAGTTTTTGGAGGAATCTCCATATCGCTTTCCATAAAGGTTGAACTAGACGGCATTCCCACCAGCAGTGGATAAGAGTTCCTGTCTCTCCACATCCGCGCCAACACTGCTTGTTCTCATTCTTTGTGATGTGTGCCAATCTCTGGGGTGTGAGGTGATACCTCATAGTTGTTTTGATTTGCATCTCCCTGATGATTAGTGATGTGGAGCATTTTTTCATGTGTCTTCTGGCCATTTGTATTTCTTCTTTGTCAAAGTGTCTGTCCATTTCTTCTCCCCATTTTTTGATGGGATTAGATGTTTTTTTCTTGTAAATTTCTGTCACTGCCTTGTATATTTTGGAGATTAGCCCCTTATCTGATGGGTATTGGGTGAATAGTTTCTCCCACTCAGTGGGTGGCTCTTGTATCCTGGGTGCTATTTCTTTTGAGGTGCAGAAGCTTCTCAGTTTAATATATTCCTATCTGTTAATCTCTGCTTTCACTTGCTTGGAGAGTGCAGTCTCCTCTTTGAAGATGCCTTTAGTCTCAATGTTCTGGAGTGTTTTACCTACGTGTAGTTCTATATATCTTATGGTTTTGGGTCTGATATTGAGGTCTTTCATCCATTTGGATTTAACCTTCGTACATGATGTTAGCTGGGGGTCTAAGTTCAATTTTTTGCAAGTGGCTAGCCAGTTGTGCCAACACCACATGGTGAAGAGGCTTTCTTTGCTCCATTTAGGATTTCTTGCTCCTTTATCAAACATTAGGTGATTGTATGTCTGGGGAACATTCTCTGAGTATTCAAGCCTATTCCACTGATCTGAGGGCCTGTCTTTATTCCAATACCATGCTGTTTTGATAACTATTGCTTTGTAGTACAGTTTAAAGTTGGGGAAATTAATTCCTTCCATAATCTTTTTCCCAATAATTGCTTTAGCTATTCTAGGGTGTTTATTGTTCCAAATGAATTTCAAAAGTGCCTGATCCACTTCTTTGAAGAATGTCATGGGTATCTTTAGAGGGATCCTATTAAATCTGTACAATGCTTTGGGGAGTATTGTCATTATAATGATGTTAATCCTGCCAATCCATGAGCAGGGTATGTGCTTCCATTTCCATGTGTCCTCTCTTATTTCTTGGAGCAGAGTTTTATAGTTTTCTTTGTATAGGTCCTTCAGGAATATACCCTAGGAACACAAAAATACAATACAAAAACCCCTTCCTTACACTTATATTCATTGCAGCACTATTTACCATGGCAAGACTCTGGAAACAGCCAAGATACCCTTCAACAGATGAATGGCTAAAGAAACTGTGGTACACATGCACAATGGAATATTATGCAGCTGTCAGGAGATATGAAGTCATGAAATTTTCCTAAACATGGATGTACATGGAATGTATTATGCTGAGTGAAATAAGTCAGAGAGAGAGAGAGAAAGACACAGAATGGTCTCACTCATTTATGGGTTTTAAGAAAAATGAAAGACATTCTTGCAATAATAACTTTCAGACACAAAAGAGAAAAGAGCTGGAAGTTACAGCTCACCTCATGAAGCTCACACAAACAGGGATGAGTTTAGTTAGAGAAATAACTAAATTTCGACCTATCCTAATAATGAGAATGTACAAGGGAAATAGAAAGCCTGTCTAGAGTACAGGTGGGGGTTGGGTTGGGAGGAGAGAGATTTGGGACATTGGTGATGGGAATGTTGCACTGGTGATGGGTGGTGTTCTTTACATGACTGAAACCCAAACACAATCATGTATGTAATAAATTTGTTTAAATAAAAAAAAAGAAAAAAAAGAAATCATAGCAAATTTTTCACACCACATCATATAAGTATACACATTAATTTGGAAGGTTAGAATCTTTGAGGCCAGAGAGATAGTATGAAGGTAAGGTGTTTGCTTGCAAGCAGAAGGATGGTGGTTCGAATTCCAGCATCCCATATGATCCCCCAAGCCTGCCAGGAGTAATTTTTGAGCATAGAGCCAGGAGTAACCCCTGAGTTCTGCCGGGTGTGACCCCCCAAAAAAGAAAATGTAGTCTTTACACTAAGAAGTTATGTACCTAACTACAAAGTGAGAGATCTCTTAGGAAGATGGCAAGGGAATTGGGGAAATTTGGGGAAACAATTTTTATCTCAAATACACATGATCTAGGACAAATATGAGTTAGTCACACCTCTCTGTATGATGTTCTATCCTGTTTGCATATTTTCTATTTGCCCCACTCAAGCTATTACAAAGTCTCAGTTCAAATCTGATATTCACTGATTTTTTTAATGTGGCTCTATATAACCCATAGTCACAATAATTTCCTCTTATATTCCCCAAAAACCCTTCTGACATAGCTCTTGACATAAATGAGGATGATTTTGAAGTAGTGTATATGTTCTTGGAGAATATCTTATCAACATTCAAGTATAATTAGGCTTTTATTGCAAAGTCCTGTTTATTTTGCAGATAATATATCTACATGGCAATCCAACCTCAGATAATATTACTTCAAGCATATATATATATATATATATATATATATCTTTGCTAATGATTTGTGTGGTTGGTAATGGATATAATTACTTGTGCCGTTCATTGAGCAGAGCTCATTGGGAAATTTTCAGAATGAAAAGTGTGAAAGGTTTTCTGAAAAGCATGTGCAGCCTGGAATTTGCAGTACTCGGTACACCTAAAACTTCCCCGCTCCTCTTTCTTTCTATCTCTGGCATCTCTTTATCTCTTTCTTTCTACCTCTGTTGACAGGCTTTAACCATTCCCAAATGTGACTTCTCTAAAGTTTCCAGAGATGTAAAGGCTTATTTACTATTAACTATGTCTACTTTATCACCATAAAAAGGACATACTTCTCACAGACCCAAATTTCTTTTAAGATACCAACATTTAAAACATCGTCAATGACCTTTGAAAAGTAATGCAAAAAATCTACTTACAGTCCTAAATAATACCGTGATACATACTCAGTTCCTCGTCCCTAAGCTGAGCCATTCATTACCATACAAATCTGCACAAATTCACAGTAAATTCTTTTCCACTTAAAATCTGTAGTAGACACCTAATAGGCATTGTACTGAGTATGAATGTGCTGTCTTAGACCTTGGCTGAACTAAAATGTCTCCATAAGATGTTGCATGATCTTGATGCGGAAAGCAAGCAGATTGTTAGGTGAGTCCTGACAGTCAGACCACCTGGGCTTGTGGGACAGACTTCCATTCTCCGGGCCTGGACATCCCAGATGAGAGCTGAACACAGAGCTGGCAGGTGCTGCAGAACATCCCAGAAGGTGTTTCAGAGCAGCACCTCCCCCTCATCTTTTATTATTCATCTCATGTCACTGCATCTAGCTGTCAGAACACTTGAGCAAGCCTAGACCATCTTTTTTCAACCACTGTGTGCCCTGAGATATTGTCTGGTGTGTCCTGGGGAGGGGGGGAGATTCCAATTTCATCCATAACATGAGTCTTGGGCTCACAAATAGGTCAATCATTGGATTATTTCATAATAAAGTCATTATAAAATAATGTCTTTATTTGGTTTCTATTCAAGAGAATGACTTTCTTTTTATATAGAGTCAATATAGGCAACAGAGTTCAATATTTTTAACATTTTCTAATGGTGCTATGCCTTGTGATTTTTTTTCTCCATGAATAAAGAGTGCCTTTGCACAAAAAAGGTAGAAAAACACTGGCCTAGAGAACCAGGAGGGCCTCTTAGGGGTGGCCTGGCCCTTGGGAGGGCTGCAACAATATCCATGAAGCCTTAAGGCTTCATGCAACAGGTGGAATGCCACTCTAACCCAGAGAAGCCGCCATTGCAGGCTTGGAGCCAGAGGCGGGCTTCGAACTCCTGACCCTGGGTCTGGGTCGCAGCGTTCTTCTCAAAGCTTTGGGCGGGAACCTGACCACGTGACCCGTCCTAGCCACGCCCACGCCTCGCCCCCCCCCCCCCGCCCGCTTAGCTTCTGCCACTTGCCCTGCTCACTTCCGCTCCGCCTCGCCCCGCCTCGCCCTCCGCCACTCGCCCCGCCCTCCACCATTAGCCCCGCCCATCCTCGCTCTCCGCCAATCACCCCGCCCATCACCCTCACTACTCCCGCCCAGTTTGGCCACGCCCCCGCCACTTGCCCCCACCCACCTCGTCCCGCCCAGTTCCGCTCTCCGCCAATCACCTCGGCCATCTCGTTCACTCGCCCCGCCTATATCAGCCACTCCCACACAAGCCCCGCCCCATGCTCTGCGTAGAGACGAGAGAACTAACTGCGGGCGGGCGGGCGCGTCTCGTCTCGCGGGAGCCTGTTTCCGGCCGGGCCCGCCTCGTGCCGCGCCTGCGCGTTGTGCGCGTGCTCGGCCGGCCGGCTTCTGCGGACGCGCCTGCGCAGTCTTCGCCCTGCGGCTTCTCTCCGGGACCTGAGCTGCCGCCGCCGCCGCGTCCTGTATCCGGCGGCCCCGGGCGCGCCTGGAGGAGCCTGCCCGGAGCCCAGGAGTGCGCAGGTTCGAATCCCGGTCCCGGCCGGAGCCGTGGCCCCCTCGGCGCTCGCGGGGCGCAGGGCAGGGGGCGCCGGGGAGCGGAGAGCAAACACCAGCAGGTCCTCGGCCTGCAGGGAACGTTGAGATCTGGCCCCTCCCTCAGTTTTTGACTTTTTTGCAACCTTGCAGCACAATGTTGCCCTTGTAGGGATCATTGGCTGCTGGACTGCTGGGCTTTAATTCATTCTATCTAAGATTTAAAAATGTAAAAGAAAGTGTTTCAGTTCAGCAGGGAAGCCACTATGGGGCTGGGTGCTTGTCTTCTCTGACTTGTCTTTCTTTTGACTCTAAGATTCAGACATGGAAGGACCTGAGAGATGGTAGTGTGTCTGCCTTGCCAGAGGCCCATGGGGGGGGTCTAGCCCTGGCATTTCATCTGGTGTCATCACCCCAACCAGCCTGCACACCTGCAGTGATTTCTGAGCAAAGAGCAACCCAAAGGAACCTCCCCCCCCCCCAATAAATAGAATAAAACAAAGCAAAAAGCAATGAAGAGCAAAAGAAGAACTCAGTGGGAGGAGGGTTTGGAGCTGATCAAATGAATGTGGGGCCTGTATGAGTCCAGGAGGCCGCAGTCTTGCAGCTTGGGTGGAACCCCTGAGCTGTCACTTAGAAATAGCACATGAGGTCACCCCACTTGCCTCCTGTGACTCTTGCAAGATGGGACTCTGAGCTTCTCCCGCCTCCTGCGATAGCACTTGACAGTAGCCTTCAATTTCAGTTCTAGTGACAGGGGGTCACCCATGGACTCTGGCCCTGGAACTGGAGGTGTCAGTTCCTGTTCTTGGCAGAGAAAATCTTGTGCCCTGCTAGTAATTTTCTATTTTTTTTTTTCATGTGTACCCATAAATGTTAGCCAGCAAAGGAATCTGATTGCAAGATCCAGTCATAGCAGCCAGCACAGCCAAGCAAAAGACTTGACCAAGTTGCCCTTGGCAGCTACTCTGCCCCACACCAGATATGTGCAGTGCGGGGAGGCATTTGCAGTCAGTCTCACCCCTTCCCTCTTGCTACCCAAGTTCACACTAAACTGCATATTTTTAAAGAGATATTTTATTTTTTTTAAACTTTATTGATGATCGATTAGTGTTTGGGCCACACCATTGGTGCTCAGGGTTTACTCCTGGCTCTGCACTCAGAAATCACCCCTGGCACGCTGGGGGACTTTATAGGATGCCAGGAATCAAACCTGGTCTCTCCTGGGTCGGTCAGCCTACTGCTGCGCTATCTCTCTGGCTCCTAGATTGCAGTTCTGACACAAGTATTTGACACTAAGTCTCCTGCACCAACACAGTATAGTAGGGATTGGGGAGTTTAGAGGAGTATTATATGTAGGGAGTTGCTTTTTTTTTTTTCCATTTTGATTGAAAACGCTGCGCTCCTCTCTCTTTCCTCTTCTGGCCCACAGAGCCCAAGTTCAGAGCCTTCTCTGCAGTGAGATGACTGAATTCTCTCCTCCTGAACCTCACTCGCCTAGAATGGTTCCATTTGATGGGCCACCAAGGAAGCAGTTCTGCTTTTGCCTTTTGCAGGCCGTGTTGAAGTAAGTGAATAAAACTTGCTTATTACCTTTAGTTTGTCTTTTTTGTCA
The DNA here is from genome assembly GCF_024139225.1 of Suncus etruscus. Taxonomy (NCBI): domain Eukaryota; kingdom Metazoa; phylum Chordata; class Mammalia; order Eulipotyphla; family Soricidae; genus Suncus; species Suncus etruscus. Next base: position 3,916,815 of record NC_064863.1, read on the forward strand.
TAACTGACCACCAATTGAATTGCACATTAGGAAGTAGTATTCAGATTCTTGGCAATTCACTGAAATCACGACTTAAATTTTAACTCTCATTATGGATATTTGAAGATTTGGAAGTCCATAACCTTTAGTTTTCCTCTCTCTCTCTCTCTCTCTCCCTTCCTTCCTTCCTTCCTTCCTTCCTTCCTTCCTTCCTTCCTTCCTTCCTTCCTTCCTTCCTTTTCTTCCTTCTTTCCTTCCTTCCTTCTTTCTTTCCTTCTTTCTTTCTCCTTCCTCCTTCCCTCCCTCCCTCCCTCCTTCCTTTCTTCCTTTCTTTCCTTCTTTCTTTCACTCCTTCCTTCCCTCCCTCCCTCCCTCCTTCCTTTCTTCCTTTCTTTCCTTCTTTCTTTCACTCCTTCCTTCCCTCCCTCCCTCCCTCCTTCCTTCCCTCCTTCCCTCCCTCCCTCCTTCCTTCCCTCCTTCCCTCCTTTCTTTCTTTCTTTCTTTCTTTCTTTCTTTCTTTCTTTCTTTCTTTCTTTCTTTCTTTCTTTCTTTCTTTCTTTCTTTCTTTCTTTCTCTCCTTCCTTCCTCCCTCCTTCCCTCCCTCCCTCCTTCCTTCCTTTCTTTCATTCCTTCTTTCTTTCACTCCTTCCTTCCCTCCCTCCCTCCCTCCTTCCTTCCTTCCTTCCTTCCTTCCTTCCTTCCTTCCTTCCTTCCCTGTATTTTAATTTTTTGTTTATTTGTTTTTTGAGCCACACGTGGTGACTTTCAGGGGTTACTCCTGGCTATTTGCTCAGAAATTGCTCCTGGCTGGGGGGCCATAGGAGGTGCCAGGGATTGAACCTAGGCCCGTCCAGGGTCAGTGCATGTAAGGCAAATACCCTACTGCTATCATTACGGCCCCCACCTTTAGTTTTCCTAATTTAGTTTTTTCAGATATGTATTAATAACATCAGATTGTTTTGTGGATCTGGGCTATTGAGTGTTCTTTTTAAGTGAGTATAGTGGCTTGCAGTTTGATGATTTCATTTTTGCATAGGTGTCTGTAGCATATTCCATTTGGCATCTAAGGAGATTTTTGTAAGAAATAACCTAGAATTTTATGGTTTTCATAGTAATGATGTCTCATCCAATGAACCTGGTCTTAATGATTACTTGACTAACTTGAGTAGAGTGATTTATAGATTTCTCTTATTATGTGAAGGAGTGGGGTATGCAGGAAGTGATTTTACAAAGTTGTGATTTTTTTTTTACTCCATACAAAAGCTTCACAAAACAGTATTTATTTTTACAATATGTTATCCAGTTGGATATTTTCTACTCCATTAAACAAATGACTGATTGTGATCTACTAAGTTGATATCACAATCTGTTAGTAAATCATGGCATAGAGTTTGAAAGACACTGTGATAAGGCAACTGTTTGAAAACACTGGGACCAGAGAGAAAGCTCAAAGTACCAAAAGGCTGAGTGATTGCTTTGCATGCAGAAGATAAAGGTTTGATTCTCAGGACTACATGGTTTCCTGACTCATGCCAGAGTGATCCCTGAGCACTCTTAAGTGTGGCCCAAAACCAAAATTAAATAAAGCCAATTTAGGTTCAATCTCCCCTTCCTCCAGGCACTACCAGAAGAAATTCCTGAGTACAGACCAGGACTAAAACCTGAGCATTACCAGGTGTGGCCAAAAAATCAAACCCCCCCCAAAATATCCCAAAAATTTTTCAAAAGTCCCCTTTAAATATATCATCTAAATTAATTGGATATCATCTAAATTAGTTAGAAATAAATTGGGTTTTTAAGCATTTCCTTTAAAAGTGAAGCATGTTTCTATATATTCTAAAATTTTTGGACATAAAGTGTTTATCTAAAATGATTATTAACTTACTACTCTGGCGCTTAGGCTCTTAGAGACATGCCCAACAATGCTTCAGGGTTAGGTTTTGTTGGGGATCAAACTGATGTATATGTTAAGCGTGTGCTTCAACCCTTTGAGTTAATTACTTTGCCCCTTAAGTTTTAAGCAGAAGAGATATAGCTTTTTCTCTATCCTTAATCTCTTTTGTCAAAATATACTTTAAATTGTACTTGTTTCCATGTTAAATATATAATTTTTAAATTAGCACATTTTTTTTTTTTTTAGATTTTTAGGCATCTATGAAGTTTGAAAATACTATGGAGAACTCACTGAAGAAGAATAAGATGGCTGAAAACAATTTAAAAATACTAAAGGTCCAACAGTATGTAGCCAGCAACCTACCTAAAAATAGGCCACATATTTGCAATATTTGCCTCAAGCACTTTGAGACACCATCAAAACTAGCAAGACATTATCTTATTCATACAGGTCAAAAACCATTTGAATGTGAAATGTGTCATAAAGCCTTTCGGCAGTTTGTTCACCTGGAGAGACATCAGTTAACTCATAATCTGCCATTTAAATGTAGCACCTGTCAACGCTACTTTAAAAATCTGAAGACATTCATCAAACACCAGCAACTGCACAACGAAACCAACCAGAATGACGTTAGACAGATCAGAAGATTGTTGGAGGACAAACAAGAGAAACCAGCGTATGGGATGTATCGTACTTCGACCACAGAGAAGAAACGGGCACGGCAGCCAAAATCTAAGTCTGATCCCACGTACAACTCTGCAAAGAAAGAAAAGAATATTCATGCTTGTGCCAACTGTGGCAAGACATTCCCATCTCAGTCAAAACTGGACAGGCATGCACTCATTCACACTGGTCAAAGGCCTTTTAAATGTGTTCTGTGTGGAAAATCTTTCCGGCAATCGACTCATTTAAAAATACACCAACTCACGCACTCAGAGGAGAGACCTTTTCGATGTTGTTTTTGTCAAAAAGGATTTAAGATTCAAAGCAAACTTCTGAAGCATCAACAAATTTATACTAGAAATATGACTACTTCTCAGTCTCTTGAATTAAAAGGGAAGAGTGCAGAATCATGCCCCTCGCCCAATAAATTAAATGCAAAGCAAGATGGTTTTGGAAATGGCGATGTTGGTGAATCTGATAATAGTCAGCTTGGTATTCATTCTATTTATGTTGTCCCTTTTCAGTGTCCAGTGTGTGAAGAATGTTTTGAATCACAACAGATTTTCAATGGACACAAGTGTTTTCTTGCCAAAAGTGGCAAAATTCCAAGTAGACACAAAAGGAACTCTAAAGCCATTGTTAAAAAAATCTTGGCCAAGCTTAAGCATGCTGGGGGTAAGAAATTAGATAGCTTTCGATCTGATAAAAAGGTGTTTAAAGATAGGTTTTTGAAAAATTATGATCTTGTTTCTGGTGAGCAGAGCCCTGAACAAACCCAGAGACTCTTTATTGGTTCTCTTTTCAATCATGGAACATATAAGACAGATGACAATAAAAAGAAGAAAGCATTGACTTTACCATTATCTTGGCAAAAGCAATTCCAGAGCCAAAATACAGGGAAAAACTTGAAAGGTATCCTTACAGCAGAAAAGATGTTGCCTTTGGATAACCCAGTGAATGATAAAGATTTGTCTCTCTTTGACCCAGCAGGCGAGGAATTAGATAACTACGAAGTACTTTCGTGTGGCCTTTCAGTTACAAACGAAGACATGCATACTGGGCATAAGCTATGTCCCTGTGACAAATGTGAAAAAGTATTTCCTTCCATATCCAAACTACAAAGACATTATTTAACTCACACTGGCCAGAGGCCTTTCAGTTGTAATGTTTGTGGGAAGTCTTTTAGACAGTCAGCCCATTTGAAAAGACATGAGTTCACTCACATTGAAAAGATGCCTTCTAGAAGATCTCTTTGCCAAGTAGAATTTGAAAATTTGGGCAAACATTTTATCCATCCGCGTGATGGTGCTAACTGTAAGGCTTCTTCTCCCCGACGTCCAAGTCTTCGTTTTAAGAAACACAAGGTCTCAGAGTCAGCTCAGGTGCCAGAAGGCAAAGTTAAGACAGAGGCAGAGGATTTCGTTCTTGTTACCCACCGTAGTATCAAACCACTCCGTATCTCGAAGGAGCATCTCAGTGCAGAGCCGAGCCCACAGGGTCAAGGCTGTCGTTCTTCGGAGTCCCTGGAGAGGAGCGAGGGCCTTCTTTATCACTGCAGTGTTTGTGCGAAGAGTTTTAGATCTCCATCGAAACTGGAAAGACATTATCTAATTCATGCCGGCCAGAAGCCCTTCGAATGCTCCGTTTGCGGCAAAACATTCAGACAGGCGCCTCACTGGAAAAGACATCAACTTACTCACTTTAAGGAACGACTATAAGATAAAATGGTCGTCTCCAGTTCTGTTAGGTCACATTTTTGGTTTCTCTGATGATATGTTCTTAAAGTTTGTATCTCTTTATATATGTATATCTACATATAGGCATTAGATTGATTATTTTAGGCAGTTGCTTGTCCAGCGTAGTAGAGTAAGATTCATAGAACTAAATATTTTAGGAGCAGCCAAGTTAATATTTTGAGAGAAGAATGTGATTTGATGACAAAGTAAGGATTTTATGTTTAAAATACTTTGGCTATATTCAAAGTGTTACTTATCAATAATGTGGTGCAAATCATTTTCCACATTTATCTTATAATGGTACTACTCCTTGAGATCTTGATTTCAAGACTGAGAGGTAAAATTGTGGATTTTTTTTTTTTTTTTTTTTTTTTTGGTTTTTGGGCCACACCCGGTAACGCTCAGGGGTTACTCCTGGCTATGCGCTCAGAAGTCGCTCCTGGCTTGGGGGGCCATATGGGACGCCGGGGGATCGAACCGCGGTCCGTCTCCTAGGCTAGCGCAGGTAAGGCAGGCACCTTACCTCCAGCGCCACCGCCCGGCCCAAATTGTGGATTTTTGCTATAGCAAATAACCCCACAGTATTTTATTATATTCCACACAAAAGCATAGTCTAGGCTACCTGTAACTAAAATTGTACTGGAATTTTTTTCTTGTACAGTTTAAAGTATATAACAGCAAAAGCAAAATTGAATGAGAAGACAGGCATTCTAGTATTTTCACTGTCCTTCCCAAGTTATTCTCAAGACTCATGGTTTTACCTCCTTTGCCACAGAAACTAGAATTGTTTTTCAGCTCACCTGTACTCTCACAGAAGAATTTAAAAGGGAGGATGCACCTCTATACATTTACCATGTTTACTTGCAAGATAATGTTAAAGTGCCATATGTTTTGGGATGTGTATACGATATTATCTTTTGAAAGGAATTACTGTATTTTTGCTCTATAAGATACACCTGACCATAGACGCACATAGTTTTTAGATGTTTCCTCCCCTGCACTTAGACTTCAGCTCCAGGAGGCATTTGCTCCTAAGATGCACTTTGGGGGAGTGGGGGATGTGTGTCTTAGGGAACGAAAAATACAGTAATTAATTTGCTTATTAATGATTCACAGCAGTTGCAGTCAACTTCAGACTGAGCTGTAAGCCCTGAATAACCACAAAGAGTTTTGCATTTGTTATAGTAAAATGTTGTTACAATGCCTCTTTGATGTAATAGTTTTTTGTTTTGTTTTGTTTTAGTTTACTTGTTAAATTTGACCAAATGGTAATGACTAAGTTTAGTTTTCGTTTTGGTTCCTATTATGATTTGTACAAAACAAATGCTAAAGAAAATTAACTGGACACTTAGTAAATTACTTTAATATGGTAATTTTATAAAATGCTTAGAATTTTATATATTTTATCAAAAATAATACTGGAGGCTATTTCATTTCTGAAAGACTTATAGACAAAGTTTCCTTTATATTTACCTATCTTCCCCCCAATAAATAGCAATAGCATATTCTAGAAACAAAGTGTTATCTTTGTAAAATGAAAGAACAACAGGTGAGTATTTATCCTAGCATGCTAAAATGCAGCGACAAACCCTCAGTTGAGAATTAATGGCTATATAAACCGTTATTAATTATGCCACTGGCAAAGAACTACCTTTGGAGGAAGTAGGAGTGAGTGAGAAAGATTGGTCTTCTTATTTTACAAGTAAATTTTGAAAAAAATAAAAACTGTAATTTAAGGAGATGAACCCTATTACCATATAAATACCCAAAATGTGCAAATGTGTAGGAGAATGAGATGTTTTATAAATACCATTTTCTTTGTTTTTTTTTGTTTTGTTTTGTTTTTTGGTTTTTTGGGTAACACCCGGCAGTGCTCAGGGGTCACTCCTGGCAGGCGCAAGAGACCATATGGGATGCCGGGATTCGAACCACCGTCCTTCTGCATGAAAGGCAAAGGCCTTACCTCCATGCTATCTCTCCGGCCCCATAAATAACATTTTCTAAGTTCTCTTGTGATTAATTCTTAAGAGCAAGTGTCTTCAAATACAGTCCCTAGGCCACATATTGTATTTGTTCCTGTTTTGTTTTTATTCACTTCAAAATGAGATACATGCAGTGTGCCTAGGAATTTGTTCATAGTTTTTGTTTTTACTATATTCCGGCCCTCCAACGGTCTGAGGGAGAGTGAACTGGCCCCCTTTTTAAAAAGTTTGAGGACCACTGAGCTAGATGGTTTATAGAATTTGCTTCACTCAACTGTTCAAGAATACATCCATTGTATGGAAACAAGAAATTATCAGTTTATGTTTTCCATGGCTAAGTATTCAAGGGCTTTTTCCTTTTGAAATGCTTAAATTTATATATTTGAAAATCTTCCTAAAATTTCTATGTGATTTTATTTGAAATCAGTGTCCCTTTCCCAACCTGAATAGAGGAAATCCTAATGGTGGTGTTCTTACATGCTTATTAGACTGTATTTGCTTAAAAGGTATTACTATACCTTTTTTTTTCCTTTTCTTTTCTTTTTTCTTGGACCATACCCTTTTAAACTGTTTCACATTGAAAGTTGGAATACTGTAAAAATTTTGTTAAAGATGTATGGTAGTGCTAATTCAAGTACCTATAAGCAGACTTCCTTACCTTTACTGTCTTTGAAAACTTTTTAGGGAAAGTTTCATAGGAATGAAAATAAGCTAGATATTCATGATAAGAAGATTAAACATTTGATGTTAAATAATGATTTTGCTGCATGATTTAAAAAAACAGTATTGTTGAGTCAGTGACTGATTTCCTAGAAAAGAAAGAAACCTCATAAATTTGTTTCAAGAGAATTAAAAGAATTTCTTTGGGTATTTCTGGGCTGTAGCATGGTTATTTACTGAAGCAGCTCAATTGGCTGAGTTACTGGGAATATTCCTTGTTTCGTTCTATGATATGGCCTACAGTTTTCACATAAAATGTATGTTTTTGAAGGAAAGTAAATGAAGGTTACAGTTCTTGAAAATGTTAAATTTCAAAATAAAGCTTGATGTTAAAGAGTTTGGGCTTTAGAAAAAATTTTTTAAGAAAAGCAGTATTAGGGCCCGGAGAGATAGCACAGTGGCGTTTGCCTTGCAAGCAGCTGATCCAGGACCAAAGGTGGTTGGTTCGAATCCCAGTGTCCCATATGGTCCCCCGTGCCTGCCAGGAGCTATTTCTGAGCAGACAGCCAGGAGTGACCCCTGAGCGCCTTCGGGTGTGCCCCCTCCCCCCAAAAAAAAACAAAGAAAAGAAAAGCAGTATTGGAACAATATATTCAGAGTGAAGCACCATCCTGGGCCCACATCAATCCACCCTGAATTGAACTTCCTTATATGAGCGTTCAGTCTTTATTCCCTTGTTTGTATCATGTCTCTGAGAATTGCTTATCGCCTACAAAAAACATTATTAACTTTGTTGCCTATCATATGTTATGTTACTCACCCATTTGACCTTCTCTTTGGCCTTTCTCTCCAGATAAATGCTAAATAATTAGTTAGGTGCCCAGGAATGTGATTCAATAGCAGACCATCTATCTGCAGGATAGTCAGAAGTTTTTGAGTTTGATCCTGGGCACCATTCTACACATTATCCCTAGCTCTACAGGTGTAATCCTCTACATCAATGAACTATGCAAGCCCTGGTGCATGCTAACAAGTCTGCAAACATTGCATCTGAGTAATTAGTGTCCAGTGCACCATCACAATAACAAAGGGGAAAAAAATAAAGAGCTAATTTATCCAATGCTTATTCTTGTTTTTCTTCTTGCCATCATCTTTTATTAAGGATTCTTACATTTTTCAAAGAATAAATTGAAATGAATAGAAGTTTGTTGTGTTTTATGACTATGGGAGAAAAGGTATTTAAAATCTGCAAGAAAACAAACTGAAGTTACGTGGGTCCCTTACAGAAACATTTTGTTAGAAATATTTATGGGGCCAGAGTAATAGCACAGCGAGTAGGGTGTTTGCCTTGCATGCGGTACACCCGGATTTGATCCCTATCATCTCATGATCTCTGAGCCTGCCAAGAGTGATTTCTAAGCACAGAGCCAGAGTAACCCCTGGGCGCTGCCGGGTGTGGCCTATAAACCAAATAATAATTGTATGAAATATTTTCTGATGCAGAATAGCTGCTTATTAAGAGCTTTGGGAAAGAGGGAACATTACAATCTTGAGTTTCCTTTTTTTTCTTGTCAGATAGGTTTCAGAATTCTAGGGATACTGGAATTTAAGAAAAATTGAACTGGTAATAAAAGCATTCATTCTTGGAATGAATTTTCCTTTCGATTTGTTGAGATCAAAACCAACCCAACAGGAATTCTCAAAGCTTCTCTGCTTTTCACCCAAAAATAATCAGTAAAGAAACCTTTACTGACTTAAATGACTTGAGTATGCTCTGTCTTTCATTACATGGCTATTTCTTGTTCACTTTGATGTTTCATCTACAATAAGGACTACATGCTTCCTTCAAAGGAATAGGGTGAGACAGGGAGTGAATGAGAAGTGGTTAAAAAAAAAAAAAAAAACAACGAGGGGCCAGAGAGATAGCTTGGAGGCAGGCCGTTTGCCTTTCATACAGAAGGACGGTGGTTTGAATCCCGGCATCCCATATGGTGCCCCAAGCCTGCTAGGAGCGATATCTGAGTATAGAGCCAGGAGTAACCCCTGAGCATTCCAGGGTGTGACCCCCCTCCGCAAAAAAAAAAAAAAAAAAAAAAAAAGCAAAAAAATAACTTGTTTAGATTTCTACTACAAACTTTTGTCTTTTACCTGCCAGATTTTTTCTCAAACTCTTGAACCAACCACTGCAAAACCAAGGCACATTAAGCGTCCTTTCTTAGGTGTGAGATTGCCAGAAGTTGATATGAAAACTGGTCAAATATTAAGTTGTGCGTATATGTAGGAGGAAGATGTTTACCATACCTTAAGATACTGTTTAGAACAAAATCATAGTTTACACTTTTTGTTGCTGTTCTTTTACGTTTTGGTAAGGGTTGTTGAAAATTGGTGTTTTTTTTTTTCTTTATGGTAAGGGTTGTTGAAAATTTATCATGAATCTGTGAATATTTTCTCCATTCCTAATTCTACATCCATTTTCTTGGTCCTGGTAAGTTCCTTACTACATCTTGGAAATACCCATTTTATGGTCAAATTAGAACATCTTTCCCTCAGAATGAATGTCACATAGACTGGGTGGGACCAGGCTAAGTAGCTCCAACCGATGGTCATGAACAGACTTAACCATATCAGAATATTCTCATCTGTCCATTTTGGCTGCTGAGGGATAGATAAGTTAGGTCTTAGCTGACCAATATTTAGTATTACCTTGGCTTGAGTAATTGGTTCAACTTTATTGACCACTCTTGCCTTTTGAGGGTTTTTTCCCCTCAATAATCTTGTTCCTTTATGTAAATTTTAGAAATCATGCACAATAAAAGAAAAACTATTGAAAGATATAATTTTAGGATTTCTGAAGCCATCATACAGAATTTGACTAAGAGATAAGAGGGATGGTAAATACTATCTTGTATATTACATAAATATATTCTAAAGTGATGCTTCCTTACGTTTATAACATTTAAAAGCTAGAAGACATTGACAATCCCCTCTTGCCTTAAAATTCATAAGAATGACATTAAATATGTAAATTAGCAAATTGCTTATCACTGCCTTGATCTCCTGTACCTACCTCAAACTATAAAAATGGAATCATGTTTCCTTTGAAAACCCACTTTGGACTCAGTCTAGCATATGAAACTCCCTCTAGGGCAGATCTTAAAGATCAGGAGTAAGTGGTTTTCATGTGTGAAATCCTAGATTTAATCCCTGCATAGCCCAAGTGACCCTCGAGTATATCTGAGTGTGGCCTTGGTGACCCCAAACACCACAAGGTCTGACTACCTTATCAGGCCTTCAGAGGCAAGTATATCACCACAAGTGACATCCAACTCTTCCTACTATCATTGGAGAGACCACTGTGAGAATAAGAATATTTTCTATCCAGTCTTCTATGTTGTACTTTATGGTCTCATTATACTTTAGGATCCAGAATGATTCCTTGACCTGGAATGCCTGTCTTGAAAGCAGATGGCGACATTTCAAATTCTCAAAGCCATTGAATGCCTCTGGCAAGATCTTGGCAGTGCTGCTACCTGCTATCCCTGGCATTGCAAGCAGTTTCAATATACACTCAGCCAGTCAATTATAAACTGTACAAAGGAGTGAGGCCATTTGATAAGAACCCCAACTAAAAGATACACAAGCACCACAGCCAGAAAATGGGAGCCCTGACAAATGTGATCAACCAGTGAGCACTGAAACCAGGGTGCACCACAACTAAAGTGCAAGCCCACTAGTAAGCAGGACGCAAGCAGCACAGCTAAAAATACAACCATGCCAACACCACTGTTGGGTGTGCAAGCAATACATCTTGAAGTGTGATTTTTGTGGGCATCATAACTGAAATGTGCAAGTACCATGGCCAAGCACATTTTAAATCAAACTCTCATCATAGCAACATCAACAACAAAGGAAAGAGAGAAGGGGAAAAATTTTTAAATACGTTCATTTAAGATTTTTTTCCACTTCCTTTTTCAATTTTCCCTAGGTCTTCCATGCTTTTACTACTAACACAGGTTTGGGTATTTTTACTTTATCTCAGAATTTTTTGTTTGTTTTTGGGCCACACCCGGCGGTGCTCAGGGGTTACTCCTGGCTCTGTGCTCAGAAATCTCTCCTGGCAGGCATGAGGGACCATATGGGATGCCGGGATTCGGACCACTGTCCGTCCTGGATAGGCTGCATGCAAGGCAAACGCCCTACCGCTGTGCTATCTCTCTGGCCCCTCTCTCTCAGATTTTGAGTAGCTTACCATCTGGTATCCCCAACTTTGTAGTCCCGAGGCCATCTTATTGCCATTCCTGAGAGAGGCATCTTCCAAAAGTACATTTCCAGTCAGTGGGAGTCCTGGCAGACTTCAATAAGAAATAAAAATTTCCTTTCCCTAGCTTTCAAGACTCTTTTAAAATATGGCTTATGAAAGCTTATTAAAATTCAAGTTCAGTTAACTTCAATTAAATTCACTTTTTTATCCAGATGCCTTTCAAATGATTAATAGAATCATTACCAATATGCTCTTGATATTTCTCCAGAGTAATATAACAGAAGTTCTGCCTGTTTTGAAGATCAAGTTTTGAAATTTGGTCCTATTATAATTTCCCATACCTTTTTGTTAAGGCATTTAACAAAGCTTCCTCCAAGTAAGTGTTATGCTGACCTGAAATGAATGCTGCTCCGTGTTGGTGCCATAGAATTAGATTTAGGGCTCCGGTTCATTCAAGGCTTGAATTTCAAGCTTTCAGCTGCTATCTTACAGAACCCTTGTAAGTCAGTTAAAACAAGCTATCCTATTCAGGGAGACAGCAGGTATATCATGAGTTGGCACAAATCCAGTGGAATAGTGTCAATTCAAATTCACTATGTCTTGTTCTGGCCCAGGAAGTCCTGACTTCATTTAATTCCCTAGCACATTCAGAGAAAAAGGACCTCACTCTGGAGGCTAGATAGTGGGGAGTTGGAAAGATAGTGCCTAGGTAACTTTGCTCAAGTTTACTGTGTGAATCTAATATTACTGTTTGTTTGTGTGTTTGGGACCACACCCATTGTGCTTAGGGCTTACTCCTGAATCTGTGCTCAAAGATCACTACAGGCAGGGTTCAGGGGAACATATAGGAAACAGGGATCAAATCCAAGTCAGTTGCATGCAAACACGCTGTACTATATCTGGCTCCTCACTGTTCAAACAAGTGAAAGCAAAATATACAAATGGAGGTACATAAAACTGAGAAGTTTTTTCACCTTAAAGGAAACAATGACAAGACTATCTTTGAAATGGGAGAAACTATTCACCCAATACCCATCAGATAAGGGGTTAATGTCCAACATCTACACAAGGTACTGCTAAAACTCAGCAAGAAAATAACATCTTAACCAATCCAAAAATGGGGAGAAGAAATGAGCAGACATTTTATTAAAAAAGAAATACAGATAGCCAAAAGGCACATGAAAAACTAGTCCATATCACTAATTATTGGGGAGATGCAAATCAAAACAACAATGAGGTATCATTTCACACACATCATACAGAATAAGAACAACCAGTGCTGACACAGATGTAGGGGAAAAAGGGACTCTTTTTCATTGCTGGTGGGAATGAGGACTGGTCCCAGCCTTTTTGGAAAACAATATGGAGATTCCTCCAAAAACTAGAAATTGAGCTTCCAGAATGATCTGGAAATATCACAACTATGCAGCTGCTAGGAAAAAAATGAAGTCATGCAATTTGCTTATGCAAAGGCGGATATGGAAGGTATTTTGCTGAGTGAAATGAGTTCAGAGGAAGAGGGATAGACATAGAATCATCACATTCATTTGTGGGATATAAGAAAAATAAAAAAATAGTTGCGGTAATGATATCCAGAGACAATATCCAATGGAGGGTCAAGAGGACCAGTCCATTGTAGAAAGTTTGCTACAAATAGTGGAGCAGTACAGTTAGGGCAAAGATGGGACCGCGAAGATGATGATAATTGGAATTGGCCACTTGGAACACTAACTGGGTGGTGAATGGAGATAGAGTGATATGTCTAAAAAGGAAGATCGGCTAAAATTAAAGTGATGGTAAAAATGAACTGAAACTCTCATCAGCCATGATAGCATGAACATCAAATGGTACAACTAAATAAAATTGGAAGTTTCTTTAAAAGATAAACATATACCTATTACAAAATTAAGGCATTTTAATCCTGTGTATTTATTTAATAAAGAAGAAATATGCATGTTTCCTGCCTGACTTATACATGAATGTTCATAGTATCTTTTTTTTTTTTTTTTTTTTTTGGTTTTTGGGTCACACCCGGCGGTGCTCAGGGGTTACTCCCGGCTATCTGCTCAGAATTAGCTCCTGGCAGGCACGGGGGACCATATGGGACACCGGGATTTGAACCAACCACCTTTGGTCCTGGATCGGCTGCTTGCAAGGCAAATGCTGCTGTGCTATCTCTCCAGGCCCCATAGTATCTTTTATTGCAATACTCAAACAAATGAAATGATCCACATACATGGTTGTCCACAAATAGAGGAATATATGGGTGTATCAGAGAAATAAACACTAAGAAATAAAGTGGAATAAATTACTGTTTTGAATTAGTGGTAAACATAGTCTCAAAATTATTGAGTGGGAAATAAAGAATAAGAGGTGCTTAGTGTAATTACCACATTTATATATAATCCTATTACTGTATAATCCTATATAAACACTACAGTTTATTTACCTGTCCTATTTCATGAAAAGTAGGTTAATAATTGCCTGCATATGGGGGTGGCTGCTTGCAAAAGTAACTGGAGAAAACTTTTAGGTAAGCGGTGGTCATAAGGCTCTTTACCATGACTTTGGTGTTGGTTTCTCATGCAAATATACCTAAACAAAAAATGATCAAAGTGTATGCTTTAAACACATATAGTTCATTGCCAACTTACACTGTTCTGTGCTTGAATCAACAATATATTATGATATAATAATATTTCTCAGCAATATATCAATAATGTATAATAATCATTTTATTAATATATACATTTGGGGCTGGAGAGATAGCATGGGGGTAAGGTGTTTGCCTTGCATGCAGGATGATGACCATAATTAATTTATAAATGCTATACAATCTACATTTATATATAACTGATATAATTCATATCCTATATAAATGTAGACTCTACGATGAATATTACATAGTAATTATGTCAATAAATCAATAGTATGCAATATTTGCTGATATGATGGTCAAATCAATAATATATCATTGTATATTTATCATTATTATATCTTATCATTATAAAGCAAACGGATAGAAACACTAGAACTTTTCCCTGATGCCAGCACGGGAAACCCTCACCCTACGCGAGAGGCAGAGTTTCTGACCTCTTGCCACTTGCCCCAACACTGCCAGTCAATGAAGCTACAACCACCATTTCTCTGCATCCGCCCAACCCAGTTTCTGCCACTAGGCCCCGTCCGCCTTCCAGCGCCAAGCGGCGGGTGTGTTCTCGCCGGCGGCCACCAGGGGGCGCGGGCGGGGGAGGGCGCGCGCGAGGGCGGGCCTCTCTAGCCCGGCACCGCGCGCCCTCACTTCCGGTCTCGTTCGACCGCACTTCCGGCCTCGTTCGGCCCCACTTCCGCGGGGGCCTCCAGGGGCGGCCGCGCGCGCTCTTCCTCGTCGGGGCGCCTCCTCCGAGCCGGCCGCGGAGCTTGAAGAGGAAGCTCCCTCCCCGGTGCTCGGAGAGAGAAAGAGCGAGCGGCCGAGCGAGAGCGCGGCCATGGCGACGCCCGCCCCGCCCAAGAAGATCGTGGCCCCGACCGTGGCGCAGATCAACGCCGAGTTCGTCACGCAGGTGAGTGCGCACCTCACACGCATGCGCGCTGGGACCTTCTGCACATGCGCGCTGGGACCTCTGTTCCCTTAGTTCAGGCGCACCTGGCCGTTGTGCTGGGAAGGCCTAGGGCAGGGACCCAAAGAAAGTCAACTTCAGGGGCACATGTAGAACCCGCACACACGCCAGAGGACACACACACACACACACACACACACACACACACACACACACGTCAGCTGTCAAAAGGGAATCATCAGTTTGATGCTCTTTGTTTTCTTGTTTTGTAGACCTCTCAGCAGTTTACTGTCTGATCAGATAAGCATTTGGACATGCTTTGGGGTACACACATACCCACAGACACTCCAAAGGTCACACACACGTCAGATGTCAACTGTCAAAAGGGAATCGTCAGTTTGATGTCGTCTGATGTCTTGTTTTGCATTTCTCTCAATAGTTTACTGTCTGGTCAGATACGCATTCGACATGCATTTGGGTACACACACACACACACACACACACACACACACACACAGAGTTATAGTACCAAAGCATCACCAAAGTGTTCAAGATACCCCATCACTCTTTTTTTTTTTCCCATCACTCTTTTAAGGTCACTTCTAGTCTATGTCTTCCTCCTCCCTGTCAGCCCCCCACCCAGCAATGTTTCACTGATGGATTGTGCTGTACTGAAAAGCCAGCTGTTAGCGATCAATTTGACGTTGTTTTCTTGTTTTGTAAAACTCTCAACAGTTTACTGTCTGATCAGACATACATTTGTATATGCATTTGAGTACACAAACACACACACACAAATAAAGTTACAGCACCACTGAAGTGTTCAAAATACTCCATCACTCTTTTAAAGTCACTTCTAGTCTCCGTCCCCCTCCTCCCTGTCACAAACCTCCACCCCACCAACGCCCCACTTCCTGACTGTGCTGTATTCAAATGCCCAACGTTAATGGCCAACTTGATGCTTGCTGTCTGTTTTCTTGTTTTGTAGAACGCTCAACTCTTTAGTATCTGAGCAGACATGCATTTGGACATGCATTTGGGTATATACACACACATATTCCCCACACACTCCAAAGTGTACATGTACACACAAGGGGACACTTACCCACCCCAAAAGGGTCACGCACATGCACACACCCCCACAGAGCCTCTGCGCAACCTTGGCTGTAGTCTGGACTCGCTCAGTGATGGATTGAGTTGGAGAAGGAACCCCCATCCCTGTCTACCCAAGACTGGCAAGAACATTGCCTGGCAGAAGTGATGCTGAGCGCAGTGTTAAGGGATAATCCGTTTTCTCTGGTCTGAGCCGCACATTTAGTTTCGAACAGTTTTGGGGAACAGTCTAAGACCCCTGCTCCAAATAGACTTATCCTCTAAACCCAGGTTTCTTGAGTTTCTGAGAGCATTCGGATAGAGCCTGTGTACTCTTGTAATTGGTAGACTCGGAACAAGGGAACAAGCCCATAACCGCTGCAGTTGCCTAGTCTTCACTATTTCTTTGGGTACATAGCGTGGGAGGTCTGGGAGTTTAATGTCGAAAGTGATTTTCTTGTCTCAGCCTATTTGGGGTCCCCTTTGAGTCTTCCCTTTAGTTGGGCACCACAGTTTAGCTTTCTAAATATCTTCTAAGTCTGCCTGCATCACTTAAGCCAGCTTGCTGCCATGCTAGCAGTTGGACCTAAACGTCTTATCATGTGTTCTGGTCTTTGCTCTGGATCTCTAGCCCATCCTTCTTCCTGCTGTCAGAACTATTTAACACACATGCGCGTCGCGTCTGATCAGTTGGTCGTTCTACAAAACAAGAAAACAGACAGCGTGGAGTTGATCATTAAAGTTGGGTATTTGAGTACAGCACAGTCAAGCAGTGAGGCATTGGAGGTGGGGAGGTTTGTGACCGGGAGAGGAGGATGTAGACTAGAAGCGACTTTAAAAGAGTGATGGAGTATCTTGGACACTTTGGTGGTGAAGCGGTGCTGTAACTTTGTACATCACTTCCATAAGCTTGACCACTTTGAAACCAGACTTCCTGAACTACAGTAACCACAGAAGTTCCTTTTGCCTCTCAGATAATGACCCAACTCGTTCAGAGCATTGTTTGATTTGTCTTGTGTTTGAGTTGTATTCTGTCTTTCCTTTCCTTTTCTAACTCTCCATCCCTGCCAAGTTTGCTCTGATGTCCAAGCTTGCTTCACCCCTTAAACCTTCTTGAAGCCCTTTGTATGGTTAATTGATTGTCATCCACCTACGTTACTTTGGACACACCATTCTTGACAACTTACACTAGGTTATATCACCCTTTCCCCTTTCTTTCTGGTGGTAAACATTATTTATTGGTTTTCTCTTCACACCGTTCTTATATTTTAGAGGAAGAGTCAGGACATGAAATGGTGCTGTGGTAGTGACTGGGATAGGATTTTTTTTTAAAAAGTAGTCAAAACAGTCCACTCTGAGATGACTTCTGAGTCAAGTCCTGGTGTGAAATGAAAAAGGCACCAGTTTGGGGGATGGACAGAAAAACAGCTCTGGAATTAAGAAATGCAAATATCTATAGCATGAAGGTAAAAGAAAGTGAGGGTAGCTGGAATTGAACTAGTAGACACAGGAATGTTCCATATGAAGACTGAGGCTATGTAGCAAATTATAGTTTTGGAGGTTGAAGAAGAAATTTAAATTTGTTTTGTTGGTGTTGTTTTGGGTGGTGGAGAGTCTACACCTGGGATGCTCCACGATTACTTCTGGCTCTACACCCAGGAATCTCCTTAGGACCTTATACTGAGGCTCAAACTCTAGTTGGTGTTCTTTTTTTCTGTTGTTATTTTTTGTTTTTGTTTTTGGGTCACACCCAGTGGGGCTCAGGGCTTACTCCTGGCTCTGCACTCAGAAGTCGCTCCTGCCGGGCTTGGGGGACCATATGGGATGCTGAGAATTGAACCTAGGACCCTCTTGGGTTGGCCACATACAAAACAAATACCCTACCGCTGTGATATCTATCTGGCCCTTCTAGTTGCCATTCTGAGACGGGATGGTTGGCTATGTGCAAGACAGACACCTTATTTGATATACTGTCTCTCCGGTCCTACATTTGGTTTTAAATACAGGAGATTGGGGAAGGAGTGTGGCACGTGTTGAAAGATGGGGCTATTGGTGCTCTTGCCTTGTATGTGGCCAACTGGGTTCAATTCCTGTGTAGTCCCCTGAGCCCTGCCAGGAATGACCCTTGAGTGCAGAGCCAGGAGTAAACATTGAGTGCCGATGGGGGATGGCCCAAAAGTCTAAAACAAACAAGCAAGTAGAAAACAGCAACAACAACAACAACAACAACAGTAGATTGTAATTGCAATCCAGTGAGTTTGTAGGATTTGGATAGATTTGGGTGGAATTTGTGAATCCAATGTATAGTAATTGGGGAAGGGGAGAGAAGGTGTACTAATAAGGTACCATTTAGTCATCGTAAGAAAGAAAGGTGGCCTTTATATTCGTAAATGGAGGAGGCATACATTCTGAGCCAGGAAGTAGTAGAATGATGATCATTGTGGATAGGTGGAGGAAGAGAAAATAAAGATCTTTTTTTTTGGTTTTTGGGCCACACCCGGCGGTGCTCAGGGGTTACTCCTGGCTCTCTGCTCAGAAATAGCTCCTGGCAGGCATGGGGGGCCATATGGGACACCGGGATTCGAACCAATCACCTTTAGTCCTGTATCGGCTGCTTGCAAGGCAAACACCGCTGTGCTATCTCTCTGGGCCCGAAAATAAAGATCTTAGCACGAACAGCTGAGTGAATAATCCAGACACTTACTGGTTTGGGGAAGCTTAGTAATGATAGAGTTGAGTGGAGAATATCTGGAGTCTTGGTCGTGTTAAAGGTGAGATGCTTAGTTGACTTTCCCTTGGAAATGCGAAAAAGGCAATTGAATGTGAATCTTTTTCCTCTCCTCTTTATTATTATTGTAAGGATCAAAAGGCCGCACACTTGATGCAATGTTTTCTGGGCTTGCTGTGCTTTTGCACAGCTGCGGTTTGCTTCACTTGTGGCACCTGGGCCTCACAGTAGCTGTGCTTTCTAGTTGACGGCATGGAGGCAGTGCTGAATGCCCTGGCACCCGTTGCTTGAAGAGTATTGAAATGATGTATAAGTGAACTATGGCTAAGCATGTTAGACCATTAAGATGGAGTTGGCCGGGCAGTGGGGAGGGAGAATGAAGATTTTCAGTATTATGGTTTTTTGGGGGGCTGGTTCGCTCCTGGCAGACTCAGAGGGTCATATGGGATGCCGGGAATCGAATGGGAGTTCATCCTGGGCTGACCACATGCAAGGCAAACACCCTATCACTATGCTATCGTTCTAGTCCCTTATAACTTCTTTCTTTTTTTTTTTTTTCGGGCCACACCCGTTAGATGCTCAGGGGTTACTCCTGGCTACGCGCTCAGAAATTGCCCCTGGCTTGGGGGGACCATATGGGACACCGGGGGATCGAACCGTGGTCCTTTCCTTGGCTAGCGCTTGTAAGGCAGACACCTTACCTCTAGCGCCACCTCGCCGGCCCCAACTTATTTCTTTTTTTTTTTTGGTTTTTGGGCCACACCCTGTGACGCTCAGGGGTTACTTCTGGCTATGCGCTCAGAAGTTGCTCCTGGCTTCTTGGGGGACCCTATGGGATGCCGGGGGATCGAACCGCGGTCCGTCCTAGGCTAGCGCAGGCAAGGCAGGCACCTTACCTCCAGCGCCACCGCCCGGCCCCCCCAACTTATTTCTTTAGAAAAAAATATTAGTCCATTCTGCATACCAGCTTGGAATGTGTAATTCCTTTATTTCATGTGATCATTTACTCTGGACATGCGCACATTCCCTCTTGAGCATGCTTTCTTTTCCCCCCGTTTTAATAAACTTTATTTACTCCACTAAAGAAAGAAAATTTGTATCGACATTTTTTCTTTATATCGTGCAATCTCTCCAACCACTTGGAGAGATCGCATATATATGTTTAAAAATTATGGCACCAGAGCAGTAAGTAGTACAGCAGATCGGGCACTTGCCTTGCATACAGCCAACCGTGGTTTGATCTCTGGCATTCTGTATGTTATCTGTATGGTATCCCAGGAGCTTTGGCAGGAGTGATTCCCGAGTAGAGAATCAGGAGTAACCCCTTACTGTCACAAGGTGTGCCCCCAACCCCCACACAAAAATAAATGAATGAATGAATAATATGTATATGCACAGCTTACAGGTAAAAGTCTATTTTCTCTTTATTTGTTACACTGCTGATAGACACTTGGTTTTCAGTGTCTGGATGTGCACTAATTTATTAATAAACAATAACTTTCTTTTAAAAAAAAAGTCAAAAGATACCAAAGACATTCAGTTAGTTTTCAACTCTCAACTAATAATAATTTTGGCAGCTCAATATTTCTAAATTTCTGAGTTTCTTCATCTGTATAATGGAGATAAGTGACCACAGACAATTATTTTTTAGCTATTATGGGGCAGGGGTTATGCTGGCTGTGCTCTGGTTAGAACAGAGACTCTCACACTTGAACCACATTCCTTGTTTTCTCACCAGATTTACGAACTGTGTCCTGTTGAGTCTGTCTGCAGGCTTAGTTTGGGGAGCATGGTTCACTTCCTTACATTTCAATGGCAGGATTCAGTATCGGGCATTAACTAGGCTGTATATGATTTGGGACCAAGGGTGCCAACTGGCATGTCTGCATATCCACACAGACCTTATAGAAAATAGAAGTGCTTCATCCCTAAGTGCCTATAATGCCTTTAATAAAGATTGTCATAAATGATCTCTCTTCTAGCTTTATAGTGCCATGAACATGACTTACTCTTTATATTCTTTGCAGTTGGCATGTAAATACTGGGCTCCTCATATCAAGAAAAAATCACCGTTTGATATAAAGGTAGGTGTTTTTGGTTTGTAAACTTTTTGAATGAGAATGCTCTTTCTGTCTCTTATAAACAGTTGATTCAGTGGCTTATATATATATATATATTTGTTTTGTTTTGTTTTGTTTTGGAGTCACATCCAGCAGCGCTCAGGGACTGACTACTCCTGGCTCTACGCTTAGAAATCGCTCCCAGCAGGCTCAGGGGACCATACGGGATGTTCGGATTCGAACCACTGTCCTTCTGCAAACGCCTTACTGCTCTGCTATCTCTCCGGCCCCAAGTAGCTTATATTTTTTAATGTTACAGTTATAGTCTATCAAGCCAGTAAATGCTCATATTAACATGAAAAATATAAAGTTTCACATAGGAAATAAAGACCACCACTTAGACAATCTCTGTCATCGTGTGTTTGTAGAATTTCTGATCTAAAGATTTTTAGATTGTCTTAAATTCATCATTATTGCTGCTGGAGAGATAGTACTGCAGGTAGGGGCACCTGCCAGGCATACAGTCAACTTGGATTTGATCTCCAGCATTCTGTAATCCCCGGAGTACTTCCAGGAGTAGTGCCTGAGTGCAGAGCCAGCTGTAACTCCTGAGTATCGGCAGATGTTACCCCCAAACCAAAAACACAGACAAATGCCCCAAATTATCATAATTTTAAATGGCTATATATAAAAGAATCTCTGTGAATATAGACATTTTCATATCATTTTTGACTCTTTGGGATAGATCCTTGACGGTTTTTTGTTTGTTTGGTTAGGTACTGACAACCTGAGATAAAATTATTTCTTTAATAATGGTAAAGAAGGTGAGAAGGTGAGTTGTTCAGTGTAGAGATTTATATGTCTAAGGATCTGTAGTATCGTATCGTATCATATCGTATAGTATAGTATATAGTAAAGTAAAGAGTGCTCAGGGCCCTGGATTTGATTTCTGGCACCTCATGGCCTCGAACCACTAGATGTAGTCTGTTGGCCCCCAGCATTGCTGGGAAGGCCCAGAAAAAAAGGCATTATCTCTTACATATTATCTTAATAACAGTAATGTTTGCTAATTTTTCTAAACCTATTTTATGTAATCTTAATGATTCAAATTTGTTAATTTAGGGTCTGAGAAAAGTTTAGATACTAAACATGTATTTTCTTTTCATAACAGGTCATTGAAGAAATATATGAGAAGGAGATTGTCAAATCAAGGTAAGAATGAGTTTAATTCTCAGACATGGGAATTACGTGAAACCAAATTGGATTCTACGTGAACTTCTGAGTGTGATCATAACTGTGGACTTTTTGTTGTTATTTAAGTCTTCAGGAGAATTTTCACTAGAAGGAACTTTTAAAATCTTACAGCTGAAGAGAAATATATTACCTTCTAGGTTTTTGTCTCAGATTAGTGTTTCTAAATTTCACACTTTTTTTTTTTTTTTTAAACTTTAGAGTTGTGGTGCAGAAGGCTTCCCATTAGAGGCTGTGGGACATTCCCTGCAGTTCTTATCCTGGCTGTAAGGGTTCATGGTCAGTGTTGTAGCTTCACAGTGCAGTGCTACTTGTTCCCAGCAGTACTCGGTGCCACTGAAGCTACCCTGGCAGCATTTGGGAATTCTGCAGTGTGGTGGTGTTTTTTTATGTGTTGGGTTGGGGCTCGTTGACCAGAAGAAATGTACAGCCACGGAACAAAGTAGAGTGGCCATGTTCTTCTCTGGGACACGCCAACCTGTATATGAAATAGGCTCTTCTGAGACACAAATTGGAATCTGCTGCCACTCTCTCTGCCTCAGTTTCTTGGGATTGGGTGACTGGAAGACCCCTCTCCTTCTACTGGAACTTCTCTTTTCCTCAGGGTGTACTGATCTGGGTGTGAAAATGCTCTTCTAGGTCACACAGAGGATCCTGCTGCTGTTCTGTCTGTCTGCCTTAGTTTTTTTGGGCCAACTTTTCATTCTTCTTTAGAGTTCTTAGGGCATGTTGTCTAGTTACCTGTAATTGGATTTTCAGTTTAATTTATACCTTCAGTTAAGTTATTTACTCTCTGTCTTAGTCTACTGGCAGAATAATAAAGCTCCAGATTTAATGAGTACCATCAAATCAAGATTGCTAAAAGCAAAACATGTTTTGCTTTTATCTATGTCTAATGAGACACTTCACTTTGCTCTTTATTAAAATTTGAAAAGCCTGATCTTTTTTCTTTTTGTACATGAAGAAATTGAATCTATATTAAAATCATCTTTTCTATCATATTTCATGTCAAGGAGGTTAAACAACTTTAATGAAAACAAATTTGGCAGAAGTTAATTGCTTAGTCAGACTTAGTTTTCAGTATAATATTGAAGAATGCTATTTAAAGGAGATGATACCTAATTTCTTTATCCATAAAGTGAGGACATGTAACAGTGATTCAATGGAGTTGTGATAAGGAACTTAAAACGATGTGGCCAATTTAACACAGCAACACACCAGAATATAGATAGGTCTATTTTATGAGTCCGTTTTTTCATCATTTTGTCCTGGTAGTGGCTAGAGAAATTGAAAGTGTGCTTTTGTACATAATGATTACAGAGTGAATTCTGTTACCTAATGCGCAGTTCAAGGAAATATCTGCAGCTAGACATCAACAGAGTGTCTCATAAGATATTGTTTCCACACGTATCTCTCATTACTTTGGCAAGCTCTTGCATAATGTGATACAGTAAAGGCCTTCAATTTATTTTCATTAAAGTTACGTGACATTGCTTTCTCAGTGAAAGTATTTCAGTATTGGAAATCTGGAGAACAGGATTTTGATGGAGGCAAGATCTCTTAGAGCTTTAATATTCATAGTACACACACATTTGATTTTCAGGACTGGGGATCTACTATTAATGTTCTGTCTAGCTGCCTTACTTCCAATAAAGAAAATACTAGCTAAGTGAATAGAGATTTGAATGTGCCTTTGAAGGACTACCCCTTGATCACATTGTCATATAAAACAAAGGTTTCTGTGAAAAATAGTGTCTATAAGCATGTGCACTAGATTTCAGTTAAATTATTGTATCTTATAGTCTCTTCATAGTTTTTTAATATTTCAGATTTTATTATCAGATTACAAAAATATGTGAAATGTTTGACTCCCACATTTGTGTTATAAATTTAGGTGCTCCTTGTTCGTTTTAGAGGGCATGATTTCGAAGTAATTCCACTTGAATATTAAAGATTGCTAATCAGTGTTTATTATTGGTTGAGGTTGACTTATTCCTAACTCTGTTGGTGGGTTACTTCTGGTGGTTCTGATGGGACAGTGTAGGTCAGAAACATGAAAGGCAAGAGCCTGTTGGTTAGAGCTTAAGAAATTGAGACAGGGCAGGAGCAATAATATTGCTCTGGTGCACTTACCATGTGTGTGATTGATCTGGTTTTTAGTCTTAGGACCAAATATTCCCCAAAGTACCCCAGGAGTGATTCCTGAGCAGAATCAGAAGTTTTGTTGGGTGTGTCCCAAACAACACGCACCGCCCCCCAACCACCCACCCAGTCCACCCTGCTCCAGGAAAATAAGAAATTGAAACAGGGCACGTATTGGCAATTATGAACCAATATAATAAATATATGTTGATTAAGGTTGTTCGGCTTATTTAATATTATTCTTCTTATTATGGTGTGATGATATTATAAGTGTAAGATTACAGTTTACCTAGGAAAGTATTCATAGTTTTTAAAAATAAAATAACCTATCATGAAGCAAAATACTCAAGTCTAAAATAAAATTAACACCATACATATTAAGCATGACTACTAATTTAATATTAAGGTAAGATTTCAAAATGCATCTGTATTCATAACGGAAATATTTTGTTTCCTAAACGTTTTTATTATTATTTTTTTTTACTTACAGATTTGCCATCAGAAAGATCATGCTCTTGGAATTTAGGTGAGTTGAAAGGCTTCTTTTCCATGAAACTGAAAATGACATTATGGGGCCAGAGTGATAGAACAGCGGTTTGGATGTTTACTTGGAATGTGGCCAAGTGGGGCCTTTTCCCCCAGTATCCAGTACGGTCTCCCAGCTCCACCAGGAGTCACTCCGGAGTGCAGAGCCAGAAGTAAACCCTGACCATCAATGGATGTGCTCCAAAACAAAAAATAAATAAAATATGGCAGTGGGATAAAAATTTTAACTGAATTCCCTTGCAGTTAAAGAAGTCATTTAACTCTTAAGGTTCATATTTCTGTGATTGGCTGAATTTGTCATGTGTGCATCATATCTTTGGTTTCACAGATGATATTCTGTTGTTAGTTTAATTTGTGTGTTTTTTTTTTTAATTTTCATAAAAGAACTTAGTGAGCCAGTGAGTATTGAACAATTTTCTAGCTCCCTCTTGGTGCCAGTGGGTATAAGTTGAAATACATTCTGTAGTTCATTTTTCCTGCTACACAAAGTTTTTATATCTGAGGCAGCTCCTTTCTGACTAGCCACTAAGATATTTTATTATGTTATTAATGTGGAAGAAGTTGGGATTCAAGAAGTTAAGTGATTTCAGTGATTCAGGATGGCACAGTTACTGGCAAGACTATGATGTCAGTGTCGGCCACCATACTCAAGAGTTTTTTGTTCCTTCACGTTACTTTGCTACCTACTCTGCATCCGAGGTCAGATTGCTCATTTTTCTAGACATGTTAATGCTTCCTATAGTATTATTTGATCCTCTTAGAAAACAGTGTAAGCAGAATTACCATGTTTGTAGAAGAACATTGGAGTTTATAGTCACAAAGGTGCTTCTAATTTGAGTGCCCGAGATCTCCATTGTGAGTGCTTGATTTCAATTAGTCTTCTCATTAGCCCTCAGAAGATCTCACTCCTTTAGAAAAGAGAATACTGAGGCTGAAAAAATCAGAAAATCTAATGCTTAAAGTGTCCTTTTCTCGGGGCCAGAGAGATAGCATAGAGGTAAGGTGTTTGCCTTCCATGCAGAAGGATGGTGGTTCGAATCCCAGCATCCCATATGGTCCCCCGACCCTGCCAGGAGTGATTTCGTGAGCATAGAGCCAGCAGTCACCCCTGAGTGCTACCGGGTGTGACCCACAAACAACAAAAAAAAAGTGTCCTTTTCTTAGTATCATGACAACTTTAAAGAAGACAAATCAAAATCAGAAGGACACTAACATAAAACCAGAATAGATCAAAGCATACTGTCCTGGCAAATAACAGGAACTAAGACCTATTGGGGCTGAAGAAGAAAGTAGCAGAGATCAAAGGCACCAATGGCTGTGATTTTTAATAACATAAAACAACCCTCCCCCAAAACATTTTTATAAGCCCTGTTAAAATGAATTATTAATATTACAGCAAATTTTGTGTGAGACTCTACTATTCTTTGTGTTACCCTCCAAATATAATTAAGGTTGCGTCCTACCACAGTGAAAGGTAGTAACTGACTAATAAAATACTCTGTCTCTTACCTCTTCACAGCCAGTACCTTGAAAATTATCTCTGGATGAATTACTCGCCAGAAGTGTCCAGCAAGGCCTACTTGATGTCAATCTGCTGTATGGTGAATGAGAAATTCAGAGAAAATGTGCCTGCTTGGGAGGTAGCGCATTTCAGTTTAAGAGATTTCAGACTATGATCAATAAGTCGTTACAAAGTAGCAAAACTTTTTTTTATTGAGATTCCATGCTTTTAGAACAAAATTTTATCAGATAATAAATTAAATGTTGACGGCAATGTTTGCTTTTCTCAAACTAATTTTCTGTGACTAAAGAAATGAAGAATGTGAGGTTAATTTTCTTCTTTGTGCTTATAACAAAGAATAGCTTGAATGATAAGACTTTAATATCAAAGTAAAACTTAACATTAATTAATAAGAACAGATCATGTTCAAGCAGAGTGATATCTTTCAGTGATCATGTCTCATAATAAGGGAATATAGGGACCAGAGAGATAGCACAGCGGTGTTTGCCTTGCAAGCAGCTGATCCAGGACCAAAGGTGGTTGGTTCAAATCCTGGTGTTCCATAGGGTCCCCCGTGCCTGCCAGGAGCTATATCTGAGCAGACAGCCAGGAGTAACCCCTGAGCATCACGGGTTGTGCCCCCCACCCCCCCCAAAAAAAAATAAGGGAATATATTTGAAATGTGAATAAAGTAGTATTTAAAATTCAACATGTTTATATTGTAC
The DNA here is from genome assembly GCF_024139225.1 of Suncus etruscus. NCBI lineage: Eukaryota > Metazoa > Chordata > Mammalia > Eulipotyphla > Soricidae > Suncus > Suncus etruscus. Next base: position 3,943,595 of record NC_064863.1, read on the forward strand.
AAAACTATAAGTTATAGTTTATATTTTTAATGTGATAGTTTTTTCTTTGTCTCTGGTTTTGTTTTTGTTTTATTTTTTGATATTTTTTAGTAGGCCAGTATTTTTTCATTGTCCTACTGCATATAGTTTCCTTTTGTGTGCACACCTATTCCACCCCTCTGGGGCATTGGAACCATCCAGAATGTCAGCAGAATGGAATTGGGATGCTTTTGTATGTTTCTTACAGAAAACAGATTTCCTGGGCAGGGGTTGCTGAATGATTTTTTTTTTTTTCTCTCAAAAGGAAGGATAGGGGGCCGGAGAGATAGCATGGAGGTAAGGCGTTTGCCTTTCATGCAGGAGGTCATCGGTTTGAATCCCGGTGCCCCATTTGGTCCCCCGTGCCTGCCAGGACCAATTTCTGAGCCTGGAGCCAGGAATAACCCCTGAGCGCTGCTGGGTGTGACCCAAAAACTACAAAAAAAAAAAAAAAAGGAAGGATAGACCAAATAAATGTGGGACTATTTTGCACTATTATAATAGCCAATATTGTAATAGTCAATAGACCTCCAAAATCTAGACGGGTTTTGGCCAACATTAAATGGCCAGCTGCTCATCAAAACAAGTTTTCTTTTCTTCTAGTTATACATTTTTCAAATGAAGAAAAGTCACGAATATTCTTTTTTTGTTTTTGATTTTGGGCCACACCCGTTTGACGCTCGGGTTACTCCTGGTTATGTGCTCAGAAATCGCCCCTGGCTTGGGGAGACCATATGGGACACCGAAGGATCGAACCGAGGTCCTTCCTTGGCTAGCGCTTGCAAGGCAAACACCTTACCTCTAGCGCCACCTCGCCGGCCCCCACGAATATTCTTGAGGTAATGAGCTGCGGAGTGAGGTGTTACACTTTCAAGACAAAAATCTTTGGACTCTTCAAATACTAAGTGATAGCTGCTATCTTAGCCCAAAGTAAACAGTAGACCTGTATCTTATTGAATGATTATGGTCTTTTTTGAAGTTGCTTCCAGCTATAGAAAGGTAGAGGTGTATATATATATATTGCCGGGGCACACCTGGCGATGTTCAGGTATTATTCTTGGCTCTGCTCTTAGGAATCACTTCTGGCAGGCTCTGGGGACCATATGGGATGCTGGGATCGAACCCAGGTCAGCCACATGTAAGGCAAATGCCCTAACACTGTGCTCTCACTCCAGCCTGAGAGGTAAATAAATTTGAGCCATAGAATGAGCTGGTGAGTTTCTGTGTTTGAAAAATCACTTGAGTAAGTAGGGCTTGAAATCAGAACTTGATGATGTAGGTTAAGGGACTCCTACAGATGTCGGAAGTGGAACTGTGGTTTTTATCACTGAAAGAAGAAATAGGGTAGGGTGTTATTTTCAATAATTTTCCATACTTGGACAACTGTAAATAATAGTATTACTTGCCAAGATAGAAGAAAGAGTTAACAAATATTTCTGTGTGTGTGTGTGTGTGTGTGTGTGTGTGTGTGTGTGTGTGTATAGTCACTCAATTAAGTTTTAAACATTCTGATTTAAATTGACGTTAGGAAATATAAACTAGGACTCTTAGTGAATTCTGGACTAAAAATATGTATTTGCAATGATTAGTATGTGGTATTAAAGGGGAATATGGAAAATGAGACTTGAACCCCAAGATATTGTGGTATAAGTGACATAAGAACACATTGAAAAGAAGCTGATAGTTACAAGAATCTTTGGATTTGACGGTGTTCATAGCTTCAGGAGTGGAAACCTATTTTAGAGAAGTGAATGAAAGCAACTCTCGTAGATTGTACATTTAAAGCACTTGTGAGGCCAGAGCAGTAGTACAGCAGGTAGGGCATTTGCCTTGCAAGCTGCCGACTGAGTTCAACCCTGGCATTCCATGTAGTCCCTTGAACCTGTCAGGAGTAATTTCTGAGTGTAGAGCCAGAAGTAACTCTGTAGAGCTGCCCCAAAACTAAAGAGTAACAATAATAGTAATTTATAATAATGATGATGATGATGTGTATAACAGATTTGACAATAACAAGGTGTTGAAGTAAATTAAAAAGGCCTGAAGACATATTTTTACATTTATTCAAAACTTCTATGTTCAAAGAAAACAATACAGGAGCGACTGATCTTGAGAATAAGGTGGTAACACTTTATTTTTTGCTGAAGACTTCCTTTGTGTCAAAGGAATCAAAACACTTCAGATCCTCAATAAGAAAACGAAGTCTACTCTAAATATGGTCATAATCCACAAAAGAAGACAATTAAAGGGATTGAAACCATTATCATTTGTTGAAAGTTTCTGTAATTCTCAGTCCTGCCAGAAACCTGTAGTTAGTTGACACACTACCATTAATTATGTGTGAACAAATAATCTTTTTATAATTACTTGACTTTGTTCATGGACTCCTAAAAAGTCAATGTTTAAGGAAGAGAAAAAGGAAGACAAATCAGAACAAATGAATGTTGATTAAACAACTAAATTCATTTATATTCTTATTCTTTTCAGACTTTTAAGAAGAAGCCAGACCACTTCCCGTTCTTTTTTAAGTGCATCTTGAAAGCGGCGTTAGCTGAAACTGACGGTGAATTTTCACTCCATGAACAGACAGTCTTACTGCTTTTCCTAGATCATTGCTTCAATAGTTTGGTAATTTTACTTTCTCTTTTGAGGAAATTTCGCATATTCCTGATTATCTCTCTGTAGCCAACTTTTTTATTCATAGTAGTGGGGAATAAAGGTAACACTCAAAGCTTAAATAAATTCTTCTGCTTATCACTAAGGGAAATAGAAGTTTAATTTCCTGAAAACTTTCGGACGTGTCATTTCTATCAGTCATGCCATGTCATTCATTGTATAACCTGTTGGATTTGCATATCTATTTGAAGATGCCTCGCTTATTTATCATTGTTGAATGTTGACCTCAGCAACTTTCAGTATTATACTTATGTTTGAATGAAAATATGAACTGAGTAACCACTTACTTTCTGCCCAAGACTTTTAGCCTTCTTGTGCCTAGTGACTAGCACTCTGGCTTCAAATTTGGGGACAGTTTTGGGTTTGGGGCCATACTCGGTGAGGCTCAGGGCTTACTCCTAGCTCTACTTTCAGGAATTATTCCTGGAAGTGCTCGAGGGACCATTTGGGTTGCCAATGATGGAACACAGGTCACTCACATGCAAGGCAAGCACCCTATCTACCCACTTCACTATCTCTTGAGCCCCCAAATTTAGAAATCATTTAAACAGAAAAATCAGCAACAAATAGTGTAAAAAATAAGCAGGAATAGAAATGGATTGAACATAAAAAGTCTCTGAACATGGAAAGTCCATTAAAGCTAAAAAAAAAAACAGACAGCCACCTTGTTTAGTGCTTGCCAGAAATTTGTATATTGAACAACTCAGTGTTTTCTGCTCTGTTGTCTGCGAATGATTGTGAAAGTACTAGAAGTATTACATTTGGAATTACAGGGATGTTTATACATGCAGGTTAATTTAAAAATACAAATATGATTAGAGAGGTCGCTCCAAGAATTATAATAGGTGCCTTGCATTTGGAGGTTCCAAGTTAGATCCCCTTAGCACCTCCTGCCCCTCCTCTCGGAAGTATTGGGAGGCATTGCCTTGCTGGTACCTAGCCCTGTCTGTCCTGAGCAGCATTGCTAGCCAGGCCTGAGCTCCAAACAGTCATACAGATAGGGACTGACAACTGTCAGGAGTTTCTCTTAGGCCTCCAACCACCGCTGGGAAGGTCATCCTTCCTGAACCAACAAACCTCTTAGCTGAGCGGAGCTCATTGGGAAGGCACATGGCTTGCATGTTTGGAGCCCTTGGTTCTGCTCCTGAGACGCCTAAAAAAAATTGAACCTTCAAATGAAATAATTTAATTTCTTTTCTTTTGGATTTTGGGGCTCACTTGTAGCTACTTCTAGCAGTGCTTGAGGGACCTTTCGATCCTGGATATTCTGGCTTCTTTAGCTATCTCCCAGCTAATGGTATTGAATTTCTTAATATTATAAAGGATTTTATTAAAATTACGGCAACATGTTCCTCCCAAATCCCCAGTCCCTAGACTTAAAAATGTATGTTGCTTCTTCTCTAAAGATAGAATTAAAATGCTGGAGTGTTTCCTGTTAGAAGGGTGAAGCTGTACTTGAAAAAATCTTTAAGTACTGTATTTTCCAGCATAAAAGATGTCTTTTGAAACAAAAGAGTCAACCGAAAATTGGAGGTCGTCTTATACGTCGAGTATATCCCGAAAAACGTTTTAATATGCCGCTAAATGAAAATCGTCTGGATATTGCCACGAAACGAATTTTCTAACTTGATCCTGCACCAATCACTGCAAGGCTGCGATGGCCTCTCTAACTCAGCCAATCCAAGCAGGCTTTTGATGCATGTCAATTATACAATGTTCTATTCCTGAATCTACACTGTAAAAAAGCCTGCTCAGATTAGTCAGTCAGACAGGAAGTCTAAAATTAGGGTCGCCTTATATGCCCGGTCATCTTAGACGCCCAAAAATACGGTATTTGTAAATGAATGGTATGTCAGGCAAACTTGATTAATGGAGAAAGATGCTAATATGCTTAAAAACCGTTTTCTTTATGCCTTCACCAGGAAGTGGACTTGATACGGAGTCAAGTACAGCAGCTCATCTCTCTTCCGATGTGGATGGGCTTACAATCGGTAAGCATCTGACTTCCGAGACTTTCATGTATCCCTGTCTGAATGTGTAGTTTTAAACTATGTGGCTTTAATATGAATAGAACTGTAATAGGTAAAAATTTTCCTTCCTGCTACAAAAACTCTCTTAAGCTACTATGTATTTACTGATCAGAGAAGTAATTTTTTAGCTTTAAATTTTTTATGTAGAGCCAAAATGTGTTTTAGTATGAAATTGAGGCAATTAAATATTTATTAATGTAATCCCCACAGAGGGAAGAATTTAATTGAGCAAAGCATCGTTCTTGTGCGTACTTGTGTGTGCTTTGTTACATTGGATTTCAAGCCGAGTCCTCACATGCGCAAGGTTCTATCATGCATATGTCCCAGCCCCGGGTGAAATTGCATGAAGACTAGAATCTTTAACTTTCCATAATTAGAATGGACATGAAGCTGTAAAAGAAGTCACTTCATTATAAATAAATTCATCCTAATTAGACCTTTATTAGAATATTAGCAATGTATTAGTATTAAAGCCAAATTATAGGGAATAAAGTTAACACTCTAAAGATTCACATAGTTTGTTCAAATACTGTTTCTCGGTAGTTTTTGTGCTACCCAGGTATAATGCTCATTGGTTGAAGGGAATGAAAGCAGACACATAAACAGTTCGTGTAAGTTAAAAAATGACAGCCTGCAGGAGGAGGGTATAGTGATCTTGACACTATCTTGTATACTTGAACTAACTGATTTTAGTACTTTCATACTTATATTTTTCAAACATTAATGAGTATATTTTTAAGTTTAGATACTTACATATTTTTTGAAATAAAAAAAATACATTCAGAGAGAGTATAATGGGTAAGTTTTTACACACTGCCAACCCATGTTCTATCCCTTGCTTCTCATATGATTCCCCAGTACCATCAGGAGTGATCCCTGAGTAAAGAGCCAGAGTAATCCTTGAACATCACTTGGTGTGGCACAAAACTAAAACTTTTAATTGATTGTTGAGCTTAAAATAGTTTTTTTCTTTTGAAGCAAGACAATTTTTACCATAGTTTATTTAGAAGTATCTGAAGGGAAAGAAAATAATAAGTATATGTTTGAGAGGGGACATGGGCTTCCCCAGAGTAGGAAAAGGTAGTAAGTAAAGAAACATGGACAAGAAAATGAGATAACGTGTTCAAGTGAGAACATGGTTTGAAGAACAAGCTGAGCTTAAAAATCTTTACTAGCAAATGCAGTTTATTTATCTTAATTACTTTCTGTTAAGAAGATTAGAATGTGTTGAGTACATGACATACGGTGGCCTCGTTTTAATCCCTGGAATCCCTTAGTGTTCCCAAGCCCACCAGCAGTAATCCCTGAGCACAGAGCCAGTAGTCAGCCCTGAGCATTGCGTTGTGTGGTACAAAACAGGAACAAAAATGAGTTAGAATTAAATGGCTTTTTTTTTTTTAAATGGCTTTTTAAAGTGTAAGTTTTTTGTCATGTTGCTTTCAGATTTTTCTTGTTGCTCTGTATTCATCTATCAGAAAACTTGATCATGTTAATCTAGTCTTCATCCTTTGAAGTTCTGAAGTTAGTAGAGTTATAATGTCATATCATTCTTGCAGGCACGTTTGGACTTAGAATTAAAAAAGACACCTAAACTAAGAAAATTCTGGAACTTGATTAAAAAGAATGATGAAAAAATGGATCCAGAAACAAGGGAACAGTATGTTGACAAAGTTTTTTTTCCATCTTGGTTCATTAGCCAGGGCTGTGGATTTTAGATAATGTTTTCTATGTTGCTATTTTCTTTTAATGTTAGCAAAGTGAAAATTACACTTAAGACTTACTTAAACTCTGAGAGGTATGTTTTTTACAACTCTGTTTTTTTTCCTTTTTACCCTAATAGTAATTATGTACCTCTTCTCTCTGCCTAATGTCCATAGACTGTCTTAGATCTATCTTGGGTATTTTTGGTTGGTTTTTTTTTTTTTTGTGGCCACATCAGTGACGCTCAGGGGTACTCCTGGCTATGCACTCAGAAATGCTCCTGCCTAGGGGGACCACATGGGATGCTGAGGGATTAAACTGTGGTCCGTCCTAGGTCAGCCATGTGCAAGGTAAATGCCCTACTGCTGCACCACCACTCTGGCCCCTGATTTTGGTTTTCTTTTGTCTTTAGCGTCAGTTCATTTCTTTCTTTTTCTCACACTCTTACTCTTAATGACTTTGATCTCTGTACTTTTTTGCTTATTTGGTTTTTGTTTGAGGGTGTTCCTGGGGTTGGTTGCTTCTGGTGCTTAAGAATCATGATATATAGGATCCCTTTTTAATTGTGAAGGACACATCATAATTGTTACTAACAGGTTATTGGGGTCAGACCCAGGGTCTTGCACAAGGAAGGCATGAGCTCCATTACTTGAGCCACTTCCCCTCAGCCTTTCAGCACATTTCTGTCATAGGCTTTTTAGCTGTAGTTTTAGAAAATATGTTAAAAGTTTCTCCAAGTTTTATGATTCTATTAACAAATGTTTACTGTTTCATTTTTGTCATAGCTTTATTTTTAAATAAAGATAGGATTATTTTAATAAGATTAAATGAAATAAAATAAACAGGATTATTATTAATAGTGAAATTTATTATGAACAGGTTACAAGTTTAAAAGTTTGTGGTAGCAAGCCTTTTGTGGAATAAAGTTATTTGTGGGAGTCAGGTGGTAATATTTATTCTGAGAAGTTTTTTTCCCTCTGTTTCTTTGGGATCTAACTGCTCTGGCCTTAATCACTAGACCTTGTTCTTAATTCATCTTAATTCTTTTCCACTCACTTCTTTTTCTCTCTGCTTTCATATATTATTCCAAACTTATTTCCCTTGGGATTTTTAATGACTTCTTTTGTTTCTATATTTCTCCACAACTGAGGAGAATAGTCTAGGCATGGCTTTTCTTCAAACTTTGTAGTACCTACTTGAATTTCTATTTCTTTCTCAAACTATTCCTTCTGGCCTCATTGTTCACCATAAGTATCTGATATTTTATGGAAGTTTTGCTTGCTTTTATGTAATTTCCTTTAAGCCATCACATGATTCTGTTGATCAGACTCTGCTTCTTACACATCTGTCTCCTTTATTTTCTATGACTGTTTTAGATTTTTTTCTCTTTCTGGATATTTTTCTATCTTTTCCTGGCTCTACTTTATTTTTACTTCCAAGTATTGAAACACCTGGAGACTTTTATGTTTCACTGTATTTTAATTTGCTGCCCCTTTGACCACAGATTTATGAAGACATTAAGATTTGGAGAAAATAAGTAGCTTTTTCCAAAATATACACATCTGAAATGTGACAGAACTAGAATTTAAATTTAATTTCTCTGTCAACCATTTTTTTCCTCGATCATTTGCAAGAAGGAAATTTGAATTTTCCTTTCTGTGTGATAGAATACTCCCTAAGGGTTTTTATCAATAGAGCGATACAGTTAGAGTGATATAATTTACATTTTGGAAAGATCTTTTTGGAAGCAGTAGGTTTTAAGTGGAAAGCACTTGAGACTGAGAGAAGGTCATTTAAAACTTGGGCAAGAGATACAGATAGTAGAAACTAACAGTGGTTATAGATGTGAAGAGATGGTGAAGTGTAATAAATTTAGGAGTTGGCAGGAACATTGTTTTCTGACTTGGCAATGGGTGATAGATATTTATCAAGAAGGGAATAAGTTCATAGTTAAGCAGATGGATTTTATTTTACCATGAATAGTGGAGTGAAGTCAGTCTCATCCAGAAAGAAATGTAGTTGGAAATAACCTTGAATACTGCCAAATTTGGTGTGCCCCCCTCCCCCACAAAACAAAATAATAATAAGCTTTTAATGTCATCTCTCTGATTTTTAGGGCTTATCAAGAAAGAAGATTTCTTTCACGACTTATCCAGAAATTTATCTCTGTGCTAAAATCAGTTCCACTTTCAGGTAAATATTTTCTTTTTTATTTGTGAACTTATAGTTCAGATGCTTGATGGTATTTATTTATTTATGTGGTTGGTATTTATTTATTTATTTATTTATTTATTTATTTATGTGAGACCTCTTGGTATTTTTCTCTTTCACTCAGTTTGTTTCCTTCTCGCTATAATCTGGAGTCAAGAGTTATTAACTTCCAGTTAGACCATTTTGTTTCTTCATGCATTTATTCTAAATACCGTATATAAGTGATATCTTTCTGTATTTAACCTTCTTCTTCTGGCTTACTTCATTAACATAATACCTTCGAGTTACATCTGTGTTGCTGCATTTGCATTTGCATTTGCATCATTCCTTACAGCTATATTGTATTCCATTCTATACGTGTATCACATCTTCATGACCCACTCATCTGCTGTTGGACATCTAGGTTGATTCCAAGTCTTAGCAATTGTTACTGAGTGCTGCGATAAATAGTGGAATGCATACATACTTTGGGATGAATGTCCTTGTGTCTTGGGTCTGGCCGCTTGCAAGGCAAACACTCTCCCCACTGCGCTATTTCTCTGACCCCTTTAAGAACTGTTTTAAGGACACCCACATCCATTTTTAAATGTCCAATTATTTACAAAATACCTTTTGAAGACCCAGGTCCTGATCAAGGTCTTAGTAGATATAGTATAAATAAGGCCATCACAAACCTCTAAACATTGAGTGGAGCAATATGATTTGTCTTTAAATGATAGTAGCATCTATTGTGGGGAAAGAGCATGATTTTGTCAAGAGACTAGAAAAACTGGAATAACCTCCAAGGTGGCTCCATGTATCAATTGGAAAAAAAATGTAAGCATGTTCTATGTAGAAAGCATATGTTATATATGCTTCAAGATATGTGATAATTAAGTGATAGATATGCATAGATGGATATATCATATATTTAAAAATTCTATTAGCACTGGATTTGCAAGGTTCTAAGCACTTGGTGAATGAAAGTAGAATACTGTTAAGTTGATAAAGGTGAATTTATGCTTTGTGCAGTATGTTATTAGTTAAAAACATTTTCTTTTATATATATATATATATAGGTTTTGGGCGACACCTAGCAATGCTTAGGAGTTACTACTCTTGTTTTTTGGGGAGTATTTTTTTGGGTTTTTTTTTGGGGGGGGGTCACACCCGGTAGTGCTCAGGGGTTACTCCTGGCTCTGTGCTCAGAGATCGTTCCTGGCAGGCTCAGGGGACCATATGGGATGCCGGGATTCGAATCACCTACCTTCTGCATGCCAGGCAAGCACCTTACCTCTATGCTATCTCTCCGGCCCCCAGTAATTACTCTTGACAGGCTTGGGGACCATATGGGATGCCAGGGATCGAACCCGGGTCAGCTGCATGTAAGACAAATGCCCTGTCCACTATACTGTAGTTCTGGCCCCCAAAACTTTTAAGTGTAATATAATCTAGGAACAGTTCTATAAACATATTTATATTTTCCACCAAAGGTTATAGTTTATTTAAGCTAAAATGCAACTTTATAATCAGTTATAAAATGTTGTCCCTCTGAAAGTAATTTTTACAACTGAAAATCATACCTACAATTCATGGAGACATAGAAATGATGCTATAAATTAACCTTTCTTTCTTTGTTTTTGTTGTTTTGTTTTTGTTTTGTTTGGGGGGCCACACCTGGCAATGTTCAGGCTTTACTCCTGGCTCTTCACTCAGAAATTATTCCTGGCTTTGCGAGGAATATGGGATGTAGGAAGTTGAACCCGAGTCTGCCTCATGCAAGGCAAAGGACTTATTTACTGTACTATCTCTCCAACTTCTGTAAATAAACTGTTTCTGATTTGAGACACATTTTTATACCAGCATAGTCTACAGAATTTTTGTCATGTTTCTAACCTAAATCTTCTAATATTGTTATACTTAAATCAGTTAAGTAGCTTAACTGTGGGAAGAAGTCTCAGAATTATTTTTTGTAAGGAAGAGGCATAAATGGTAATATGAATTTGTAGAGCTACAAATGTTCATAAAAATTGATTTCTCTAACTTCAGAGATTAATCATAAGTGCCAGATGTAGCTCAATGGGCTGGAGTATATGCACCAAGCTGGGAATAGTAGCCCCTGAGCACTACTTGTATATGACCCCCAGATCAAAAACAACACACAGCCATGTAAAAGTATGTACAAAGCCTGTAATATTCTTGAACAACCTTTAAGATATTCTCTGCTAGTACTTTTATTTACAGATTGTAAGATAACAACATTTACTAGATTGGTATTAAGCTTTCATCTAATTTTTTGTTTGTTTGTTTTGGTTTTTGGTTTTTGGGTCACACCCGGCAGCACTCAGGGGCTACGCCTGGCTCTACGCTCAGAACTCGCTCCCGGCAGGCTCAGGGGACCCTATGGGATGCCGGGATTCGAACCACCGTCCTTCTGCACACAAGGCAAACGCCTTACCTCCATGCTATCTCTCCAGCCTCGCTTTCATTGAAATTTTACCTAATTGGCCAAGAAGCCCTTCACAGAGGGTCTTATAATATATAGATAATGGGAGTTGGGTTGGTAAAACAGCTTTTGCCTTGCACGTGTCTGGCTCGGCATCTCATTTGATCCCCCAAGCTTCACCAGGAGTGTCCCCTTAGAGCAGAGCCAGGAACAAGCCCAGGAGCACCACAGGGTGTGGCCACAAGAAACTCAAGACCAAAATGTATGTTTATGAATTATGTAATTAGGAAACGAAAGTAATTTGACACAATAATGCTTTTGTTTTATATTTGATAAAGCAATACTCACTTCATCGTTGTGGAGGAAATGTGCATAGAATGATCACAGATGTCAGGACTGCTGTTATGAGAAAGAAGCAAAAACAGCCCTTTAAAACATGATGAGACTCTGTTGAGAGCTGAAATTGGAGTGGGAGGGGTTTCAGCTCTGCCCTCGTTTGTACCTGATAAGGCTTGCTCACATAGAAGCATGTAGCCTCACACCTCAAGATTAGCTCCTCTTGGGATTGCATGCCTGAGGGCTGTGAAAAATTTGGCAACATTAAAGATATCTGAACATACAAAGGCCAAAAACGAATTCAAAGTAAATCAGGCATTTCTGGCAACATTCACCCATGTTCCATCTTACAGATAAAAGGGGTTCATAGGTGGTAAAAGTTTATAAAGCCCTGTAGAACTCAGCATAGAGGGAGTGCTTTTTTTAAATTCTAGATATGTAGGTTTTTGTTGTTTAGAATCTTCTCAAACTATATTGTAAAGATGCAGAAAAAAGTATATGCTCACAAAACTTTGAACAAAAATATCTGCTTGAGAGAAGAAAAAAGATAACAGAATTGGTGTTAATAGATTTTATTTAACATGATTAAATATCTTTAATCATGATGATTCAATATATAAAGATAGTTAAAAAAAGATTGCTCATCTCAGAAAATCTAGATTTAATTCAATAAGTTATTTCTTTTTAAGTAATTTTCTCATTTGGAACATGAGACCTAGAATAGAGGTGTACACCTATGGTCTTTTTTGGTTTTTGGTTTTTGGGCCACACCCGGCATTGCTCAGGGGTGACTCCTGGCTGTCTGCTCAGAAATAGCTCCTGGCAGGCACAGGGGACCATATGGGACACCGGGATTCGAACCAACCACCTTTGGTCCTGGATCGGCTGCTTGCGAGGCAAATGCCGCTGTGCTATTTCTCCAGGCCCACCTGTGCTCTTTTTATAGCTATTAAAATCTATGGTTCTCTTATTTTAGAGTCCATGTTATCAGCAAGTTTTAGTTAATGTATTAATGTATTAATACATGTATTAATCGTGAAATAGTCACATTTCTTTCATCACATAAATCCTTTCATTTTCTTCTTCATCTGTGCTAAAGATTAGTGTTTTTTAAGAAAGAATTATAGTCTCTCCTGTCCTCTTCTCTCTCTCTCTCTCTCTCTTTCTCTCTCTCTTTCTCTCTCTCTCTCTCTCTCTCTCTCTCTCTCTCTCTCTCTCTCTCTCTCTCTCCACTCCCCATTTCTCTCCTTCTCTCTCGCCAGCACCTTTTATTCTTTATTCCAAACCGCAGGCCCCTCCCAGGTGTGGGGGGTCTGACTATCCAGATGAGAATAACAGAGGGTCTTGGGGGAGGGGCTTCCTTACAAGAAGGGGTTCACATCTAAGCTAAAATACTGTTAGAACTAACCAAGATAAAAATTATGTAACCCCATCTAAAATTTCCTCAAAGAAGAAATACAGATGACCAAAAGTAGGGCGTTTGCTTTGCATGTGGCTGACCTGGGACAGACGTAGGTTCAATTTCTGGCATCCAATTTGGTCCCCTGAACCTGCCAGGACCAGTTTTGAGTGCAGAGTCACAGTGCTGCTTGGTATGGCCCCAAAAAATAAACCAAAAAAAAAGAATAAGAAAAAACACACTACATCATTTATCATCAGGGAGATACAAACTCAAAACTACTAGCATCTCACACACAGAGACTGGCACACATCAGAAAGAACGAAAGCAACCAATGCTGGTGTGGATGCAGAGAGAAAGGGACTCTTGTTCACTGTTTGTAGGAATGTTGATTTGGTCCAGCCTTTGTGGAAAACAATACAGACATGCCTCATAAAACTAGAAAATTGAGCTCCCATGTGACCCAATAATACTGTCCCTAGGATTATATTCTGGAGGCTTAAAAGGGATGCAAAAAAAGCATCTGATTCCTGTGTGCATTGTAGCACTATAGCCAGAATCTGGAAACAACCCAAGTGCCTGAGAATGGATAAAAGTAAATGGATAAAGAATCTGGTCCATCTCCACAATGGAATACTACGCAGCAGTTAGAAAAATGAAGTCATGAAATTTGCCTATACATGTATGGCTATGGAGAGATTAAGCTGAGAACAATGAATTAGAGGGATAGAGTAGACATAGAATGATCAGACTTAATTTGTGGATATACAAATGTGAGTTTTTAAATGTGCTTTTAAAAAACTTAGATGCAACTTAGGAATTTCATTTTCTATTTGTAGAGCCTAAATATAAAATTTGCATCTTTCTTTCAAATGTAAGTAGAAAAATTATAATTTTAGTCAGTCCAATCCAGATGAATATTAGGCAAATGACTACTTCAGGAACTAAGCAACTGCTAAAAGTAATATACAGAAACAAAATGGCTCAAGTAATAAAATTCTATCATTTTTTCCTTTTAACGTTTAGAGTCTGTCACAATGGACAAAGTTCACTACTGTGAAAGATTCATTGAACTCATGATTGACCTCGAGGTAAGAAATGTGCAGTAATCGCTTTTATTTTCTTTTTGGGGACTAAGATAAAGCATCTGATCGTATGTGAAATCATTTTATTGCGGTTTTCTGAGTCAGATTTGTTTAGGTGCCAGTGGTTGTACTTTTACTACTGAGGGATCACTTATGGCAGTGTGGAGTGGTGCTGGGTGTTAAACTTAGGGCCACATGCATGCAAGGCATGTGCTCTACTGCTAGGTCATATCTTTGGACACTTAAATCTCTATCATCTTAAATTGGCCGATTCCAAGATATATTGTAAAAAAAGATGTCAAAGCAGTTTTCCTGAAGGTTTTCAAAAACTACCCCAGCCAACATAAGTTGCTGATTATAGAAAACAGTATCATTATTAAACATGGTCCAGTGGGACAATTTGTTTTATTTTAATACCCCCTGATAGAGTTGTTTGTTTTTGACAAACAGTGCCTCACATGTTCAAGGCATATACTCTACTCCTCAATCAAGGCGTATCCTCAATCCTTTCAGAGTTTTCTTGAGGTGGAGGTGAAGTTGGGATGAAGATGGAGGGCAATGAGGCTTAGCCATCCAGTAGTGCCCAGGGCTTATTCCTGGCTGTGCTCAGGAATCACTTTTTTTTTTTATTGATGGGCTGATTCATTGATTAATTGGTTTCTGGGCCACACCAAGTGGAACGCAGGGCTCCTCGTGGTTCTGTACTCAGAAATCACCACTAGCCGGCTGGGGGACCATATGGGATGCCAGTAATTGAACCAGGTCCCTGGCTGCATGCAAGGCAAATGCCCTACTGCTGTGTGCTCTCTGGCCCCAGGACTCACTCTTGATTATGTGTGAAATCCAGTTGTCATTCAAGCTGTACTATGGCTCTAGTCCTACCTTCTCTATCCTCCAACTTTACCTCTGCCCCTTCGTTGTAATAGAGGATGAAGTTTTGGATTAGTGGACAACCTTTTTTAATAATAATACTTTCTAAATGTTCCTTATTTATTGCGAAAAAGAATGTAGCTGCTGTTGTCAATTTTAAAAATTAAAATTTGGCACATTTCATACTGTTATTAAATACTATATTTAAAAGCAAAGTTTAGGTAGAGTTCAGAGTGCAGAGATGACTTTTATCTTTTTTCTTTCCCTCACTAATATAGAAAATTGAAAATAAATTCTTGTTTGTTCTAATCTGGAGAGATAGGATGCTTTCTTGACATGAGGATTATTGTGTTCAGCAGTCATTTATGAGATCTGGTTTTGCCACTAACTCTTCTGCCTACTAAGAATCTCAGTAATCTTTTCAGTAAAATATGAGTCTTAGTTTGTGATTTGCATATGGTCAGTCTTGTTTTGCTAATTTGGAGGAAAGAGGAAACAGTAAAGTTGACGCTTTGTGGTCCCCATCTTCTTTTCTCTCAGAGTTCCCTTCCCCTATTTTAAAGTCCTATGTGCACGGCCAGTTTTGGGATTTCACACAGAATTTTGGTTGAAAACTTTTAGAATATTAAAAATTTTCTTCTAATGATGAATTTTATAGAAACTATACCACTGAGTCTATAAAATAGGGACCAAATCCTTTGTTTTGTACACAGTGACTTTGAGGAGACTGAAGGGGACTTTGTGTATAATTTTCATTTCTGAATTAAATACTAGTAGACTTCACCTCTAACTTAGAGACTGTGCAGACTTACGGCTTGGTGATTTTCTTTTCTAGGCCCTGCTCCCCACAAGACGCTGGTTCAATACCATCCTGGATGACTCGCACCTTTTGGTTCACTGCTACCTTTCCAATCTTGTTCATAGGGAAGAGGATGGCCATCTTTTTTCACAGGTGAGCATTGATGTATCTGAATGTATTTAGTGTATTCATTTCTAAGGCTTCCCTTTTTTTTCTTTTTGCTGTGCAGGGGCAAAGGAAGTATCAGACTGCCATTTTGAGTTTTACAAAATAATAGAAATTCCTAACTAGTCCTTCTAAAGTTAAGTCAATATGCAAGTTAAGTGAGTTCAGTTATGTAGATTCTAGTCATTTTACAGTATAATGTTAATTATATGTGATCCTAATATTAAAGTGATTCTCCATACCTACATATTTGGGTTGAAAAGATGAGCTTAAATCAGTAATGACTGAAATATAATAGCTGATGAGTATTAGTTTGAGGCAAACTACCCTTAATACCAGAACTCTCCATAATATTATAAGGCAGACAGTTGGTAGCATGGAAGTTATATGTGTGTGTGTGTATATATGTGTGTGTGTATATATATATACATATGTGTGTGCACACAAATACACACATCTGTACACATACATAGTCTCATGTGTTGAGTAGGAAAGAAAACGTAACTTTGTTTGCATCATTGAGTATGAGAAGTATTAGTATTTCTTGTTCCTATGTCATCTGGCAGAAAAATTCAGATCATGATTAGTGATGCAATTTTAAAATATTTATATTTTTCTGAAGAATGCGTTTTAATCTTCTCTCTAGAAGCATTCCTTATTTTAAATCTCTGTTCAGTGATTTGCCTCATCCATTAAAAGATGTTAAAATCCTGCCAGAGATTTGATTTTGGGTGGACACAGCCAGTAGAGTCCGTTGATCCTGCTGCCACAGGGGAAACAAACCTCATTAGCAGCGGAGACTAAGCCACCGAAAGCCTTTGTGACCAGGAAAGTCTGGGTGAGAGAATAAATAAACATTTGAGCTTTCCCCAGACTGCAATGTTCCCCTAATAGGAGCCTCTCGTCGAGAAGAATTTCTCCACTAGGAATCCTAAATCCCTGTTTAGAAACTTCTGTGTAAGTGATTTAAGTAAAAGACTGTAGGAATTCCTCCAGTGGACTCTTCAAGGAATCTATAGTAATGTAGCAGAATCAGTTTTGTTCTTCATTAGGCTGATGAATTTGCTTTGAGTAGACCCTTCATGTTAAGTTCTCAGCAGAAGCAGGCCATAGTTTATGAAATGCATTTAATTATTTCTCATGAATGAAAGCCCATATGAGGTTTGTTCTGAAATGCTTGTTGGGTATTTTCATCTCAGATATTTTTAGCACCTTTGAAAAATAAATTGTGTATTATTTTAAAGAGTTTGTTCATTTTTCTCATCTTGTGTTCAAAGTTTGTTAATTGAAGTGTATTTTTTTCAGCTTTTGGACATGCTTAAGTTCTATACTGGCTTTGAGATTAATGACCAGACAGGAAATGCTCTGACAGAGAATGAGATGACCACAATTCACTATGACAGAATTACTTCTCTACAGGTAATTGAAATACAGAAAACTGGGTTCTGAGCCAGAGGTGCCGCTTTGCAGTAGAGCACTTCTCCAGCATGTTTGAGGCCAGGGTTCAATTCCTGGCACCACAAAGGAAGAAAAGGAGAAAGGAAAGGAAGGATAAGGGAAGGGCGGGAGAGAGAGGCAAAGGAAGAAAGGGAGGGCTAGAAGAGGACTGAAGGGAAAAGGAGGGAGGGAAGGGAAGAAGGAAAGTAGGGAGGAAATAAGTCATAAGCTTGGATCCTATCATAATTTAGGTTTATAAACTATGTGTGTATATATATATGCATATATATATCTATATATCTATATATAGAGATATATATAAAGGTATTAATTTAAGTCTCATCTTGAATCTTTAAAGTTTGGGTAAAAGTTGAATTCTGATAAATTCTATAACAAAGTAACTTTCATTCTTACTCCTTATCCTACTAAATAATATTTGATACTCAGAATTACTAATTAATGAATTAATTATTTAATTAATAAATTTACCAGTTTAAAAATATTTTGAGCTTGCTAAGTATATGCAAACATTTTGTCCATGTTAAAAATATAAATGGAAAAAAGAAGCTATCTTTGTTTTCTGTTACTAACCTCGTCTTTCTTTTGAACTTTCTTTACCATTTTGTATTCTACAAGTAAAAACTAGGTGTTTTTGTTTTTTTTTTTTCAATTTAGTGTAAATTTATTTTTTTTTGTTTGGGGGTCACATGCTTGGCTCTGAGCTCAAGGATCATTCCTGACAAGGCTTGGAAGACTATATAGGGTACCAGGGATTGACACTGGGCTGGCTCCTTGAGAGGCCAGTGCCCTTCCCACTGGACTATTTCGGATTTTTCCCCACTTCTCTGCTCGAAGCAGCGAGGGTTGTGTGGTATGTGTCTCTTCTCCTGACAGAGACGGGGCTTGATAATTGGGGAGCCTCGCTACTTCCCACTGACAAGATCCCAGTCTTGGTAATGGTACCTGATACCCAGGTTCTCCCAGAAGCTGGCGGCTCCCCATTTCCTAGCTTAGCTTGAGCTCATGCTTCTTGCTGGATCAGTCCGCCATTGCTGGAGTAAGCCCCATCAGCCTCACCCACAACCTCTCAGGGGCACATGAAAACTCGGATCTTCTCTGTGCCACCAGGACTTTTAAGAAAGACTAGGGACAACTCATATATCTTACCAAATCACCATAATGTCACTTCGGATGTTTGCAGTTTTATTTTGGGGGGTTTTGTTGGTTTGTTTCTGAGCCACCCACCAATGGTACTCAGAGATCACTTGGGCACTAATTTGTGAGACAGTATACAGTAATGGGGATTAAACCCAGTCTGACTTTGCACATGCGAGGCAAGGCAGGTTTACTTGCTGTACCATCTCTCTGCCCCCTGTTTTGCATTTTTTTTTTTTTTTTTTTTTTTTTTTTTTTTTTTGGTTTTTGGGTCACACCTGGCAGCGCTCAGGGGTTATTTCTGGCTCTATGCTCAGAAATAGCTCCTGGCAGGCTCGGGGGACCATATGGGATGCCGGGATTCGAACCACCATCCTTCTGCATGAAAGGCAAACGTCTTACCTACATGCTATCTCTCCGGCCCCGTTTTGCATTTTTTACTTCGGGAAGTTGTCCTATAATATCCTCTGTAGAGCTCCGAAATATAAACATTGTTTTGATGGCTCCCATCAAGCTTCTCTTTGTCATGGCAGTTTCCTTTGGGACTTTGTTTTTCTCTTTTCTTTTTGCCTTTTTTTTTTTTTTTTTTTTTTTTGAGGGATCACCAAAATCCTAATTCCCCTGTTAATCCATTTTTCTTTTACTAATAAAATGCTTTGAAGCACACCTCTATAATTTCTTTTAATTGAAACTTACTTAGAAAAATGTGAGAAAAGGGGATGAGGGGAAATGTGTTTAAGAGAGCACAAGTAGCAAAGAAATGTTGACTGTTTCTAGACCAAGGTCTAGAAGTGCATCAGTGCTTTGGGAAGTATAAGTGTATTGGAAAGTACATTAACATATTTAGAAACATTGTTTTAATCATATGTAATGTATTGTTCTTTTCATTTGTAGACAGTACTGATTGAGATTTTTTTTTTTTATTTGGCTTTTCTTTCCTAGAGAGCCGCTTTTGCACATTTTCCTGAACTTTATGACTTTGCCCTCTCAAATGTGGCAGAAGTAGATACCCGGGAATCCTTGATCAAGTTTTTTGGGCCTCTCAGGTGAGGTAGCATGCAGGAAAACTCTGTATGTTCTTTCCCCCTCTGAATTTTCAGTATCCTTTTGTTTAGAATCATTTTTTAAATTTAGGTAATATTACTTGCCTTATATCTGGAATTTGTTTTCTTTGACATTTAGTTATCTTCTCGGTGGTGTTTCTGGTTTGTCTGGTCACACCTGGCAGTGGTGGAGATATTTCTGTTTCTGTGCTTTACCAACCATCAATAGTGTTCAGGGGACCATATGTTGGGCAGGGGATTCTAACCACTAAAGGCAAATATCTTACCTCATTTTATCTCTGATTCCATTATATAGTGTTTTTGAATTATCTACATACTATCTTTTGTTTCTTTGTGTTTTTTTTGGGTCACACCTGGCAACGCTCAGGGATTACTCCTGACTCTGCACTCAGAAATCACTCCTGGCTAGAAGACCATATGGGATTCTGGGGATCCAACTGGGGTTCATCCAGTGTTGGCTGTGTGCAAGAGCAAAATGCCTTATTGCTGTGTTATTGCTCCGGCGTTAATACTATCATTTTTTAATTTTGATATATTTCGTACTTCTCATAGGTGCTATTTTCTTAGGTCTCAATTTTTTCTTCAGGTAGAATAGCTGTTGGGAACAGAGAAATAATACAGGAGGTAGGGCACTTTCTTTGCATGTGGCTAACCCAGGTTTGACCCTTGGTACCCTACTCCATCCCCAGCCAGAGTAATTACTGAACACAAAACAAAAAGTAAACCCTGAACCCCAAAACAAACAAAAAATCCATGAAGCCACCATCCCAGCATTCAGTCATTAATAAACATAGAAGAGAAGCAAATATATGTTCATTTTATATGATGCTATTGGGTATGACCTTGAAAAAGTTTCATATTTTTAATATCTATGAAAGAAAAATAGCTACTCATATACTTTTAAAAATAATAAAAATAGTAAATTATAAAAATGTATCATAGGCACTCCAAAGTATATGACTTCTATAGTCTTCTGTAATCACTGTGTCAGTGTAGAACCATTTTACTTACAAAAAAATTAGTGAAAATACAATCGGTGATCAATTTGCTCTTAGGCGAAGCAGTGGTTGGTGACAGTATTTGATTCGAGATAGTATAACTTTTTAGCCTTGCCCACTATGCTTAGTTTTAAAGTAAATGTAAATTTTAACATAAAGTAATTTTAAACATAATTTAAATTTTAAAGTAAATTATTTGTTACCATAAGTTATTATTAAATCCTCTTGAAACTGGCTTGAGTCTGAGCTGCCTGTGTTAGCGTCACTAACACGAACTGTCAGTGCTGAAAACACTGACACCTTAGGGCTCTGTTTGGTGTCACTGCCCTGATTTGTGCCAGCAGTTCGCCCCCACCATTACTTTTGCTCTTTTGCCAGAGAGACGAAACTAAAGGGGAAAAATAAGCAAGTAACTTTTCTAATCTTATTACAAAAGAAAAGTTCTTTTATCCTATGAAAGGATCTAGAGGCCATGTGAAATTTATAGAAAACACGTTGAGAATTTTTTCTTAGGGAGGTTAACTTTCATTGCTAACATTATATGTGTTGTAATAGGGTTACAGCTGCTAGCTAAAATTCTTTTTAGCCACTTTGTGTTTAGAAAATTAACTGAAGGGGCCTGGAGCGATAGCACAGTGGGTAGGGTTTTTGCTTTGCACGCCCCCATCCAGGGTTGATCCCTGGCATCCCATAGGGTCCCCCGAGCCTGCCAAGAGTGATTCCCGAGTGCAGAGCAAGGCGTAATCCCTGAGTACTTCCAGGTGTGCCCCCTCCACCCCCACAAGAATGAAAATATTCTAATCTGATTTTTCTTTATTCTGCAGTTCAAATACACTCCACCAGGTGGCATCATACCTCTGCTTGTTACCCACACTTCCTAAAGATGAAGATACAACTTTTGATAAGAAGTTTCTTCTAGAATTGCTGGTAAATACCAATGGTTTATGAATTTTGTACGCGGCTCATTTCCCCTTTGGGGTCATTAATGAAAGATATAGAAGCATACAGATTCTTTCTCTGGACTAGTGATGAATTAGCTCATTCCTACCCGTTTTTGAATTCTTTTGTTTTCGATTTAATCATTTCCCTCCTCTTCATTGTTTGGAATTAATTTTCCCAATTTTTTCCTTGAAAGTTTTAAAAAGACTTATTAAAGCACCATGATTTAAAAAGTTACTCATAGTTGAGTTTTAGACACACGATGTTCCATCACTAGTCCCACCCGCTGTGCCATCCTCCCTGCACCAGTGTTCCCAGGCTCCTTCCCATGCTCCCCCTCCCAGCCTGCCATCTTGACAGGCACCTCTTTAAGGTTGGTTGTTAACGTTTGGGTCTCGTGATTTCAGTGCTGTTGACGCCCTGGTTCGGCTATTTGGCTCTGTCCTTCCTTAACACCACCAGTGGACCTGAATCTCTTTAAACCTTGACCCCTGTTATTTTACATGTTTTTCTCCTCCACTTATTTCTTTCCTTCTCCTCACTATACTTTGGGACCAAGAGTGACGTAGGCAACCCCCCTTTAAATTTAAGTTTTCTCAATTCTCTCTCCCTCCCTTCCCCCCAATCTATATCTTTTTTCTATCTCTCTCTATATCTCTCCTCTCTTTCTTTTTCTCTCAGGGCTCTTAGAAAATAGAGTAGGTTTTCTTATGTTTTAGAAATTTCTTAATATCTATATACATATGTACTTCTTTTATACATGCGGAAGCATATTTTGTACCATTTTCTGTTTTGTATCCAAGCTGTTGGTTTTAATATAATATAAAGTGAGAAAGGAAGATGACCGATCTGTTTTGACGGCAGTAGAGACAGTTGTTTGCAGTGGAGTTTTCTGCCTGGTGTTTAAGTGTCATTTGGAAGAAATCCTTGGGAAGAGTTTTTAGTTAGTTCAAGTGTGGCAAATATTTACGATTTATATATTTACTTGTGTGACCTTTCTATCTTGCATCATTGTCTTTGCTTTTCGTCTTAAAAATCCCTTTTCTTTATCTCTTGACTACATTTGATTTCTAAAAATTCCTTGTCCTATTTTTCAACAAGGTAGAAATACCTCATTATGTCAGGTTTTGGGGATTAACAATAAATCCTTACTGTAGAAAGATGAGGATTCCCTCCCTCAAAGAACCTTCCTAATGGAAATAGAATTGTGTATAAAATTAATAACACTTTTGGGTCTCATAGCTGAGATTTTACCTTTAAATTGAAATAGCTATACCAGATGAAAATAAAGTTTAAAATATGTATTGCCAGAGTCTTCATTTTCTTCCTTTCATAAACTGGAAATAATGTATTGTTTGGATAATATCACATACCTTCTTCCATAAAATAATGCTATCTTTTTTTTTTTTTTTGGTTTTTGGGCCACACCCGGTAACGCTCAGGGGTTACTCCGGGCTATGTGCTCAGAAGTTGCTCCTGGCTTGGGGGACCATATGGGACACCGGGGGATCGAACCGCGGTCCATCCAAGGCTAGCTCAGGCAAGGCAGGCACCTTACCTTTAGCGCCACCGCCCGGCCCCAAATAATGCTATCTTTATAGAAGAGAACGATACATTTTTTATTTGTATCACTTTTTAAATCTATATTGAGGTAGCAAATTTATTTCTATTTTCAGAGAGATTAATATTACAGTTGAAGGGTACTTAGTACAGGTTTATCAAGTTCAATTTTCATTATAAAAGCAGAGGTCATTAATTACTAGAGGTCATTAATTATTAAAAAGATTAATAAAATTTTTAGAGATTGTTTAGCTAGTTTATATCAGAGTGGAAATTTTTTTTTCTGTTGTTTGTTTTGTTTTTTGCTACATCTAGCTATGCCCAAGGCTGACTCCTGGCCATGTACTGGGGTGCTAGAAATCGAACCTGGTCAACCGTGTAAAAAGCAGGCAACACCCTCCCACTGTATTTTATCTCCAGATCCCAGCATGGAAACTCTACCTAGAATTTAGGGCTTACCTGAAAAAGAACACTGAGAAGTAGAAGTGAAGTATTCTTGCCCTGATTTTACAGAGCTCGAGTAGAGGTTTTTGGAGTTGAGCTCAGGTTTCTCATATTCCGAAACCCTTCATGGTTGGCACCTCTTTTTTGACTTATGAGAAGATGGGGAAAAGGAAAAAAGATGTTCTGATTGCTAGAGATAAAACTTAAAATTGCATATTTTGAAAAAGCTGTTTCTCACTTTGACATAAATCCATTTCTTTTAGGTATCTCGTCATGAGCGTCGGATTTCTCAGATTCAGCAATTAAACCAGATGCCTTTATATCCAACTGAGAAAATCATATGGGATGAAAATATTGTCCCAACTGAGTACTATTCGGGAGAAGGTATAGTGAAGACATTTAGAATTCAGGTCTAATCTGGCACTCAATTTAGCATTTGTCATATATAGTAGAATTCTGTTTAATCTATTTAATAGAAACTGGAAACTTTGGAATTGAACCCACCCGTTAAAGATTTTTTATTAAATTTGACTATGATTGTACACATATGTAGATAGAGCAATCAGTCCATAAGACATAAATGACCATAATACAGTGAAACTACGTTAAGGCGACCTACTATAATAGACAGGATAGCTTTCATATTGTCACTATGATAGCTAGGTTTGCTAGGGCTTTTATGTTCAAAGCCTTTTGGGAATACAGGTAGGAAATTTTTTTTTACCCCCCTATGGTCAATAATTTTTTTTTTTTGACCAAAGTAGATTACAGATCTTTCACAGTAATTGTTTTAGGTACATAGTGACACTGAAAATCTATTTTTAAAACTCCTTCCCTGGCTTTGTCCTCAGTCCTGGCAGTTCCTGGGGTGGTTGGGTAGGATCTTATCTGGGATGCCCAAAATCGAAACTGGGTTGGCTATGTGAAAGGTAAGCACCCGACCTGCTCTTTTATCACTCTGGCCCCTCGAGATTCCATTTAGACATTTTCACTTGTTGATAATAGATGTAGCAGGACAGCCCCTGAAGCGGTTGACTGATGGAGGGATGGAGAATGAGGCCCTTTTCTTCCAGCTCAGAGCACGTGTCTGCCACCCTGTCTAGCCCACGGTTCTGAGGTGAAACGGCGGGTAAACAGCTCGCAGACAGTCAGGCTCGTGGAAATATTTGCTTTATTCGGATGGACAAAACTGAAGTCCAAAGACTCAGCTTCAGTTCCAGCCAGCAAAAAAGCCCCCGCCTTCCACAGACCCTTGCTCTTATAGTCCAGAGTCAGGTCCCACCCAATGGTGGGATCAGATACCAACCAATGGTGGAAGCAGAATCAGGTCCTACCCTAGGGTGGGGGCAGAATGCCAGGTCACACCCTAGGGTAGGGCACAGATTAGGGTGAGCAACATAGTAATCCCCCAAAATATTTACATACACAACAATAGATTTTTTTTTTTTTTTTTTTTTTTTTTTTGGTTTTTGGGCCACACCCGTTTGACGCTCAGGGGTTACTCCTGGCTATGTGCTCAGAAATCGCCCCTGGCTTGGGGGGACCATATGGGACGCCGGGGGATCGAACCGCGGTCCTTCCTTGGCTAGCGCTTGCAAGGCAGACACCTTACCTCCAGCGCCACCTACCCGGCCCCACAACAATAGATTTTTAGTTTTTATTCAAAACCGTATTCTTCAGGGCCCAGATGGAGACGCAGCAGTAGGGCATTTGCCTTGCATGGGCTGACCTAGGACAGAATGCGGTTCAATCCCTCCGTGTCCCATATGGTCCCCCAAGTCAGGAGCGATTTCTGAGCACATAGCCACGAGTAACCCCTGAGCGTCACTGGGTGTGGCCCCAAAACAAACAAGAACCCAAAAAATAAAAAAAAATTAAAAAAATGGTAAACCTTAGTTTGCTTTACCTTCCTCTTCCCCCAGTCTATTTCTAAATGCTTTTTGTTCATCTGATAAAAAATGAGTGAGAATTTACCTCAGTTCTTTATATGCCAAAGTATGTTCTGACAATAATTTAAAGGTATATTTTGTATTAAGGAAATCTTGAACAATCACATCTTGTTATGAAAAATACTGCCATTTCATCACCAGCACAAGTAGTGACACATTTATTTAAAAGAAAACATTTTTACTTCAAAATTGTAGTCTGGAATCATAAGAAAAATAGGCTTGATACTTTAAAATTCTACCAGATTTCAGAATAGGCAATCTTCATGCCTTTTTATTTTCTTGTGGTTTTACAATGGATAACACACTGTTCTCTTGCATTTCTAATTTGCTTATGCTAAAAGTATTTCTGACCATAAATGTATGTTAATTCTTTGACAAATCAGACCCTAAAAGGTAGATTCCACTTAAGAATATTTGTGTTAGAAAACATTGGGGGGAGCGAAAGAGGTGGGAGATGAAGCCACACCAAGGAGCTTCTTAGGGCCAACTCCTTTCTGGCTCTTCGCTCAGGCATCACTCCTGGAGGGGATAAGGGGGCCAGATGGATGCTGGAGATCAGACTCCAGTAAGCCGTGTGTATGCTAAGCCCCTCACCTGCTTTACTCTGTGGCCTCCATTTTATCTTAAGGTAAGAAAATGTTGAGTATTTAAATACATTAATAATGTTATGATATCTCCAGTACTCGTTAATGATTGTAGACTCAGTTTAAATTATTTTTCTTGCTATAATTTTTTACTTTTTTACTTTTTTTTTTTGGTTTTTGGGCCATACCCGGCTGTGCTCAGGGGTTACTCCTGGCTTTCTACTCAGAAATATATCCTGGCAGGCAAGGGCGGGGGGGGGGGGGGGGGGGGAACGGGACATATGGGACGCAGGGATTCGAACCAACCATCTTAGATCCTGGTCCTTGATCAGCTGCTTGCAAGGCAAACACTGCTGTGCTATCTCTCTGCCCCCCCCCTTTTTTAAATTCTTATTATTGCTGCAATTAAATGGAAAGGAATTATTTTAAAATTTAAAATTTTTGTTCTTTTATAGAATGTAGGCATTTCAAAGCAACTTTTAGTTGTCAAATGGTCAACTGGTTCTATCTCGCCTTTGTTCTTTATTGGCCTTGATGGCACTTGTATGATTTGATATTTAAGCGTTAAAATAGACATAGGTCAAAGCTGATTCTTTGTGATACTATGTACTGCTTGTGGCTCCCTATGGGAGACCATTATATGTGAAATTGGAATAATTAATAGTATGTAGAAATTGTAAAGAACATTCTAATGAAATTGTTGGCCTTTTTAATCCTTTTCTTTTTTTTGTTTTGCTTTGTTTTGGTTTGGTTTTTGGTTTTTGGGTCACACCCGGCAGCACTCAGGGGTTTCTCCTGGCTCTACGCTCAGAAATCGCCCCTGGCAGGCACAGGGGACCATATGGGATGCTGGGATTCGAACCACCAACCTTCTGCCTGGAAGGCCTTACCTCCAGGCTATCTCTCCGGCCCTTAATCCTTTTCTTATAAAATATACACATATATAGTCCTTGAAAATGTAGTTTGTAAACCTTAACTAATTACAATAAAGAAAAGACCTGTTTGCTGTCCCAGAATCTTCCTCTTAGTTGCCTGTTGGTTACCACTTCTTTTATTTTTTTGGCTTTTTGTGCCACACCAGGTGACACTCAGGGGTTACTCCTGGCTGTGCGTTCAGAAATAGCTTCTGGATCGGGGGACCATATGGGATGCCGGGGATCAAACCGTGGTCCATCCTGGATTAGCCGTGTTCAAGGCAAACGCCCTACCACTGTCCTATTGCTTCAGCCCCATGGTTACCACTTCTTCATAAAACTCATTCCTGGCCTTCATAGCAATTATTAACTTGTACTTCTTGGTCGATCTCCCATGTGTCCATACAGACTGCAGTTAAACTTGCTCATTTTTGAAATGTCTTTTATTTTAGAACTAGTCTCCAATTCCCTTCCTTTCTGGTCTGTTCAAAATTTTTAGTTGTTGATCGGCAGTTTCTTAGCTACATTTTTTTTAGAAATTAAAAAAAATTCCATCTGGGAGTACTTGGGGCTTACTTCTAACTGTGCTTATGACTCCTGGCAGGACTCAGGGGTCCAGAAATACAAGTGCCAGAAATTCAACACGGTTGGTTCTGTGAAAGGAAAGTGAGCTATTTTCCTTGCTTTCTCTACTACATTTTTCTACTTACAGTTCTACTCTTTAATGGAGGCATTCAGAAACTGTCTCAGGTTGAGGTCTTGTGTTGCAAAGTCTTGCTAATAATCTCATCTTCCATTATAAGGTGTACCACGGTTTCTGCCTCTCTTTATGATAAAAATAGCTACTGCTACTTAAGGCGTAGGTCTGTTCATTCAGTGAAGATTTCAAGTGGTACATTATATTTTGAATCATTTTTTAAATAAAAATATGCTAGAAGTGCCTTTTCTTAATGTCTGGTCTGAAAGAAAATTTACTAAATTGAATTAGAGTTTACAAACAAATGATGACAGTTTTTGTATATCAGTGTTTCTTGCCCTTCGGTTTGTTGCTGCTTTAGTAGATGTGAGAGGAGATAAAATAACATTATTACAGACAGACAGAATAACTCTAAGAAAAATATAATCAATGCCTTATCCTTGAAGTCTAACAAGAACACCAACTTTTGCACATCGTAGTGATACTTAGAGGTTTATGCTTCTTCTTTTTTTTTTTTTTTTTCTTGGTTTTTGAGTCACACCTGGCAGCGCTCAGGGGTTACTCCTGGCTCTAGTCTCAGAAATCGATCCTGGCAGGCTCGGGGGACCATATAGGATGCTGGGATTTGAACCACCAAACTTCTGCATGAAAGGCGAATGCCTTATCTCCATGCTATCTCTCCGGCCCCAGAGATTTATGCTTTAATGTAATATGCAAACTTAGTTTTCTTACTAAATGTTATGAGCTAGATTTATGGTAGCATTATTTACTCCAAGATTTGTCAAGTATAAATTCAGTGGAAAATGTAAAACATTTTAAATACTTGAGATTAGTTTTGTTTTGAGCACTGCTCAGGGCCTATCCGCAGAGCTTTGGGGTCATTTCTGGTGGAACTTGAGGGTGTCTTCCATAGAATAAGTTGAACTTTAGACTCCCACATACGAAGCATGGTTTTTAAACTTTGAGCTATCACTCATGCCCCAGGACTTACTTTTAGGTAACTTCACATACTTTTTAGAAGCACTTTTGTTATATAAATTGTTGATATTTTAATTATATGTATTAACAGAATTCATCCTTCATTCCCAACTTAATTCCCTTTTGTTTGACTCAGTCCCTCTTATTTCAATCTTTGTAAAAATAAAATCTTATCAAATACTGTATGCTATAGTTATTAGATTCATACCAAAGTTGTTGCACCTTTGTTTTTGTTTTTGTTTTGAGCCACATTGATGATGCTCAGGGCTTACTCCTGGCTCCTGGTAATACTCAGGGAAACATTGGATGCCAGGGATTGAGCCCAGGTCTTTGCACGCAAGGCAAACATTCTTTTTTTTTTTTTTTTTTTGCTTTTTGGGCCACACCCTGTGACGCTCAGGGGTTACTCCTGGCTATGCGCTCAGAAGTTGCTCCTGGCTTCTTGGGGGACCATATGGGACGCGGGGGGATCGAACCCCGGTCCGTCCTAGGCTAGCGCAGGGAAGGCAGGCACCTTACCTCCAGCGCCACCGCCCGGCCCCCCAAGGCAAACATTCTACCTGTTGTGCTATAGCTCCAGCCTCAGTGGCACCTTTTTATTTATTATTTTTTTTAATTTTTATTTATTATTTATTTATTTATTTGGTTTTTGGGCCACACCTGGCGGTGCTCAGGGGTTACTCCTGGCTGTCTGCTCAGAAATAGCTCCTGGCAGGCACGGGGGGACCATGTGGGACACCAGGATTCGAACCAACCACCTTTGGTCCTGGATCGGCTGCTTGCAAGGCAAACGCCACTGTGCTATCTCTTTGGGCCCAGTGGCACCTTTTTAAATACATAAAGCAGATAACTAATGAAATAGGGTGTTGCCTTCCATGGAGCTGACCCAGGATGGACCTGGGTTTGGTTCCTGACATCCCATATGGTCCCCAACCCTGCCCGGGGCGATTTCTGAGTGCAGAGCCAGGAGTAACCCCTGAGTACTTCTGGGTGTAGCCTAAAAATCAAAAGAATTAAAAAAAGAAGAAATATTCAAAGTTGGACTTTTTTTTTCCAGGTTGTCTTGCTCTTCCCAAGTTGAATTTACAGTTTTTGACTCTTCATGATTATCTCCTAAGGAACTTCAATCTTTTCCGCTTAGAATCAACTTATGAAATTAGACAGGACATCGAGGACAGTGTCAGCAGAATGAAGCCATGGTCAGTAAATTGGTTCCACTTCTAACGAAGAGAGGCAAATATTACTTACTAACTTGTTTCAGCAATCGTGAGTGTATCTAGGAATGAAGCACTTGGCATGAAGGATTCTCTTAAGTATAAGCTATTAACTCAAGGAAATCAACACCTTTAATATGAATGAGAACTTTCAAATGTGTTAATCTAAAAAAGTAGATTATCTCAATCATTGGATCCATTGGATCAGTTGCACCAGGTACTGGGCAATCATTGAGACCACCATTGAGAGAGAAATTTCGTTAGATATGAGCGGACGGTGGAGAGGGCAGAGTATTGAACTGACTGTTGATCCCTGGCTAGAATAGAACCATCAGCGTTCTGAAAGAAGCTACGGTAAAGAGAGATTTTGCTGCCCAACTCCTCTGGCGGCTGTCACCACTAGTCTTAATCAGCTTCTCCAAAGGACTCGGTCAAAGTTGAGGGTTGTTGGCAAGGAGTGCATAGATGGAATAGAACACTGCCAAGTTTTCGCTGCCTTCAATGTATAAGTGTCTGAAAGAGACTGGATTATTTACGGCCAGTTGAGCAAGCCTCCTTTTTTTGAAGTCCTACTAGACTCTACTCTCTGTTTATTGCATCTGGAATTCCTTTAACTGAGAAGGGTTTTCATTCTAAATGCTGTGTGTCAGCAACTCCTTATTTTGGGATTTATAACATTTAGTTTTGCCTCTGAAACATTTACTGAATGGAGGCTGGAAAGAGTACAGGTATATATATATAAGGACTAGACATATCTATTCTATATGTCTCGAATTAGAAAGTCGTTTTAGGGGCTAGAGCAGTAGTACAGCAAGTATGGTGCTTGCCTTTATTGTGGCAATTTGCCTTCCTTGAACCCAGAGACCCAGGTTCAATCCTCTGGACCCCATATTGTCCCCCAGAAGTGACCCTTGAACAGAGTCAGGAGTAACCCTTGATTATTGCCAGTGTGGCCCCTAAACCAAAAATAAATAAACATGACCATTTACATACAAGTAAAAATTGATGGAAACTAAAGCCGTAAAACTAGTTGAATAAAATGAATTTTTGTCGTTCCACACATGCACGTCCAATTAGACTACAGTCTAGTTGGGGTGAAGGGGCTCTCGAGAGTTCCTCCTGACTGTGCTCAGAAATTACTCCGAGCAGTTTCGTTGGACCATATGAGATGACAAGGATTGAACCCAGGTTTGTCATATGCAAGGAAACACCCAACCTACTGTGCTATATCACTCTGGCCCCACAACTGCGTTTTCATTGGGGGAAAGAGGAAGGCACACCCAGGGATGCTCAGGGGTTACTCCTGGCTTTGCACTCAGGAATCACTCCTGGTGGGCTCCAGGGACCATATGGGTCAGCTGCATGCAAGGCAATGCGCCCTACCTGCTGTACTAGCCCTCTGGCCAACAAGACTACATTTTTTTTTAATAAATTCTTTTGAATAAGAACTGATTCAGGTATCTAGACTTTTCTTCTTGCTAATTATAGAGGGCGCCATAGACACTGTGATTATGATCTATTTTTTTACTTCTATATTTTATTTCATAGTTCTATTTTTTAATTAATTATTATGTGTAAAGTTATTCTGGGTGAGACTATAAAACACAACATAAAGTATTTTTGACTTAATAATCAGTTGAGTCAGTAGGCAGGCTAACACTCGGAGATTTGTATACCCACGGGCTGTTCATCTCTGCCCACAGCTCTGCTGAAATTGTGGCCCATTGTTTGGACCCCGGGGAGGGCTTGATCGGACGCTCCCTGAACATTTAAGGTTACCTTGTGAATACACGCTCAAGTCCTGGACCTAATTTTGCCCTTTTACAAACTGGGCATATATTAAGTTCATCATAGAATTCAACTTATTTGCTTTAATGCCAAATATAGAATAAATACTTAAGAGATTTTATGGTCAATTAATAAAAGAAAAGAAAAGATATTTTTACCTAAAGTAATTATTTCTGCTAGGGGGAGTTAGTCACATTCTGGAATTATTTTACTCACACTTGGGATAATAAATTTTTCTGAATTTTCATTCAAAACTGGCCATCATTAAAAATATTTAAATATAATGAGAGCTCCATAAGGACTAGAAGTCTATTGTTCCATATTTTCTGATTTAAAAAGCTTTTATTGGGGCTGGAGCAGTAGTACGGTGAATTGGTACTGAACTGAGTCAGTCCCCGGCATCCCATATATTCCCTGAACACTGCCAAGAGTGATTCCTGGTGCGCTATTGGTGTCCAAAACAACAACAACAACAACAACAAAATAAAGTGCTTGTGTATTGGGCCAGAGAAGTAGTATAGCAGGTAAGGCTCTTGCTTTGCGCATGTCCAGCCTGGGTTTGAATCCCAGGTATCATATATGGTTTCCCCAAGAACCTCCAGGAGGTTTTTAAGGGAGCTGGAAAGGAAGTATATAAATTGGAAAGAGGGTGTAGACACAGATGCTGCTGGAATGCTTTTTTATTTCTTGGCTTTGGGGCTCTACCATTTGGGAATTGTTCCTGACAGTACTCAAGAGACCACAAGATATAGGCGGTCTGAACTTGAGTTTTCTGTATGCAAAGCCTGTGCTCCAGCCCTTTGAGCTATTTTCATGGTCCTAGGGTAATGCCTTTCAGAAACTGTCTGAGTTCTGACAAAGTCATTGGACTAACTTTTTTTTTTTCTGATTTTTGGGTCACACCCGGCAGCGCTCAGGGGTTCCTCCTGGCTCTACGCTCAGAAATCGCTCTGGGCAGGCTCAGGGGACCCTATGGGATGCCGGGATCCAAACCACTGTCCTTCTGCATGCAAGGCAAACGCCTTACCTCTATGCTATCTCCCTGGCCCCATAACATTTATTTTTAATTTTAGTTTTTCTCTCTAATGTTATGAAATCTTGTAAAAATTACTTTTGTTTAGACCACAAAGCATTTGCATAGGAGTGTGTGTGTCTGTTTGTCTGTGTGGGTGTATGCCTACATATATTTGTAAGGATTGGTGGGGGGTGCATTTTTTAATCTTAGCATGTTGCTATAGCTCTCTGAGTATAGATTTCCCAAATACACTATTTGATCTTAAAAGCTAAAGGCCTAGTTGGACCAATAGAAGACAAAGTAATGAGTACTTGGATTGGATGTTCGTAGTTATAGTTACTACAGCTAGCTTGATTATTCATCCCAAATCACAAACAGTGTTATGGTTTTAATGTGCTTCCTAAAGGTGGTATTGGCAGTTATAATTTGTTTTTAAGCTTTTAAATTCTAGCATGTTCTAAAGCATTTCTTAAAATGCATAAGGAAAATAAAGAGCTAAGACTAGCTCAATGAGGCGGGCAAGCTAAGAAAGTAAATAAAACTAAATTTGCTATGTTATTTTATTCTTTGAAAGATCAATCAGGTCTCATGTCCTTTGGGTTAATCTAATTGCTCCAGGGTTGCAGGCAGTATTCTCCTACTTCGAGCCTTTCTGTTCTAGACCCCGTTGCCTGTTTTATACGGTCATTTATACTTCCTAAAGAGGTATTGTAGACACTTAGATATTTTTATAAACAAGCCGTTTTCCAGTTTAGAAATTGGAATCACTATATCAGAACTTAAAACACTGACCAGATGTGCTCTCGTATTCACTGACCCAAAAGCGTAGGAACTTGGTGTGAGTAACCGTCTGCTCTTTTGATTTCCAGGCAGTCCGAGTATGGTGGCGTGGTGTTCGGCGGCTGGGCTCGAATGGCTCAGCCTATTGTGGCCTTTACTGTAGTTGAAGTGGCCAAACCCAACATAGGCGAAAACTGGCCGACCCGAGTACGTGCAGATGTGACCATTAATCTGAATGTGAGAGATCACATCAAAGACGAGTGGGAAGGTAATTTTGGGTTTTGAAAAGGGACATTTCTCTTGCATTTTCATTTATCTTGCCGTGCACTTAACACTTGCCTTCCTTTCTCTTATACTTAGCATTGCTAAAAGACACTTTTATTAAAGATTCTCCTTTTGAACTTTTGTTGACTTTGATCTTTAAAATTTGATTTAGAAACTGGCCATTGACAGAGAGATATCACAGCAGGTAAGGTGCTTGCCTCACATGCAGCCCTACACAAGTCAGTCCCCACATACCACGCGCATAAGAGTCGGTCAAGTGGGGCAAATAAGGAACTTTCAAAGAGAAGAGTAGGCAAATTAAAGAGAAAAAGTATCATCATTTTTATTTGAGGACTAAGGAGAAGAGTAATTTAATGCATACGATTTCTAGAAAAGATGCACACAAAATCAAAATTAGACAAGCTCAACAGAAATTTTACAGGAATCTAACACACTTCCTCAGAAAGAAAGGATATTGTATTATTTACACCAAAGGGAGGAAGTCAGAATCAGAATTGGTGAAATTATTTGGTTTTAAGGATAAAATATAGCATTTGCAAAGAGATTGGGTTATTTTCCCTGTTCTTAGCTGGGAATATTTTAGGGAGGGGAGTTCTGTTTTACAATCAATTTTTACAAATGAAGAGATTTGCTTGCTGCCTATGACAAGCAGTAGCCACTAGGTTTTTTGTCCTTTCACGTTCGTGGCATTCCAAAAGAAAAGGATAGTTTTTAGAAATGAATGCTTTCTCCTAGCTTTTTATGACCACAGAAACAATGTTTGTAATACATTATCAAACACTTGTGACGGAATTCAGCAGCAAAGCTGACCAAATGTTTAACAGATGGCCATTGAAGTGGATATCGTTTCTGACCGATTGTTTCTGAGGGTCCTGTAGAAGAATACAGGAGTCAGTCTGGTACATTCCACAACTAAGATAATGTTGTTTTTACTACCACTTTCCTATTACTGTCTCTCAAGGAGGACTTTTAAGTGGTTGTAGAACACCTTTTGTTTGTTAAAATGGCATGAAAATAAGACTGTTTTACACAGTAGGTAATGATCAGGTTACTCCTAAAAGTCACACTAACAGTAGCAAGTACCCCTGCTTTAAATTATTGCTGTCAAACATTGAGTATCATGGATTACAGGAAAAACACAGTAATTGTATTACAGTGCAAATATAGCCATGGACTGCCTGATGTTTTCAGTGCCTTTTATAACTCAGTTTTAAAGATAATAAAGATAAGATGAACTTTCTCCAACAGCAGACCGAAACAATACTATTTGGATTAAGTGGAAATGTGTTTATTTTGCCAGGGCTTCGGAAACATGATGTTTGCTTTTTAATCACCGTGCGTCCCACAAAACCTTACGGCACCAAGTTTGACCGGAGGAGACCATTCATTGAGCAGGTTGGCCTGGTTTATGTCAGAGGCTGTGAAATCCAGGGCATGCTAGATGATAAAGGACGTGTCATTGAAGATGGTATGATAATCTATATATATTTTAAAGAGTGTATGTATGTACTGATGAATATCTTTGCCTTTTTCCTTTTGCTCCCAAGTAACTTAAAATTGCTTAACACACAAAATCAACACTGAGAACTACAAATAACATTCATTTAAGATATCTATCACTGTCACGCCATCTTTGAAATAAATTACATAGTTGGAAACGATCACTCTGGACAACTGGTGCTGAGTGGAGATAAAGTGATATGTTCATTACCCATTTCAGTATTACAAACCATGGCCTAAAAGGGGGAGAGAAGCAAAATGTCTGTCATAGAGGCTAGTTGGGAGGGCTGGGAGGGAACTGGACAGTAGTGGTTGTTGGAACATTGTATAACTGAAAATATCATGAAGAGCTTTGCCATTGGATCTCATGGTGATTCAGTTAAAAAATCATTAAAAGGGGCCGAAGAGATAGCATGGAGGTAAGGCGTTTACCTTGCATGCAGAAGGACAGTGGTTCGAATACCGGCATCCCATATGGTCCCCCGAGCTTCTCAAAAGCGATTTCTGAGCGTGGAGCCAGAAGTAGCCCCTGAACGCTGCCGGTGTGACCCAAAAGCCAAAAAAAAAAATCATTAAACGACCAAAGTAAAAAAAAATGAAAGATTGTATGGTTTCTGTGCTAGATACTAGATTTCTTGAAATCATCTAATTTAAACGTTTTCCCTTCTAAGACTATAACACTGCTTTTAATTATTTGATGTCATATTTAAAATGTTTTTCCTCTTTAGTTCTGCTAATTTGGTGGTCAGTTGGCAACAGCATTACTCTGTGGGGGGAGGGTAGTAAGGTATTGGCATTGCTGGAAGATAAACGTTCAAAGAATACATTTTATTGAACAATTTTTTTAACTCTTTCAAAATGTTTAGGACCTGAACCCAGACCCAATCTTAGAGGGGAGTCAAGGACATTTAGAGTGTTTTTGGATCCAAATCAGTATCAACAAGATATGACCAATACTATACAAAATGGAGCAGAAGATGTGTATGATACTTTCAATGTAATAATGAGGAGAAAACCCAAGGAAAATAATTTTAAGGTAATTTTTGGCTATCTAACCATATACTGTGTTATAATTTAAATAACTTTCAAGATAAAAATATAAGTACAGAGATACTGTATAAGAAAAATATTAAAGGGCAACAGGTAGGACTCTGCCTTCCATATGGCTGATCTGCATCCCATATGGCCCCTAAGCCCATCAGGATTGATTCCTGAGTGCAGAAGCGGGGTAAACCTGAGTACCACTGAGTATAGCCCCCAAACTGCCCCTCCAACGAGGTGTTAAGAAATAATTATTGAGGCTGGAGTGGTGGCTCAGGGTGTAAGGAGTCTGCCTTGCACGCACTAGCTTAGGACGGACCACAGTTCCATCTCCCTGCATCCCATATGGTCCCCCCAAGCCAGGTGTAATTTCTGAGCGCACAGCCAGGAGTAACTCCTGAGCGTAACCAGGTATGGCCCCCCCCCCAAAAAAAAGAAAAAAGATTTATTGTTTTATTTTTATTCCAAACCACTCTATTAAATTCTTAACATAGCTAATATAAAAAGTTAAGGACTTCATCTTTCTGTTTTTGTTCCTAACTCTTTCTCTCCTCCTGTTCTCCAGATAGCAACTAACTTAACATTAAATTATGTACAGTACTCTTGGGGCCGGCATGGTGGCGCTAGAGGTAAAGTGTCTGCCTTGCTAGCGCTAGCCTAGGACGGACCGCAGTTCGATCCCCCAGTGTCCCATATGGTCCCCCAAGCCAGGAGCGACTTGTGAGCGCATAGCTCAGGAGTAACCCCTGAGCATTACCGGGTGTGGCCCAAAACCAAAAACCAAAAAAAAAAATTATGTACAGTACTCTTGTTCAGCCTTTTTTTTTATTATAATGTTAACATAAGTCAAGAGGCCCATTCATATCTGTTCACTATTTAACTCTCCAATATTATTTCCTGAAATTTTTCTTTCACTCACTCCGTTACTGTTTATAACTAATTCAGGCATTTTCACATACTGTAGATATAGTCTTCCTCCTGGCATTTACTTGGTTTGGTCCTTCATTTGTGTTTTTCCCTGACAGCTTTTGCAATAACTGATAATTATATATGTGTTACTGATTTGACTTCCCATTAAATGTGTCTCTATGATGCCAGGGTCTCTATTTTGTCAGTAATGATTAGTCTTGGTCACTTCAATAAAAGAAAAAGAATTGATTTTGCTATTTCTATGACTATTTAGTTCCTATTTAGTATATCTAGTACTATGCTGTTATAATATAGAGCTGATAGAGTTGTGTAAGACAGTTTATATACTTTTAAGGGGTATAGATTAGTGATATGGTGTGTTCATTGAAATATCAATAAGTAACTACCACAAAGTTTAGAAGCACAAGAAATCCTAAGAAGGGGACTGATGAAAGTGTCATAAAACATGAAAAGAGGCGTTTAGATTCATCTTCCAGAAAGAGAGAATGATCAGTTTTTATGTCTGGGAAGGTAGGATGCTCGTTTAGTATATGCATGGCCTCTTTACCTGTACAGCATCTTTTCAGTTTTCTTTTCCAGGTCATGCCCTAATATGAATACTTCTTGTCTCTATCCTATCCTCACATAGAATTTCACAGTTACACAGTACTCTCTCAGAGTTCTTTTAAAAGGCCTTGATCTAAATTGAAATGCCATTTTTTGTGTGTCTAACCTTTGCAATATTAAAAGTCTCTCCTACACCGTTTACCTGCCTATGTTGCATTTTGTGATAAGATTTACTATTGGCCACATTCTGCCATTTTCTCTTGTCAAGGTTATGTTTGATCTTTTGTAATAGAATCTTTTTTTTTTTTTTCAGAGCAAAGCTCTCAACTTATCATTATACAGTCTCTCTGTCCTTTACCTTATAAAATGACCACATAAACTTATAAAAACTTATATAAACTGCCAGATTTCTGCTTTCATGGAAATGATAATCTTAGGGAGATTAGCCAGGTAATAAACAAATAACCAAGTACTAAAGAAGAACATTTAGGTAGTTTTAAGAACAAGAAAATAAAGGTAGTGTGATGATATGGTCTTGTTATTTTATTATCAAGTTTCATTCATGTATCATTTTAAGATTAAAAATGACTAGTTTTAATTATTCTCAGAAATTAATAGCCTAGCCTGATTTACATAGTGTGGAAGTAATAACTTTGTTGAAATAATTAATGGACAATCTAAGAAATGACCTTGATTTTTCAATATTACTTTTGGTGATGTGTATATTAACTGCTGTAATGACTTTTTGTATTAGAGTGCTGATTCTATTATTCTAAAATTTTCCTTGACATTTCATTTCGTTAGAAATTTTTGTTCTCTATTTGGTTTTATTAATTAATGTTAATTTGGTATTAATGAACATTAACTGTTAAGTTTAGTATTTCTGAGCCATGATTTGTTTTCTAGTTTAAGCACATTAATGTGCTTTTTATTATGATAGCATTGAGAACTATGGAACATAAAGAGAAGAAAACTCCAGGAGTTTCTGAGAGGGAACATTTTCTTAAAGAGTTTATTCTCTTTTTTTTTTTTTTTCTATTTTGGAGACTTGATTGAATTTTCCTCCATCCATCAGGGCTCAAGTGGTAAACTCATTTGTGGCATTCTGTCTAAATGAACTCCTAATGGATAAACTGTTCTGGCTAAATTTGGTCTTTTGTTAAACGCAGTGTATGGTATCAGCTGAAAATATAGCTGTTGATTCAGTCTAGCCAAGCACCTGTCAGCAGAAAATAGCTTCTTGCAGCGAAACACTCAGGAATTCTGGACCAGCGAGGCCAGCCCTGCATTCCAGTGAAGTGCAAATGTTTGAGATGTCTTTTTAACACGCTCCTTTTCTGTCCTCTCTGACAGGCTGTGTTGGAGACTATTCGGAACCTCATGAATACTGACTGTGTGGTACCCGACTGGCTGCATGACATCATTCTAGGCTATGGGGATCCGAGCAGTGCCCATTATTCAAAAATGCCCAATCAGATTGCCACCCTCGATTTCAACGACACTTTTCTCTCCATTGAACACTTAAAAGCCAGCTTTCCTGGTCATCACGTTAAAGTAACTGTGGATGACCCGGCTCTGCAGATCCCCCCTTTCAGGTAAAATCAGAGTTTGTATTCATCTGTAGCTTTCCGTAGTCATGAGTCCGAATCCAAATTAGGCACTCGGAATTGTCGAGTCAATTGAAGCATTTTTCTGGATTTAAGTTGCACAGATTTTTTCCCCTTACCTTATAAGCACTAGGATAAATTCATTTTGTGGGGACTATATCTAAATATTTCTATGAAAGTTTTGTGGTTTTATTCTATGTATTTTGTTTCTGTGTTTGAGCCAACACCTGGTGGTGCTCAGAGCACACTCGTGGCTCTGTGTTTAGGGTTCACTCCTGGTGGGACTTGGGTACCATATGGGGTGCCAGGGATTGAACCCAGACTGACCATGTGCAAGGTAAGCACCCTCCCTGCTGTACTATCTCTCTGGCTCCATGGTTTTGTTTTAGTGTCCCCTGAAAAGTCTCATGTCTTAACAAGTATTTAATAAATACTTACTGTCCTAAAGAGTGCTAAATGATTCTATTGCATTTGACTAATGAGAATATTGGTTTGTTTTTGGTTTTTGGGGGCGTGATGGTTAGGAAAGCATATTTGTTATTTTTTTTAACTTAGTTTAGCTGATTTGAAATAATCACAATATAATTTGGTTTAGCATGAAATTCACTTTGAGTTTTTATTTTGAGAAAAAGAAAATAGAGCCAAGAGCCTGAAGCAAGTGATTGCTATTCCCTGAATTCCACTGTAGAGATCAGTGATAGTAGCAAAGGACTCATTATCTTTCTAGTTGGAAATCAGAATTCCCCTCAAATGTGCACTAGTAAAGTATGAGTATTATAGTTCCACATATTTAAGACACTTATCCTTTATAATACCCAAGCTGAGCTTCCTCCATACTTTATTAATCATTGGCCATTGACTATGTCCCCCCATCGTGGAGTCTCCCTTAAATCGTGCTGTGTCCTACAGATTCTGCATGGAAGATCGTTTGGCTGTTGTTTGCAGTCGCTTTGAAGTCATAGTCTCATAGTTGCGATGCTACTGCACCAGTCCTCCTTCCACTTTAGACTTTTAGTTCCTACTTTATTGATCATATGGCAGGATTTATCGCCATTGGAGAATATCCAGATCCCTTGCTTTGTTACTTTATACTCTTGCTTATGAGTGAGATCATATGAGTATTAAAAAGAAATCCATCAAAAATTTTACTTTCTGATAAATTTTAGAGCTAAGAAAAGTTTCTTAGTTTTGCTGTGGATAAATACGCTTTGAGAATTCTTCTCAAACTGGGGAATTCTTCTTTTTCATCCAACCCCCTTTGTTCATATTAAAATTCTTGGACACTGGGCTGGAGAGATAGCATGGAGGTAAGGTGTTTGCCTTGCATGCGGAATGGCGGTGGTTCGAATCCCAGCATCCCGTGTGGTCCCCCGTGCCTGTCAGGGGTGATTTCTGAGTGTAGAGCCAGGAGTAATCTCTGAGTGTTGCTGGGTGTGACCAATAAATAAATAAATAAATAAATAAATAAATAAATAAATAAATTTAAAAGAAAATTCTTGGACACCTTAGTTATTGGATACTTTTGATTGTTATTTTAAAAGATAATAATTTTGCAATGAGCTGAAAAAAAGTTTTACTTTTTTTTTTTAATTTATTGTTTGATTGATTTTTGGGCCACATCCAATGGCGTTCGGCGGTTACTCCTGGCTCTTTGCTCAGAAATTGCCCCCAGCAGGCTGAGAGACCACAAGAGATACCAGAAATTGAACTGGGTCTCTCCCGGGTTGGCCACATGCAAGGCAAATGCCCTACCTCTGTGCTATCTCTTCAGTCTCAAAATTTTTACTTTCTGATTCTCTTAGTATGCATTACACCCTCCTCCAAGCCCCTATTTTTTTTTTTTATTTTTAAATTTTTTAAAATTCCTGACTACTACCTCTGTAGGTCTTTTGCGCTTTCAATCTTTTGTTTACTTCCTCTCTTCACATGAACCCATTGCATGCCTTACTGCTAGTGCCATTCCTTTCCATAGCTTAAAAAAACTTCATTTCCTGCTGTTTATTAAAGCAATGCTGACCTATTAACATCGTTTGATTATTTTTGGATCAGTACCCAGCTATTATTCTCTAAAGAAGAACTGGGAAACTGCACCCAGAATTAACTTTTTAGTTTAATTTTAAGAAATCCAATGGCTTTCCTGGGTACTTATGATAGTTGCCTTCCTAAGGCATTCCTGTCCAGAGGCTGAGAACATCTCTCAAGGATTATATTCTGGGGTCTCATAAAAAGAATTGTTCAGCTTTCTCTATTTTCACTCATATTCTAACAAAACCAACTGCTTGTACTTTTTGTTTGTTTGGGCAACACCTGGTGTTTGTTCGTTGGCGAATACTCCCAGTGAGTGCTCAGAAGGTTACCCCTGAGAGTGCTTGGAAGACCATGAACGGGGTGCTGGCATCAAACCCAGAATCCTGCACTAAAATCATGTGCCCCAGGCCATTGAAGTACCTCCCTGACCTCCAGTTGCTTGTGTCTAAGCATTTGTTGCTTTTTCCTGGATCCTTTTCTTACATTTTTGAGGTCTAGATTTTTTTTTTACCTTAAATTATACCTTTTAATATGTATCTCAGTGATTCTAAATTTGATTTCTTTAGAATTTCTGTATTAATTACTGCATTTTTCTAGGCCATAACTGTTTCTTACCGGATTGCTTCCTATACAATGCCATGCACAAAATAACTTGTCTTTTATTGGGGATAAAAATAAACAAAGATTTTAATCTTCTAGGATCACTTTTCCAGTAAGAAGTGGAAAAGGAAAGAAAAGGAAAGATGCAGATGGGGAAGATGAAGATGCAGAAGAGACAAGAACCTTGATTGTTGAACCTCATGTGATTCCTAATCGGGGTCCTTATCCTTACAACCAACCCAAACGGTAATTCCTGCTCGCCTTTGCTATTTGTAATGAGAAGGAATAGTTAGTTGTTTCAGGTGAATTAAGTAGTGTTTTGAATAGTCTTTGTTTACATTGACGTATACATTTACTTCTTTTCTTAATTGAAGTAACATTGCATTATAATCCTGTATAGGATTGTGGTGTTCATCGCTGAACGTCATTGTGGGCAGAGCCTTTGTCCTGACTTATGTGGACTTTCATCCTGTCCCTCTTCCGCCCTCTTGGCCTTTGTCCCTTCCTAGAATAACCACTGATGGCTATACTTCTGAAGTATAAGTTTAGTGCTGTCTTTTATTTCCATCACATTTTTACATCTGCAGGAAGGGAGCAAAGCTTTAGGGGCATACTTTGGGATTTATTCCTGAGTGAGTAGAACCATGGATCAAACTTGGATCTGCAGGGGCAAGGCAAGTGTCTTAGCTGTTGTGCTATCTCTCCAGTTCTTTAATACTGTTTTGGTTTTTATTATGGTTTGTTTATGTTTTTTTTCCTTAATATGCCACATATACATGAAATTATGTGGTGTTGGTTTTTCTTCTTTTGACTTGCTCAGCATGATACCCTCTAGGTCAATCCAGATTGTTGC
Organism: Suncus etruscus; assembly: GCF_024139225.1. Taxonomy (NCBI): domain Eukaryota; kingdom Metazoa; phylum Chordata; class Mammalia; order Eulipotyphla; family Soricidae; genus Suncus; species Suncus etruscus. The sequence goes on from NC_064863.1 coordinate 3,986,213, forward strand.
TAGTGGCAGGATTTCATCTTTCTTTAGGCTAAATTTTAAGTAGTCCATTATGTATAGATACCACATCATCTTTGTCCATTCTTCAGTTGCTAGCCCATTGATTCTGAGTTATTTTAAGTAGTATTACAGTGAACATGGATAGGCATGCAGTTCTTCAAATTAAGGTTTTTGTATTGGGGTGGTTATAAATACCTGAATTTTTTGTTTCATTTTCATTTTTTTTTCATTTTATCCATATAGATATTTATTGATTGATTGATTTTTTGACTTTATTTTGGTGTAGATATTGAAGTTGATGTCTCCAATTTTATTTTATTTTATCTTTATCTTTTTATTGTTTAAACAGATGCTTTATTTAAAACAGCAAAATATTGGCACATAATATAAATATTATGATTATAGAATAGTAAATTATAAGTTTATGTCAGTACATCTTTGAAAATAAGTTTCATTTTCATATTTTTATCTGTTTTTATTTTCTTGGTTTTGGAGCCTCACCTAATTGTGCTCAAGGGTCACTCCAGTAGCTCTGTACTGAGGGTAGTGAACTCCTGGTGAACTCAGGAAATATCTATATAGGATGCCTCGAGGCAAGCCAAGGTCTCCTGTATGCAAGGCAAGTGCCCTAGACCATATACTTTGCTTCAGCCTAGATTTTCTGTTTGTTAGCTTTCTGAGGATCTCATCATGTTTTCCACGACTCTACCAATTTACATGACTACCAGCAATATACAATTATACAGTCGTTTCCAGGAAAAGAGCTTTCGTTTTTCTTTTCTTTTTTTTTCTTCCCCTTTTCCCTTTGGTGCTGATTTTCTATCCTAAGACCTCATACATACTATAGGAGTGAGCTGCATCTCCAGCCAAATATTTATCTTTTCCTCTTGTTTTAAAAGTTCAGAAAGCTTATGTTTCCAAATGATCTTTCCTTCTGCTTAGTTGTTGGATAGTTTGGACTTTTTGGGGTTGTTATCATCATTTCAAAAGACCTATGTTCAGGGGTCATGAGAAATAAATCTTAGGGGCAACTTCAATTTGAACACTTGGTGGCCGAGCATACATGTAGCAGCTTAGCTACCCTCATAGCTTTCTCTCTGACTGTTTGGTATTTGTTTGGGAACTAGAAATTTTGATTATCCAGATTAGGTATGTGATGGCCAAAGTCTAGGGAAAATTAATTTAGTCTTTACTTTGTACAAATCTCATCACTTCAAGTTATATAATGAGGGGTGAAGAAACTCATCAAAAGAGATTATTCAGTCATCTAACATGTGAACTTCTGAGATGGGGAGAATAGCAACCCAAAACAAGAGCAAATGTTTAGACATCTGGTCATTGTCTTCAATTTTTGTTAAATGGCATTTATTTGTATTTCTACTCAAAATTTTTTTCTATTCTTATTTGCAGTAATACAATTCAATTCACTCACACACAGATAGAAGCCATTCGTGCTGGAATGCAGCCTGGACTAACTATGGTAAGGAAATTATTGATAGATACTATTTTAGTGGATTCAAACTAGAAGTATGAATTCTGTTTGAGGTATGAGAACCCAACCAACTCTAAGTGTTTATAAATAGTTGTGACGTTGCCTGCATTTAGATACCTTGCCACTCACTTCATCAAGAGTTTTTTTTGGGAGGAAGCAGTAGGAGATCTAAACAGTGTTTGGCAGACCCAGAAAACACTTCTGACAATGCTTGGCCAACCTGGCAGACAGTTTGGTTGTCAGGATACAGTGCGGCAATGGCTGGGGAGGACCTCGAGATCTTTCCAAGCAGTGAGAGCGTCCTTGGCATCCCTCAGGGCTATACCAAGAGATACTCAGGAGGTTGTGTTTTGCAAGGTATCGAGCCTACGTCAGATATAGTCCCTAACCATTGTGTTATCCCCTAACCCCATAAATAAACTTTTATTATAATATAACTGACTCTACTTTTTTTTTTTTTTTTGGCCACACCCAGTGACGCTCAGGAGTTACTCCTGGCTATGTGTTCAGAAATCTCTCCTGGCTTCTGGGACCATATGGGATGCTGAGGGAATCGAACCGTGGTCTGTCCTAGGTCAGTGCGTGCAAGGCAGATGCTCTCCTGCTGTGCCATCGCTCCAGCCCCGTCCACATTTATTTCTCTATTGCCTGTGACTACTTATATGCAGCAGTAACTATTGTAAATACCTGGAACAAGAGATTGTATGGTCTTTAAATTCTACCATGTTTATTGGTTCTTTAAAGAAAGTATTTTTGGGCCAGTGATGGTACAGTAGGTAGGGCATTTGCCTTGCCTGCAGCCAACCCAGGTTGAATCTTCGACATCCCATATGGTCCCCAAGCACTGTTAGGAATAATTTCTGAGCACAGAGCCAGGCAGAACCGCTGATCACTGCAGGGTATGACCCAAAACAAACAAAAAATACAGAGTTTTCTGACAGTTATTTATTTTACTTAATTAGGAGATTTCTTGTTCTTCAGTTACTGATTTTTTTTATCTAGTTCATTTTAATCAGAGATCTTATTTTGTATAGTCATAATCTTTTATCTTTTTAAATGTATAGGTTTATTTTATAGCCAAAGATATGACTTAGCTTGATGGTTTAATGATATAATGTTCTGTCTCATTTAGATCCATTAGGTTTATGACGTAGGTCAGTATTCTTCTGTCCCGACAGATATTCTACCTATTATTTTTGTTGATTAGTGAGAAGGAACTATTAAATCTCTAGCTACAGTTCCACAGGCCTGTGATCTCTCAGTCTTAGTTTCATATATTTAAAGCCTATGGCTAGGTAGATACACACTCGGGGCTGTAATGTATTAGCCAATAGATGCTTTCGTCATTATGCGCTCATACTCTTTTTTTGCCATTAGTAGTAACAGGTAGTATTTTTGCTTTGAAATCTTTATTTTTTTTTTCATTTTTAAAAATTACTCTGAACACCATGGTTTACAAGGCTGTTCATAATACAGGTTCTTATTTTTACACTTACAAAGGTGTTCATGATTGTGTTTTAATCATACCATGTACAACACCCTTTGAAAGGGCACTTCCTACTGTACTATATCTTCAACCCCACAAATTATCAAACGTTTTTTGGGAGGGAAGTGGGCCACACCTAGTGGTGCTCAGTTTACTCCTGGCTCTGCACTCAGAAGTTGCTCCTGGCTAGCTCAGGGAATCATATGAGATGCCGGGGATCGCACCTGCATCATTCCTGGGTTGGCCACTTACAAGGCCCTTAAAGGTTTTTAAAGAACTCTGAAGGGAATAGTCAGACTCTATTTTGTATACTTCATTCCTGTTATTTTATGGTTCCTCTGGTGGTTCTATCTAAAGAACTGTTTATCAATTTTAATAATATAGCTCTGCTGATATGATGAGTTATTTTTCTTTTCCTTTGCATGGAGTGTCATTAGTTCACCCCCATTAATTAAATATATTGTCACTGGACATAGAAATTTCTGCCCATCGTTTCTAAAGAGAAATTGAGTATTTTAAATACTTTGTTAATCTAGGAAAAGCAGAATTTTTCTCTTGTTTGGTTTTGGTGTATTTTGTTTTGTTTCTGGGTCTCTAGTTTTTCAGCCATTTTTATCTGGACTTCATTTTTTTTATTTTTATCATTCTATTTTGGGCTCACTTGTTCTGTTTTATGTATTTATGTCTTGAGATTTGTGAAGGTTCCAACCATTATTTTGTTTGGGATTTTTTTCTTGACTGCTTTTTTTCTCTCCTTCTAGGACTTAAATAACATGAATTGTAGAACTTTAAATATTGCCTCAGAGGCTCATAAGGCTTTGTTTATTTGTTCCAATCTGTTTTTCTATTTCATATTAGAAGATTTCTATACATGTTTACTGATTTTGTTCAATCCATCTGTTACTGAACTCATCCAAAGTTTTAAAATTTATATTAGGGATTAGAGATAACACTTCAAGTAAGGCACTTACCTTGCTTGCAACTTGACCCACATTCAGTCCCCAGTATCACCTTTGGTTCCCCTTTGGCACCACAAGATCTGATTCCTGAGCTCAGAGCCAGGAATAAGTCCTAATTGCCAACTCTGTCAAAAATATAAAATAAAGTAAATGTATTTTTATTTTCCACTCCAAGATTCTCAGTTTTTGAAAAACGTGATAGCTTAATAGTTCATTTTGTATTTATTTCTTTTTTTTTTTCCAGGTTGTAGGTCCACCAGGTACTGGAAAAACAGATGTGGCAGTCCAAATCATATCTAACATCTACCACAATTTTCCAGAGCAGAGAACTCTGATTGTTACTCATTCCAATCAGGTAAGAGTGAGTTCAAGATAGAAAGAGTAAAGAGACTAAGTGAGTGAATGCCTAGCTATCCATTGGATGGACCTGGAGGAAGGTAAATAAGGTGTGGGAAGGGAGAAGTCAAAGCACAATGGAGATTTCTGTTTGTTGTCTATCTGGATTCTAAGTACCACAATATTAGGAAAGGTGAATAAGTTGTGACTTATTAGTGAGTTTTCCTGATTTAGCCACTAGTTTATGACCAGACTGTAATGAAAGATAATGTGATCTTTAATGGAGGAAGTTAAAAGGTACAAAAGCCAGGAATATTTGAATGTACAGTCATATATTTGGATTACATTGTGTTTCCTCTTTTATACCGTTAGAGTTTTACATTGAGAGTGAATAAATACATTGAGTTGTAGCATTTTTCTCTATTTTGTAGAATTGATGTTTCTAAAAGTATTTCTTGATGTCTACCAAACTTGATTTATTGACTTTTTCATCATTGCCTTATCATCAGGTCCCCATTTTCCTGTATAATTGAAGCAACTCCTCAGCATTACTCTAATTTGCAATAAATTCTTACTTTTGTTTTGTTTTGTTTGTTTTCTGGGATTTCAGTGTGAGTAGTATCTCCTACCTCTGAATGTGTTCGATTTCTGAATTTAGGTAGCAAAGATAATGCCAAGTGTAATGCCAAGTGGGATGTATTGGGTCTTAAATTACAACTGAAAGCTATCAAGAGTTTGGATAGTTGGTATTTTTTTTTTATCCTGAGAATTTGTCATCTACAGTTTCTGTAGTCTTGCTAGAATATCTGTAAAGGTGGAATTAGCATTTTATCACCTGGTTGTTAGTGAGAGCAAATTGATCTGATGAGCAGGATTAGGTTGATGATTGATCAGTTAGGAAAGGGTATTTTTTAAATAATGTCTTTATTGGTGTCGTCCCATACTATAAAACCTTTGGGTTTCTTTTTTTTCCTTTCCATAACCTTGAACTATATTTTTTCAGCTAACAGAATTTTGAGGGTTCCTTAACAAAAGCATTTTATAGGTAGGAAGAAGAGGGACTTTTAACTGGCGTTTGTTAGACTCAGCTGATGTTTGTCAGCTCAGTGTTGCATACTAGTTGTTTTAGTCTTTAAGATCTCCTTGAGCAACGCTCATTTTGTTTAGTCCTGCTTAATGTTAGTATTTGTTATTATTATGTTGTTGTTTTGTTTGGGGGGGAGGCCACACCTCCTGCTCTGCATTGAGAAATCACTCCTGGTAGGCTCAGGGGACCATGGGATGCCAGGAATCAAACCTGGATCTGTCCCAGGTCAGACCGTGCAAGGCAAATGCTCTACCGCTGTGCTATCGCTCTGGCCCCTAGTGTTTCTTATTTCTAATTGAGTCTGCTGATTTTTTCAGTGTCATCACTCTCCTTTTTATTTGGTTCTCCAGGCCCTGAATCAGTTGTTTGAGAAAATCATGGCTTTAGACATTGATGAGCGCCACCTCCTGCGTCTTGGTCATGGGGAAGAAGAGCTGGAGACAGAGAAAGACTTCAGCAGGTGAGCAAATTGGGTGTGCAATAGAAGGTTTCATCCTCTTTTTCTTTATTAAAGAAATATCGGGGCACAAGAAGTAAAGATGCAACTGCTAAAGTGGAAAAAGAAAGAAATATCGGGGCAGAGAATAATGTGATAATGCAATCTAATTCTGAATAGTTTATTGTAACTGCCTTTGAATATATACATATATAGGCCCTCAGAGTCAGCTTTTATTATTATTTATGATTATTAAAATTATTTCCTGGGGCTGGAGAGATAGCGTGGAGGTAAGGCATTTGCCTTGCATGCAGAAGGTCAGTGGTTCGAATCCCGGCATGCCATATGGTCCCCCGAGTCTGCCAGGAGCAATTTCTGAGCGTAGAGCCAGGAGGAACCCCTGAGTGCTGCCGGGTGTGACCCCCCCAAAAAAATTATTATTTCCTTCAGCTTCATTTTATCTGGCATTTGCCGCTGGGAGTTATGCAAAGATATCATTGAAGAGAGTTATATTTTCTTTTTTTTTCTTCTATTTTATTGAAACCATTGTGATTTACAAAGTTATTTTCATATTTTTAAAAGTGCAAAATTGCCATTTGCCACTTAAGTTGATTAACATAATAAAATGCAGTCCACGATTAATGATAATGCCAGCTTTTAGGTTTTATGGACCATTTTAGGTGCTTCTAGTTTATAGATGATTTTTTTCTGAGTTTCTCAGTATAGTTCGTTTATATTTTAAATCCATTGTGAAGGCATGATTTTACACAATAGACATAATTAACAGCTGTACATATTTAATATTGCTTTTGGCTATTGAATATGACCTTTTACTAAACTGATCATAGACATCAAAAGAGCTAACAGTATTAAATTATCATGTTACATTTATTTTGAGTTTTGTATTATAGCGATCACCGGACATGTGTTGGCTCCTAAAATGTCAGATCAAAGAGAACACACATTAAGTTACGTAAGGCTCTTGATTCTTAATTCTGCATCAGCCAGTGATACTTTCTCTAAATTCTTCAGAGAAGAATGTTTTCCAGGTATTTCCTTATGTGAGAGAGAGCCTGTTTCCGAAAGGGAGCCAGACTTTAGAATCTAATTCTTCAAAATTTGGTAAACATAAAAATAAGAGAATGGTGAATCGTATTTTCTGTTGCAAGAAAAGAAATCTTAAGGATTGTTGTAACAGAAAGAAACAGTTTTTAAAAGATTGTATTCCAAGTTCTTTGGTAAGCTCGATACTTCCTGCTTTCTGATACACAGTGAAGTCTCTGTCTTAGTGAAGTACGTGTGTGTCAGTTCATTTGGCATTTGCTATTACTTGTCTCCCACAGTTTAAAAGAAGAATAGCAAATATTTAATATTGAAGCAGAAAAGTACTGCTTTCCTTGAAGGAAAGAGTAAAAGTGATTTAGTGGCCATGCATAATTTCCTAACTCCAAAACCAAATTTTATCTGTTTTAAAAATAATCAGCTGTAATTGTGCTATCATTTATGTATACATTTATGTATACTATACATACAAATAATAAATTTATGTTAAATAAAATTAATAGATAATTCTTCGAATACTGAAGAATATTTAAAGAATAAATGAGTAAATAGCACATTGAATTTCAATGAATCACATTAAATGTCACATTATATCATAAGAATCTTGTCCTGTACACGAAAAGCTTTGCCATTTTGCCCCTCATTATGCATTGTAAGAAAGATTATTAATTATAGAAGAAGTAACAGAAAAACTATTTATTATAATGTTCAGATTCTACTAAGTTAGAAAATTGCTTTGGGATTTATTTTGTTTTGGGGGATTTTTGTTTGTTTTTGTTTTGTTTTTTGGGCCACATCCAGCAGCACTCAGGGGTTACTCCTGCTCTGCACTCAGAAATCTCTCCTGGCCTGGCAGGGGAACCATATGAGATGCCAGGATTTGCACCACTGTCCATCTTGAGTCGGCTGCGTGCAAGGCAAACACCCTACTGCTGTGCTATTGCTCCAGCCCCTCTACTAGAAAATTGTTAAAAGACATACCAGGTCATGTATCTCCCTTTGAGCTCTTGATCATTCTTTTAGTCCCTTACAGGTGAATTGTTGGAGTTATGGAACCTAACATGTTTTAGTATTGAATCTTTAAATAGAACAATTATGTTTATAGTTTAAATTTAAATTCAGTATTAAAGAATCATAGGAGGCCCCTTGTTAATGAGAAAATATAAGATTGTCTTTGCTATCCAATTCTTACTCTCCTTTTTGTTTTGTTTTTTGGGGGGCCATAGGCAGCAGTGCTTGGGACTGACTCCTGGATCTGTGCTCGGGAATCACTCCTGCCTGTGTTTTATGGGCCTTATGAGGCCTTATGAACTTGAACCAAGTTTGCTCACATAGAAGTCAAAAATATCTGGGGCCGGAGAGATAGCATGGAGGGTAAGGCATTTGCCTTTCATGCAGAAGGTCATTGGTTCGAATCCCGGCGTCCCATATGGTCCCCTGAGCCGGCCAGGAGCGATTTCTGAGCATGAAGCCAGGAGTAACCCCTGAGTGCTGCCGGGTGTGACCCAAAAACCAAAAAAAGAAAAAAAAAAAAAAAAAAAGAAAAAAAAAAAAGAAGTCAAAAATATCTTGCCTTCTAGACTATCTTTCTTACCTTTTCTCCTAATTTTTTTACTGAGCTATTTTTAGGCTATGCTCCAAATTGAAATTTTCTTTTTAATTCAACAAATACTTACGAAGCTACTAGACTCATGTCTCACATGCTGGAATAGTAGATAACAAAGATGGATAAACTAATTCAATTATTAATTTTCAAAGTCTTTAGATTGAATCTATTTTTATATATAGTTTTTATATACTTTTATATATATTATGAAAATTGCTCTTCAAAGTATCTTATCCTCAGGAGGTCTTGGTTCAGTCCGTGGCACTGCACGGTCCCTCGAATAAATACTGCGAGGAGTGACCCCAAGCAACGTGCTGAGAGTTTATCCAGAGTGTTACCTGATGTGGCCTGAAAACAAACAAACCCATCCAGAAACTCTTTTTGTGTGATGAATTGGACCGCTTCCTTCATAAAGGTCTAGTGTGGAGCAGAGCAGGAATCGACTAAATGGTATTTCTGGTGATGATGGATTTTCCTTCCTCACAGGCTACTAGCACATTTTCGTACATAAATAGTTACCCACCAGTACCTCTGATATCAGATAGACCACTGGCTTCCATCTGTTGATAAAACTCATTTCTCTTCACTGTTTTCTTCTTCTTGGTGGCCACTTACAGTTTGGTTTGAGTTTTCTTTTTATCACTCTAGTAATTTTTTTTTTGTTTTTCTTTGTTTTGGGGTCACACCCAGCAGTTCTCAGGGGTTCCTCCTGGCTCTATGCTCAGAAATTGCTCTTGGCAGGCTCAGGGGACCATGTGGGATGCTGGGATTTGAACCACCGTTCTTCTGCATGCAAGGCAAACGCACTACCTCCATGTTCTCCAGCCCCACTCTAGTCATTTTTGTTGTTGTTGTTTTGTTTTTTGGGTCACACCCGGCAGCTTTCAGGGGTTCCTCCTGGTTCTACGCTCAGAAATCGCCCCTGGCAGGCACAGGGGACCACATGGGATGCCGGGATTCGAACCACCGTCCTACTGCATGCAAGGCAAATACTTTACCTCCATGCTATCTCTCCGGCCCCACTCTAGTCATTTTTAAATTGAAACGTTAGTTTATGTCACTCTATTATCATGATCATTTTCTTGGCTGTTTTGCTGACTTTCCTTAAAAGTTTCCTCATGATATAATTACCTCCTTCTGCTCAATTTAAACTTCTAGGTATGGAAGAGTTAATTATGTTCTGGCTCGAAGAATAGAACTTTTAGAAGAAGTTAAGCGATTGCAAAAGAGTCTTGGAGTTCCAGGTGATGCTTCTTACACATGTGAAACTGCAGGCTATTTCTTTTTATATCAGGTAAGAGATACATGTGCATCACATTTTATTGTGTATTACTGCCTTCCAATAGCAATGGGTATGATTTCTCAGCACCCTTCTTCAGTGTTCACTTTTTGTTTTAGTTAAATAGATAAAACTATATTTGCGAAGATGAAATTTGACCAGTAGATCAGAAAAAAATTATTTCTTTATTTTCACATTATTATTGAAAACTCAATTATTAGCTGGCAAATTTAACTTCAAGTTCCTTTTTCCATATAGGTAATGTCTCGTTGGGAAGAATATATCAGCAAAGTGAAAAATAAAGGTAACACATTACCAGATGTTACAGAAGTCTCCGCTTTTTTCCCTTTTCATGAATATTTTGCAAATGCCCCTCAACCCATCTTTAAAAGCCGGTCTTATGAAGAAGACATGGAAATTGCTGAAGGATGTTTTAGGCATATTAAGAAAATTTTTACTCAGCTTGAGGTAAGGATTCTCAAGTTCTCCTAACTTTTGGGGGGGTTGGGGGCTTAATTTTATCTTTTTGGTTTTAATGAAGTTAATGTAGGAAATGGTCTAATCTTACAACGGGCCAGAAGTTAGTACAGTGATGAGGGTGCATGCCTGTCATGGGACTGGCCTAGGTTTGATTACCAATACACATAATCCCCTAAACATCACCATTATGTCCCCTGGAGGTTTCAGAGTACTGCACATGGCCCAGGTTTTCCCCAGCACCTCAGGGCCTTAGCACCACTTGGGAGGTATGATAAACAAATAAAGTTTTACAAGCCGGATTATTGCTTATAATTATGGTTGTTGTAAGTATTTGTACTTTTACTTTCAACAGTAAGTTAAAAATCTAGGTATCGATTTACTTAGCACTTAAGAAATGAATATCCCCCCCCCCCAAAAAGAATAAGAAATGAATATCCCCCCCCAAAAAAAAAGAAGAAATGAATATTTCCATGAGGATCTTCATCAATACTTGGAATTAGGATTTGAGACTGTCACGTGATCAGCCTCAGTTCTTCATACCTCTTTTTTTTTTTTTATTTTTATTGTGACCAAAGTACATTACAAATCTTTCACTGCATCATTTATGGCACATAGTGACAATGAATGAGGGGCATTCCCACCACCAGTGCTGTCCTCCCTCTACCCTGTTCCCAGCATGTATCCCATATCTCCCTCCGTTACCCCCCAGAATGCTAGTGCAACTGGTCTCCACTTTACAGCTTGCTGTAGATTGAGCATCTATTCCACCGTCATTGGAGATAAAAAAAAGGATAAGAAAAAAGGGAGAAAAAAAATTTGGTGACAACTACCAAAAAAAGAAAGAAGAGAGGAAAAAAAAGAAAAATGGAAGAAAAAATAAAATAAAATAAAATGGATCCGGCAAATAAAAATAAAAATAAATCTCTAAATAACCACAAGAGTGAAAAAGAAAAGTGGAAGAAAAAAAGAGAAGGAAAATAAAGTCAAAAGCTAACAAATCAAAACAAAACAAGAAAAAGTATGGGTGCTGGAGTGGTAGGGTTTGGCGTTCCCCCCACTTTTTTTTTTTTTTTTTGCATAGGCACAGAAAGCATTGGGGAAGAAAGGGAATTCCCGTGGCCCAAGAGATTCAGGTTTCTCCATCCTTGAAGCATACCATCATGGGATCAACCCCTGGCTTCATATATACTCATTACCCCATCCCAAAGGCTTTTTTGTGAAGCCAGGAAAGTTTCCTCTCGGTTGTGTGTGAGAAAATCAAGCCACTGTAGCTAGCAATCTTGGTATTTGTGCAGGTTATAGGTCAGGGTCTAGGATAGAGTCTCTAGGTAGGTTCCTATCCATCATTGTTGTTGTGTTCAGTCTTCTGTTTTCATTCAGTCCCTAAGCTGAAGCCTAGGATATTATGGATTCAAAGGTTCTGCTCAGCCTCTTATTGTCCAAGTTGGACCTCTGCAATAAGACATGTTGTTGTTGTTGTTGTTGTTGTTGTTTATGTGTCCTGGGCTACAGCCTAGGGTAGGGTTTTCCTTATTAGTCCCAAGGTAGGCTCTGTTCAGTCACGGTTGTCAAAGTCAGTTTTCTGTTGTTGGTGCTCTTATTTTTCACAGTTCAAAGGACGATATCTCTTCTGATTTCCATTTAGTGTTAGGTGATGTGATAGGACAGCCTGGTCTTAGGTCAAGTTTTCCTTTCCTTGTTGTCATACAGAGTAGTGTTATAAATCTCCCAATGGAGCTTAGTTCCTGGTGGTGTTACCTAGAGCTGTATCATTTCTACGTCGGGTATCTGGGGTTTTGGATTGGACTAACACTGTCCAATCTCCTGGGGACTGATTGTATCCACATGACACATGTAACTGGTAGACAAAACATTGTTTTGTTGTATTAAGCAGGGTTATAAGAATCATAGTCATACAAAGAGGACAGTGAACACAGGGACCTCCCCAAATTTATTCACCCCTCACCTCACTCCCTAGGATGCTTTCTAGATTTTCATTATTGTCAGTAGAAGGTGCTGACAATCCTATGATGGGATCTCCTTTAGACTTAGATTCTCAGTAAGATGTAGGATGACTTTAGGTTAATGGTTAGGGGCAGACTTTTTGTATGTTAGAAGTGATTGTATCCTACTTCTAGAATAGTTTCTGGCATTCAGTAGATGTTCAGTAAATACTGATGCAACGTATGGGTAGGTAGATGGATAGATGGTAAGAATAGAATAATAAATGATATTTTAAAACTTGAAAAATTATAAAATTTTTGGTTACATAAATGTAAAACTAAGGCATAAAAGAGGGGCTGGAGATACCCAATGAGATATATAGTGAGTAGGGCACTTGCCTTACATGCGGGCCAACTTGGGATTAGTCCTGGCACCCCATATGGTCCCCCAAGCACTTCCAGGAATAATTCCTGAATGCCTAGTCAGGAGTAAGCCCTGAGCACCACTGTCTATGACCCGAAGAAACCAACCATTCAACAAATGACAAAAGTAGTTCATGATGTATCTCAGCGTAGTGTGCTCTTTGGATCCATTTATTAGTCATTCATTTACTTAAGTGTATAAATGATCGTTTGCCATGATTTAGGGCGATTTTGGAAGTTTGATTTCCCAGACTCTCTTAATGAATTTAAGGATCTAATCAATGAGATACATAGCAGGAACTCAAGAGAGAAGCCAGGATACTTGTCCACCTGCCTTCTTTGTCTTAAGTTTCAAACCGTTTGTGGCCCTCATTTCTGCTGGCCTAGCCACTGTACAGTTATTTTTACTTTATTCAGGCATCTCAGTCTCTGTATTCTGATGACTATTAGCTCAAGAGTAATAGAAGAAACTTCCGCTATTGCTAATCTTTGAGGTACTTTCCATCCTTTTGTCGGCTTTTCTATTCCTCTTCCCCTTTGTAATAATCAGTCTCATGCGTTATATTCCCTTTGTTATGACTATCTGGAATGTCCTGTTTACTACCTGAACTTTAAAAGAGGTATATGGAGTGATAATTGATGTAACTTCACCTATTCAACAAATTTTAGCTCAAATATTAAATATTTTCTGAACTCTGGTCCCAATTTTTGACAGAATTACGATCGAGTAGGCTTAGTTCATATTTACACTCTTTTTTAGAAATTAAATCTGCTTAAACTATGAATGTAGACATAAACTTTATTTTCCCAAATAATCTTTTGTTACTCCTTCTCCCCAACTCATAGGAATTCAGAGCCTCTGAATTGCTTCGAAGTGGACTGGACAGATCCAAATACCTTTTGGTGAAAGAAGCCAAAATCATTGCTATGACTTGTACTCATGCGGCCTTAAAACGGCATGACTTGGTCAAGTTAGGTTTCAAGGTAAAGACATTTTGATTTCTTAATTCATTATCAATGCATTCATCTAATTTATTTCTTTTTACTTTTTGATTTCTTTTCCATTCCTTCATTCTTCACTTGCCTTTCCCCTCCCTCTGCTGTCCTCCCCTCCCTCTTTTCTTTTCCCCTTTGAGATCAGTTCACCTAATTTGAAGTCCACATGTTAGTTACTTGAATGTCTCTTTTAAAAAGTGATGAAAACTTCTTATTTATATTGGTACACTCTAAATTTTTTATTCTAAATCTAGTTACTATTAATATATCTTATAAATAATGTTGAACCAGTATGAGTGCCCAGATTCTAATAGTCAAGGTAGATAAATTGGTTTTCACTATCTTAAAAAGAAAATCTCTGAGTAGGGATCAAAGATCTGATGGTGTAGAGAGTGCTGTAGCACATTTTTGCTCTTGGCTACCCCCAATTTAGTCTCTACTGCCAAATAGTCCACCAGGCTTTGGACACCCCAGGACACCACAGGGTAATGACCTTGGAGGCCACGTAAGTACCGTGCAGATTGTCCTGGCAATCCCCAGCACCACAGGGCTGAATAACATTCCATCCTCCGCTTGAGCAAAAGTCATCTTGGGTTGGCTGAGAATCACTGGTGGTAGTTCTGGGTCTCCTGAGAACAAAACAAACAGAGCTTAACAGCTAAATTTTGTAAAACTATTATGTCTTCACATTTTAAATATACATTTATTCTCAGCTATTCACTCAGTGAATAAAAAGCCTTTCTGATGAGAGTGTAGAATATTCAGACTGTAAAATAAATCTTCAAAAATTACTTTATGGGGGGGGCGGAGCGATAGCGCAGTGGTAGGACATTTGCCTTGCATGTGGCTGACCCAGGACAGACTGCAGTTCGATCCCCTGGTGTCACATATGGTTCCCCAAGCCAGGAATGATTTCTGAGCGCATAGCCAGGAATAACCCCTGAGCGTCACTAGATGTGGCCGGAAAAAAAAATGTATTTCATGGGGCCCAAGCGATAGCATAGCTAATAGGTCATTTGCCTTTAACACAGCTGACCCGGGTTCCATCTTCAGCATCCCATATGGTCCCCCAGGCCTGCCAGGATCATTTTCTGAGCACAGAGCCATAAGTAACCCATGAATGCTACCAGGTCTGGCCCAAAAACTTAAAAAAGGAAATTCACATATAACATAGAAAAAATGCTCAAGTACATACTTGATGTATCTTGATGTCCTTCATATATATATATATATATATATATATATATGTAAATGAGTGTCAGGTTTTCTTCCTTTAATTATTAAATAATAAGATCCAGAGTTAAAGTTCATGCATGTAGGTAGCTTGATCATAAATAGTATAGACCATTTGCAGCATTGGGTATGTTTGCAATGCAGGGTATGTTTGATTGGTACATTTTGATTTTCACACTCCCTCAGACGTATGTTGTCCCTCCACCAAAGTCACTGTAACTCATCACCTCAGTCAGGTGGCCTCTGCCGCCCTTTGATCCTCATCTCTCTCATCCTGGGAGCCTCAGTGCTGCTGTCTGAATCTACTGTCTGAGCCTGTATTTAAAATAAAGTTTCTGCACTAGTTTGAATTCAGATTAAATGTAGCTTTAGTTTAAATTAGTACTAGTTTGAATTCAATTTCAGTTGTTTTTGTGGTTGATGAAAGCAACCGACAAGTTTTAAATGCTATGTGTTCCCTGGAAGGTAAGTGCCAAAGCGATCCCAAGTGATAGAATTGTTGTTATCTAAGACGAAAGGTGGGCAAGTACTGTAATTTATTCAAAGGCAGTGTGAAATTGTCTTTGAAAGAAGGTCTTAGCCTTCTTTCTATAAACATCAGTGAGCATTTTCTACCTAAATATTTTATTCTCAGGAATGACAAAATATTCTTAGATTTGATATTAAATGTTATCTGTTCAACGATGGGAAATGATGAAACTATAAGTTTTATTGATGTCTTTGAGTAGCTTGTCAAAGTTTTATTAATCATTTTAATCATTAATCACTTTTCATTAATCATTTTCAAGATACTTTCCTTGAATACTGAAGAACTTATTGCTTAGATTTTTCACATTTTAGTTTTAATTTATTTTTATCAAGCTTATACATATTAAAAATTTAAGGTTTAAAATTTTGAAGGTTTTTTTTTTTTTAATGCCAGTGCTTTATGCCTCTGATCCATCCCAATTATCTAGACTTTCAATTCCGAGTATTTCCTATCTTCTTTTTATTTGAATTGAAGAATGTTAGGTTTCCAGTTTTGTCTTTGCCTTCATGTTGTCCCAAGGGTTTTGTCATTTTTTTCTTTTCTTTTACTTTTTTTCACAAAACTCCCAATATAGTTTTTTATTATAATTAAAATCTCCTTTTTAAAGAACAGATTTGTGGGACCTAAATTGCATTAGATGTTCAGAATTGTTTTTTAGAGAGAAAGCTCTTTAACCTGCCATTTTTGGCCTACTCCCACTCTGTTGTGTGTATTTTATCTCTCATCTTGAGGGACTTCTGAGAAATGTGATTCTTTGAACTTCCCCTCCTTCAAAACTCCCACCAGAATGACCTAGTAAATCTTAGCAACAGGAAACTTGGCATCAGTTCATGTGAGAGAAGCAGGACTTGGCTAAACCTTATATGCCTAAACCTTCAGTTTTATTAGAAATAGGGTGGAATTAAACATTTCTTCGTGTTCACGACAATCTAAATCAGCTACCAAACTTGTACAGATATAAATAGAAGCATAGTTTGATAAAAATGAATATGACAAATGTTGCAGAATATAACCAATTAGTTTCAGAACATCAGTGAATCAATAAGATTAAGATAGAAGTATGAAAAGACTACCTTTTGTGTCCCTAAAAATTAAAACTAAATAAGAAATCTTGAGAAAAGAAGAAAAGACCGTAAATTTGTACCAAATGAAAGTTGAAAGAAAGTATTTCGCCAACGAAACAAGGAATGGAATAATAGAATAGTAACTGGAATTAAAAGGGAGGAAAATAACAAAATATATTGATAGTAGATGTGGAAGAGAACTGGACAAATGAAAAGGGACATCGAAGTAAAAAGGATGGAATTTCTTTATGTTGGAGGAAGACTTGACTTTTATTTTCAATGAATGTGCAGTGCCCAGTCTTATAGGATTGCTGGGCTAGGGGGAGGATAAAGACAAATAACTGCTGTGAAATGAAGGAAGAGAGCATTGTGAAACCCATTTTCTATTGGGAAGAGGTTTGGGAAAGTAAGTTTTAAGCTTTAATAAAGGGGGCTGGTGCCAGAGTGGGAGTCAGACATCAAGCCCCAGCCTCACAGAAGCAAGACTTGCGCTCATCCTTTAGCTTCATTCCTTGCCCCTGAGGAAATACTTTAAGAAGGTTAGCAACCCAAGCAGACACAAGTAGGTAATAGCGTGGACCTAGGGTTTGTCCTTTCTGAGAAAAAGGAACAGGCATTGAGTAAGGAGAAACGACAGCAAGGAGATGAGAAAGGCAGGAGCCAAATTGAACGGAGGTGCTCGCTAATTCATTTTGTACAGGCTATCTTAAGGTTTGGGGTTTCTTCCCCAGGCAATGTGAAGCCAGAGGAGAATTTGAAACTAGGACGTTATGTGTCTTGATTGCTGTGATATCTGTGGTTTTAGGGAAGATGAGATAAAGAGTAGGGTCATAAAGAGATGGCTGGTAGTAATCAGATGGTGGCTTGACTTAATGTTATAGGAAGTAGAAATGGGAAAAATGAGCAGATTTAAGAGATATTTGAAGTAGAATTAGCGTGGTTTGCATATGTCGGCTATCTTGGGTGGAATAGAATTGTGTTGTTAAATACTAGATAGAACTCTCACAGTCACACAAATTATTAAAAGTATCAATTATAGGGGCCGGGCGGTGGCGCTAAAGGTAAGGTGCCTGCCTTGCCTGCGCTAGCCTTGGACGGACCGCGGTTCGATCCCCCTGCGTCCCATATGGTCCCCCAAGCCAGGAGCAACTTCTGAGCACATAGCCAGGAGTAACCCCTGAGCGTTACCGGGTGTGGCCCAAAAACCAAAAAAAAAAAAAAAAAAAAAAGTATCAATTATAAAATTGATTCATACAAATAATCTCATACATTATTATAAGCTGGTTTGTTATGTTTTATGAATGTTTTTATTATGTTTTATTATGTTTTTTATTACTACTAAAGAACTAAGTTGAAACTTGTTAAGTTGATCTTTCCTTGCTGTAGGGTTATACATTGAGGAAACTTTGTTAAAGTTAGAGACTTGAATTGGAGAAGCAGGGACATGACACTGAACTTTTCCTTTGGGTCATTTATTTTTATCTGAAATGGTTGGGTATTTTTGATTGGTTGTTACTGTTACAGTAATAACTGGTTTTAAGCTCTCTTTTGACGAACTTTTCTTTGTCTCTTCCTTAGTATGACAATATCTTAATGGAAGAGGCTGCTCAGATTCTGGAGATAGAGACATTTATCCCTCTCCTTCTACAGGTAAGGAATTAACATCGGAGACAAAGAAAGTTAGTTATAACAATTCTGATGTCAGCATCAGAAAGCTTAGTTTTGGGGTGCTAGTTGCCATAATTATATTTTTTCTTAGCCTTATATTTGGTATTCTCTTTTAAGTCTATAAAATTTTTTTAGCATATTCACTACTCATTAGTACTTTTATTGTTTCTGGGAGTATACATAAAAACTAGTAGTTTAAGTTTTTAAAAGACAGTAATTTTATTGAAAGCAATGATATTATGTATTAGAAGATAGATGAGCTATTTTTTCATTTCTTTTATTAGCATTGTTTTTTAGATTTGCATTTGATTTTCAATGACTGCTTTGCCTTTCTGTATGCCTATATTTTTTTATTTGGGGGTCTTTATTTGGAGCAACATTTTGAAATCTAAACCTTTATTTGGAGGGGCTGCTCAGGGGTTACTTCTGGCTTTGAGCTCAGAAATCACTCCTGAAAGACCATATGGGATGCTGGGATCAAACCTGGGTTGGCCACCTGGAAGGCAAATGCACCTGCTGCACTATTGCTCTGGCTCCATGCCTAGATTCTTTTTAGCTAAATTATGATGCTAAGAATTTGTAGAGTAGGAAGTATAGGAAAATAATGTAGTAAATTGAAGATATATTTTGCTCTATTGTGTGGAGTGTGCTCCTACATTATTATGGACTATTTTGCCTCGTTTTTCATTTCTAGAATCCACAGGATGGCTTTAGCCGACTTAAACGATGGATCATGATTGGCGATCATCACCAGTTACCTCCAGTCATTAAAAACATGGCCTTTCAGAAATATTCCAACATGGAGCAATCTCTCTTCACGCGTTTTGTCCGGGTAGGGGTCCCTACGGTGGACCTGGATGCCCAAGGGAGAGCCAGAGCAAGGTAAAAACTGGACGAGATGAGAGGTGGGAACTGGAAATATTCCTGTTTAAGGCCATCATTTCCACAAACTAAATAACTTACTCCAGACTCAGCATTTCTGCTTTCCAATTACTTGGAAGCAAGTCAGAAAGTACCTGTTTGCCTGTGGCACGATGTCTGGAATGACTAAATGAATTCCTTCACTTTGTTTCGATTGATGTAGCAATATACATAGTTTGTTTCTACGTACCTTCCTCTTCGTATCGCCCAAAGATAGTAGCGCCATTTTGAAATCTAAACCAAAAGTTAAGAGGAGAGATTAAAGTGTGAAAGTCCCATGTCCTGGCTGAGTGTGTGAAGCATCACATTCTCGGAGATTGGTTGAGGTTTGATTCCCACCGCGCTCCCAGACATTCCCTTGTCCAATTAGGATAGGGGGAATAGTTCCAGTTGTAGAGATCCGCAAGAAATAATTCACACAGTGAAGAGGTACAAGAATGGGTTCAGGGAATCCAGTGCTCAAGCCAGGATTCAACCACTCATGCTTTCTGCTCCTAAGATGGAGTGCAGCTCAGTGGAAGAAGACTGAAGAATGAGCCCCCTGCCTTTCTCAGACCCCTGCTTTTATTGACAAAATCAAGTCCCACCCTAGGGTGAGAGAAGAATTACCAAGTAAGGGGTAATCCAATATACTATCACCAGGTCACACCCTAGAGTGGAGTGCAGTTATTGATTAGAGTAGGATCAGGAACCCAACAAGTGTGCTCCTCAACTTTCAGACTTTCCTGATTGCGTAATAGTTAAAGATACCATCTACCACTGAGAGCACAGAGGAGCTGTCACTTAAGGAATAACCTTGTAACCTCTGGCTACTTGAAGTAGAGAAGCAAACGTTCGAAAGGCATCATTGCTAAAATTGGTTTTTTGTTTTGTTTTGTTTTGGTTTTTGGTTTTTGGGCCACACCCTGTGACGCTCAGGGGTTACTCCTGGCTATGCGCTCTGAAATTGCTCCTGGCTTCTTGGGGGACCATATGGGACGCCGGGGGATCGAACCGCGGTCCGTCCTAGGCTAGCGCAGGCAAGGCAGGCACCTTACCTCCAACGCCACTGCCCGGCCCCGCTAAAATAGGTTTAATGTAAAATGGATGAAAAATTAAAATGATCGTTCCTTAGAAAATCTTCCATATTCAACAGGATTTTTACTTTGCTAATATTTCCTGTACGGGTGGGGAATTTGTCTTTGAAAGTTTGTGCAACCTCTACAACTGGCGATACAAGAATCTTGGGAACTTGCCTCACGTGCAGCTCTTGCCGGAGTTCAGTACCGCAAATGCTGGCTTATTGTATGATTTCCAGCTCATCAACGTGGAAGACTTTCAGGGAGTGGGAGAATCAGAGCCTAATCCTTACTTTTATCAGGTAAGAAAAAATGTGGAGCAAAAGGGGTGGGGAGAGGTTTGGACCGCATCCCACAGTGTCCAGAATGTACTCCAGACTGTTCAGCCATCACTCCTGGGGCTGCCCAGGGAACCGTGTGGTACTAGGGAACAGGGACCAACCCCAGTCAGATGTACACAGGCAGTTTTACCTGCCCTACTCTGTATGTCTTCAAAGGGGAAAAGGTAAATTAAGACCCCATTTCACATGCTATACAAACATTCCTTTCAAATTTTAAGTACAATTTGTCCAGAGAAGAATAAAAGATAGGTATATCAAAGAAAAGAAATTGTAAACATACTAGGAAGAAGAAAAGATTGATTAAATATAATGTGGGTGTTGAACAGGATCTTATATATTTTATTCATTTGTTTGTTTGCCACCCTGTGGCACTCGGGTTACTCCTGGCAGGCTCAGGTGACCGTATGGGATGCCGAGGATCAAACTCCGTTCAGTCCCAGGTTGGTTGCGTGCAAGGCAACTGCCCTACCCTCTGTGCTGTTGCTCCGGCCCAAAAAGGATCTTTTTAAAACTTGTTACAAAAGGAAGATTTATTTTCTAGCAGAGTAATGAATTGGAGAGAGTCTGGGCACCCAAGCAGTGCTTGGGGAACCCACTGCCGGCGATGCTCCTCTCTCTGTACCGGCGATGCAGTGCCCAAAGATGAGTTGCCGCTTGGAACCTGTGCTTCTGGGGACTTTTGGGCTCACCTTAGCAGTGCGGGGTCAGGAGAGGACTGGAGAAAGGGCATAACACTTTTCTACATGTAACATTTGAAGTCTGAATGACTGTGGAACTCATATAAGTCTCGTTTGAAAAATAAAAATACCTTAAAGGAAGGAAAGCAATTAAGAATAAGAATAAAACACAACAGATTTATAGCATGTATACATCACTGGAAAATACTTTCACCCCTGATAATACTTGTGGCTGGGGAAATTTTGGGAAAATTTTCCTTGCCGTGCTCTCCTTGATTTCTACAAAAGCTACTTAGGTTCAGGAATGTTTGACAGTATCATACCTGGTGATGATGGGAGAACTAGCAGGTCTGTTGGGCCATGCTGAGGTGCCATGGGATGCTTGGGACTGAACTTAGGGCCTTGCACGTCTTGGCTCACTTTGTGCTTTCTCCTGAGCCCTACAACGAATTAGAAGTAATGTGTCTTTCAAGTAGGAATTCATCCTAGTATTATATACTTCATGCAGTAGTATTTTGAGTATCCACTAAGTTATATAATTTTCTGCTATATAAAATAGGAAAAAGATAAGTTGACAAATGTAGTGTCCCATTTTATGATTTCTCAGTACATACATACAGAAGTTGTTTTTACTTGGGTAGGGAGCAATACCATGTCTGGCTATGCTCAAGACTTCCTCTGGGTCGATGCTCAGAGATCATTCTTGGTAGAGTTCAAGGACCATCTAGCGTACCAGGGATCAAACTTGGGTTGGCAGCATGCAAGCTAGGCACCTTACTATTGTGTTTTCTCTCTAGCCTCAGATATAGAAGTTTTCTATAAAAGATCTGGCAACATATAGGTCAAAAGATTTGGTTTTTAATCTATATTAACTGATGTTTATGTGGGAGTAATAGCACAGCAGACGGGGCATTTACCTTATTCAGGGCCTTCCAGGTTCTACCTCTGGCCTCCCCTATGAATGGTCCTCAAGCCTGCCACAAGAGCCCAGAGTAGTCCCTGACCACTGCCAGGTGTGATCCAAACACCCCCACTCCCAATATGATAGACTAATGTTAAGGTAAATGTAATTTTCTATCAAAATAGAAAAAAAAGTTTATAGTCATGTGGTTCTTTTCCTTCTTTTCTTCCAAATAAATTCAAATGAAGGGGTATTTTTAGTCTGTCACCAAAAGCCCGAACATGCAGGCCTTTTACAATAGGTCTTTCTGTGATTTTTCTTTTGCCTACATAAAATGTAGCTTCTTTTTTTATTTCTTCATGTTGTGTTTATCTTCACTCATCTGTTATTTTCTGTTTAATCTCTACTAAGCTGAATTAAACAGCTTTATTTATGCATCCTTTGAAGTTGAGTTAAGCATTTGGCTTTCACCTCCTTTCCCCAGTCTTTGACAGGAAGCTCTGTCACATTGAGCCAGACTGACCATTTGGAGGCCACGTCCTTTTTCAGTCCAGAATGATCTGGAAGAGGCGGCAGCCTTAAGCAGAAAACCAAAACTAAAAGACGCATGCAAAGGACTGTGAAATATGAGGAAGAGGGTAAACGAGAATGGACTCTAGTACTGCTAGAATATGCAGATAGGCTAGATAGTATTATTAAGTAGTTACTTTGATCCTCTGCATGAATTGTTTTAGTCATATCTGTGTACAATGTAAATGAATATTACTGATCTATGTTCTTGTTGTGGTTCCAGAAGTATTAAGCCTTTAAGTTGTGAGCTTTCATGACGATTCCAAGTTTTGGAAATGTCAAAGTGAAATAGCTACCTCCAAGTTCTATTTTTATTTATTGATATCAAACTAGGTTAAGGTTATTTCTCAGTTTATGAAAGATGTTCAGGGGGCCGGGCGGTGGCGCTAAAGGTAAGGTGCCTGCCTTGCCTGCGCTAGCCTTTGACGGACTGCGGTTCGATCCCCCGGTGTCCCATATGGTCCCCCAAGCCAGGAGCAACTTCTGAGCACATAGCCAGGAGTAACCCCTGAGCGTTACCGGGTGTGGCCCAAAAACCAAAAAAAAAAAAAAAAAGAAAAGAAAGATGTTCAGTCATCCAGGTTACTAAGTCTTCACTGCTTGGGGCATGATAAATAAAACAATGGTGCCAGGTAACTATTTTTCCCTTTAAAATTTAAACAAAGGAAAAAGATGCAAAACATGGTCTTATTTGCATTGCAGAACCTTGGAGAGGCAGAGTACGTGGTGGCACTTTTCATGTACATGTGTTTACTTGGTTATCCTGCCGATAAGATCAGTATTCTGACAACATACAACGGGCAAAAGCATCTCATTCGTGACATCATCAACAGACGATGTGGGAGTAATCCCTTGATTGGGCGACCAAATAAGGTACTTTGAGGAGAGTCAGATAGTGTCTGTTCTTCATGTTGACAAGATTAAAGGATTTCTAGTATGAGTTATGTATATTGTTCCACTTTGTATGCTGTCTCCTTTTGAGACATGTGAGGAAATTAAATAATAGAAACTATTAAATTTGAGGCCATGCTGCCTGACATTGTTACTGGTTTGCTGTGAGTCTTTGTCACCGCAGTCATAGTGAATATTTTTACAGTAATAAGAGGTAAGTGTTTCTAACACTTACTAGTAAAATGATAGGTGATGAAATTATGTCCTGTTATAGTAGAAGTAGGAATTTGCATCATTTTTATTTTTAACAGAGGTTCCAATTTTACAGCTTTTTATTATGTGTTACAAGGGGTTGTTTTTGGTCCTGGTGATAGATTACATACTGCATTTAAATTTAGGGTTAAAAATGTTATGTGATATGCTGGAATAATATCAGTTAAGAATAAAGATCTTTGAAGATTGAATCAGTAGAACAAAATCATAAATACAATATTCCAGTAATGAAATTAGGATTTTGGTTTGAACCAGACTATAAAAACACCTCTTTCACCTTACTTGAAAATATGTTTGCTGTGATTTAATTTTAATGTTATTGATTTATTCTTTCAAATCCAAGTATATGATTATGTTTAGCCATTATTTTAAGTGAAAATTATTTTATTTCTAGCATATTTTTAAAATATCTATGTTTTTGCCTTATTTCCTTTTTTTTTTTTTTTTATTTCCTAGGTGACAACTGTTGACAGATTTCAAGGTCAACAAAATGATTACATTCTTCTTTCTCTAGTACGAACCAGGGCAGTAGGCCATCTGAGGTATGTTGGGATCAGTAGTATTACTGATCTCTGCTATCTTATTTAGTAATTAAATTGCTTTTAAATTTTTTTAAGTTGAATTATGATTAATGACAACTTTTGTTGTTTTGTTTTAGAATAGAACAATATCTGATTCATTGTATAGTTAACCATAGCCCCATTGTTTCCCAATCTTTCTGAAGTTTTTGTTTTGTTTTAGCTTTCTTATTCTTTAATGACACTCAGAGATAGCCTTTTATTATAAAATCATACATGCATTTAATAAACATATACCAGATAGTATACATATGCAGTGTATATATTTACATAAATCCATCATCTGTTGGGGAACAGTATTGGAATTTGAGAGGTACCTAAGCCCCTCCACCAAGCGTGATGGTCAGGGCCTCCTTTGCAGCCTTCCCTCAGCCTCCTTTAGGTCCCAGCACCATCCTGATTGCCTACCCTTTGGGACTGGTCAGATTTGTGTCTAGGAGTCAATAGGGATCCTCACATCGTAATCCCTTCAGCCAAATGCAAATGGTCTGTCTTCTTGGGTCTTTCCTCAGAAATTGATAGATAAAGGTAAAAGTAATTCCAGGGGCCTGAGCGGTAGCACAGCAGCAGGGTGGCTGACCCAGGACAGATCTAGGTTCGCTCCCAGGTCCCCTAAGCCAGGAGCGATTTCTGAGTGCATAGCCAGGAATAACCCCTGAGCATCACTGGATGTGGCCCAAAAACAAACATAAAAAGTAGCTCCAGAGTAATTTTTTCATTGCATAGATTTCTAACATTTCCCCACATAGGCTTTCAGCTTTATTGTTAGAAAATAAGTGAACAGTTTGTTCTACCAGGATTATCATTTATTATGATGTATTTATGTGCTATAGATTTATACTACTAATATCTTCTTTTTGCAAAGCGTTTTGGGGGGTTTATATAAACCTTTATCTTTTATTGTGTATTTTCAAGACATAGGTGAGGTTCATTTTTATTATTTTAGTTGGTAGATAAAACAAAATTCTCCAAATTTTTATGTTTTAAGGCTAGATTTGTATGGAGCCTAATCTGGTGATCAGGTTACATTACTGATAGCTTTTATGTGAAAGTAAGCAAGGAAGTAATGTTTCAAAAAAATATTTCAAGAAAACGGAATTCCACATCTTTGCTTATTGAAGTATTAAAGCTTGAATTTAGAAGCTAAATTTTCTGAAAAGCAATTTATTCTCATATTAAGGATCTTTGTTTTACATAACCAAGCTCAGAATATGAATGCATGGGTTTTGTTTGTTCTCCTGCGTCCTCCCCACTTTTTTCCTTACTCTGTTGTTAGTGCCTTCCCCATATTCCTGCCTCTGACCTCACTATGTTGGTCTTCTTTGTCTGAGTATTCTGGAAGTCTAAAGAAATGAAAGATGATGATGATTAGATAAAGATAAAATACTTTATTTCTTCAAAACTTAAGAACTACTTTTTCTAAGAGAATTTTTATAAAAGAACTTGGATGTCAGTAATGTGTTTTGCATGTTCAGTTTTTATAATCCAAAATAGCTTATACATCATATTTGTCAAAATTTAAAGTTTATCTTATTCACTGAGGAGAGGAGAGGAAGATAGTAACAATAGTGATATTAATTCATATGGGAAATGTCATTTTAGCTTTTGGTTATGATGCTAGTTAACTAAATAGCTTTGGTGTCTTAACTAGAATTTTTTCAAACTATAAAATATTTGGTTTGCATATAATCTTTTATAAGTTTTTCTTTTTGTGAATTACAAGTCTTTTACAGTTGTATTTCATATACTGACAGTGAATCAGGGTCATTCCCAACACCATCATTGACCTCCCTCCACCATGGTTCCCAACATGCCTCCCATACCTCCACCCCTGGTCCTTTGGACTACCAGTATAGCAGGTCCATTTTGTGTTGACTCCACTGCCATTGACTTTGGCTTGGGCATTTAGATCTGACCCCCTGCCCTTTTTTTTTTTTTTTTTTAACCCAGAGCTCCTGAGATTATTTGGCCTGTTTCCTATACACTTTTTTCTTTTTCCAATTTTTAGAAGGATAAAGAAATAGAAGTCGAAAAAAATGATTGAAGTTCTAAGGTACTCTGAAAAAGGCTGGAGCCCCTATCTAAAAGATATTAAAAAAAAAAAAAAGGAGAGGAGCAGGCAGGTGTGGCAATTTTTTTGTTTTGTTTTGTTTGTTTGTTTTTACATGTCCCAGTAAATGTTGGAGAAGTTAGAAAGGAAATCTCCTTGTCCTAAGAGATTAGGGTGTCTCCACCTATGAAGCTCACCGTCATAAGACTGACTACAGGCTCTAGGCATGTTGGTTGTCCAAACCCGAGGTCTATCTTTATGGTCCCAAGAGAAGTTCTGTTCACTTGCTGTTTTGTTAAAGTCAGTCTTCTGTAATTAGAGATCTTAATTTTTGCACAGGTCCTAGGACAAAGTTTAGGGTAAAGTCTTTCTTTATGGCCCCAGAAAAAGCTCTGCTCAGTTGTAGTTGTTGTAAGTCTTTGTTTTTAATTAGTGATCTTGGTTTCTGCACAGGTCTTGAAACAGTGCATCTTCTGATTTCATCTCACTGTTAGGTGGTGGGGTGGGGTAACTGCCCTTTGGAGTTGTTTCCTCATCATCAGTGTGTCATATGAAACTACCCTGGAGCATGTTGGTCCCAGAGTGATATTAGGGCTCCTCCAGTGGGGAGTTTGATTCCTGGTGTTGGTGCAGGAAACAATGCTGGTTCTAATGATGGGATCCGGGGTTTGGTGTGGACAGTCAATGTTAGATTTCTTGAGGCCGGAGTCAAGTGCCCATGACTAATGTTCAGGGTGGGAGACACCTCTGCACTATAAAATTTATGGGTTATTATCCCTATTAAGGTAAGAAGTTCTTTCTATACATAAGATTTCCCATTTTAGTGTGCCTTTGCCAAAAGGCATAATGCCATATTACTGGTGCATTTGGGGTTCAAAATAACAAGCTATACATTCTCTATTTCGTGCCTTGGGCCTAAGCTCGTATCCCAAGCAAGCCTTTTCTGCTAGAATTTTCTACTTAGCAGATTTAAAAAAAAAAGAGGGGTAGGAGATTCTACCTCTACATATGAGATAAGCACGGAGAGTTATAAGTATAAATGAAATGTGTCTACAGAATACAAAGAAAATATAGATATCCTCATTAAGTCTTTTGAGATAGTCTTTTTGAGGTGGGATAAAATGCAGGACACAATTTTTTCCCGCTCTGTAGTCTGTGGAGACTGAAAAATTGTTTGTAGCAGTCAGGGATCAGACAGTGTCCTCAAGCTGAGGGTCCCTCCGAAGCCGAAGCCGGTAGCAAGCAACAGTCCACAGTGAAGGGAGGTGGGGGAAAAATGCATCAGCAGAGGCTGTAGCTGCAGCTTCTTGCCAGGGCTGAAAAGATGTCCTTTCACTTTGGGAGCCAGTTGGTAACTTGCTGGGGGAGGGAGAAGGTTCCTGAGGAGTTAAGAATTCAGGGTAAAGAGGGGTAAATAGGGAGAGATAATAGATCAGGGTTGAGGTGGTGAGAGCATAAGGAGGGGTTTTGTAAGGTGGTGAACAGGTGTGAATGGGAGGGATAATATATAATGGACTATATACAAACATAGGGAGGGGTTATATACTATACAGATTAGACAAACAGAGGAGTCCGCCACATACCCTTTCATCCACTTTTAGACAGATATTGGAGATATATTCATAGGTTGTACTTGGAGGACTGATCCTTATGGGTTGGGTCAGAGCACTTTTAAAAATGGGATTGGCACACCAGGAGGAAAGGTTTTCCAATTTCTGAGTACTTCGTCAATGGTGGGGTAAACTTTGCTAAATGGGCTTTTGGTCTTAGATTGTGCCTGGAGCATTTTATGATAGGCATAATTTTCACAATAGAGTACTAAGCTTTGGGAATACGCATAATATTAGTTCTATAGGAGGTATTAGAGTGGATTCTTTTCTATGTTTTGGAAGAGTCTAAGGATCAATGGTAGTAACTCTTCTCTAAGTGTGTTATAGAATTCAGCTGCAAGGCCATCTGGTCCTGGACTTTTATGCTTGGTGAGTTTCTTAATTACTGTTTCAATTTCCTTACTTGTGATTGGCCTATTTAGGCTTCCTCATGAGATTATATTTTTCCAGGAATCTGTCTATTTCTTCAGGGTTCTCTACTTAACTGAGTATAGTTGTTCATAATAAGCCATCATGATGTATTGTATTTCTTGAGGTTCTCTTGAAATCTCCCCCTTTCATTTGTGATCCAATTTATTTGAGTGTTTTTCCTATTTTTCTTTGTGAGTCTTGCCAGCAGTTTGTCAGTCTTGTTTATTTTTTCAGAAAACCAGCACCTGGTCTCATCGATTCTTCATATTGTTTTTTGGGAGATTTCTTGATGGTCGTGTTGTTGTTTTGGTTTTTGGGTCACACCTGGCAGCACTCCAGTGTTATTCCTGGCTCTGGCTACGCTCAGAAATCCCTCCTGACAGGCTCGGGGGATCAAGTGGGATGCCGGGATTTGAACCACCTTCCTTCTGCATGCAAGGCAAATGCCCTACCTCCATGCTATATCTCTGGTCCCTTTTTATATGTTATTAATTTTTCCTCTTTTGTTATTATTTCTTTTCTTTTTTAATTTTGGTTTTTCGGGCCACACCCGTTTGATGCTCAGGGTTACTCCTGGCTAAGTGCTCAGAAATTGCCCCTGGCTTGGGGGGACTATATGGGACACCGGGGGATCGAACCGCAGTCCTTTGGCTAGCGCTTTCAAGGCAGATGTTGTGTATGTAAATATTTTGGGGGATTACTATGTTGCTCACCCTAATCTGATTAGGTGATTGTGCCCTACCCTAGGGTGTGACCTGGCATTCTGCCCCCACCCTAGGGTAGGACCTGATTCTGCTTCCACCATTGGTTGGTATCTGATCCCACCATTGGGTGGGACCTGACTCTGGACTATAAGAGCAAGGGTCTGTGGAAGGCGAGAGCTTTTTGCTGGCTGGAACTGAATCTGAGTCTTTGGACTTCAGTTTTGTCCATCCGAATAAAGCAAATATTTCCACGAGCCTGATTGTCTGCGAGCTGTTTACCCGCCGTTTCACCTCAGAACCGTGGGCTAGACAGGGTGGCAGACGCGTGCTCCGAGCTGGAAGAAAAGGGCCTCATTCTCCATCCCTCCATCAGTCAACCTCTTCAGGGGCTGACCTGCTACATAATGACGCCCGGACAGGGACCTGAACCCTGGACCCTCAGAACTGTAAGTGAAATATTTCATTGGAAATTTCCTATGCTGACCATCAAATGGTTTCTGTGGTTAGTCATGTGGATTTTACCACCCTTAGTCTTACGCATTGGTGCTCTAGTATACAAGTGGATCATTCCATTTTGTTTAAAACTAATTGGTTTTGATCTAAGGACAATCACTGCAGTTGGATGGTTGTGGTCTATATTTCAAATGAAAAGTGTAGTGTCTCTAGCCATCATAGTTTGTGGAATTTCTGTGT
Source organism: Suncus etruscus (assembly GCF_024139225.1). Taxonomy (NCBI): domain Eukaryota; kingdom Metazoa; phylum Chordata; class Mammalia; order Eulipotyphla; family Soricidae; genus Suncus; species Suncus etruscus. The sequence goes on from NC_064863.1 coordinate 4,015,967, forward strand.
TGACTAACGTTATTATTATGAGCATAGTTATTTGCTGTTATTTCTATTTAGGAAATAGAAAGTGTAGAAATGTTGAGGCTAAAACCAGTATAGATAATAAGGAAATTTATCTGACGAAAACTCAGACCAAGGTGCAGGCTGACGAATCCAGCCCCACCATCAACAATATAGAAATTTTTGCTGGAAGAAAAACAACTCAGAATGTTAAGCCTGATTCTAGTGAATTGCTTGACAGTAGTGACTCAGATAATGATCTACCTCCAGTGCTAACTCCACGAAGTATGCCTCCTTCTAGTCACAAAATTGAATCGCAGAGCAGAGCAGATTCAAAAAATGAACCACATGCTCGGTCTCAGAGCTCTATTCAGAGTAATTTTGCTAATCAGGCCTTATCCCCTATAGACGGGGTAAATGTTTCTAACTATGTACCCTATCAGATGGAAGAATTAGATCGGTTTAAAAGATCATGTAAAGAAAATGGGCCAAAATCGCCATACAGTGTGGAGTTATTAAGACTTTGGAGTCATAACTCATCTTGGACTTTGTATGATTTTAAAAGAATCGCTGAAATATGCCTGTCATCTAAACAGCGAACTGAATGGGAAATGTACTATTCAGAAGGCGTAAAAGCTAAATTATATAGTCCGGATGGTATGAAAAAGCAAGTGGCAGGTGTTACTCTATCGTATGAATTATTAATGGCAGAAAATCAATTTGCAAATATTCAGACACAAGCAGCTTTACCTAAGGAAATCTTAAATTTAATCAGGGAGATTGCATTGTCAGCATGGGAAAAAATTGATTCTAACAACATTGGTAGAGGAAACTTTTTAAAAATCACCAGCCCCTGAAGAGGTTGACTGATGGAGGGATGGAGAATGAGGCCCTTTTCTTCCAGCTCGGAGCACGCGTCTGCCACCCTGTCTAGCCCACGGTTCTGAGGTGAAACGGCGGGTAAACAGCTCGTAGACAATCAGGCTCGTGGAAATATTTGCTTTATTCGGATGGACAAAACTGAAGTCCAAAGACTCAGATTCAGTTCCAGCCAGCAAAAAGCTCTCGCCTTCCACAGACCCTTGCTCTTATAGTCCAGAGTCAGGTCCCACCCAATGGTGGGATCAGATACCAACCAATGGTGGAAGCAGAGTCAGGTCCTACCCTAGGGTGGGGGCAGAATGCCAGGTCACACCCTAGGGTAGGGCACAATCACCTAATCAGATTAGGGTGAGCAACATAGTAATCCCCCAAAATATTTACATACACAACAGCAGACACCTTACCTCTAGTCTAGTGCCACCTCACCGGCCCCTATTATTTCTTTTATTCTACTCGTGTTAGGGTTCTTTTGCTGCTGGTTTTCCAGATACTTTAGATATCCTATTAAGTTGTTGATTTTGTCATTTTCCTCTTTTCTAATGTAGGCCTGTATTGCTATGAGTTTCCCTCTAATTACTACTTTCATTGTGTCCCAGGGATTTTGGCAATTTGTTTCTTCATTGTCATTCATTTCAAGGAATCTTTATTTCTTCCTTGATTTTCTCTTTGTTCCAGCTGTGTTGGTTAGTCTCCAGGTATTGGGTTTTCTCCACATCTTCTTTTTACAGTTAATCTTGATCTCCGTTGCATTGTGGTCTGATAGGGTGCTTGGTATAATTCTTATATTTGTGATTTTACATAAGTTAGATTTGTGTCCTAAGGTGTGGTCTATCTTAGAGAATGTTCCATGTGCACTTGAAAAGAATGTATATTCTGCTTTCTGAGGATGAAGGGTCCTGTATACTTTCATTAGTTCTAGTTCTTCTAATTTCCCATTTAGAGCTTTCATGTCTTTGCTAGTATTCTGCCTAATGGATTTGTCAAGTGGCAATAATGGTGTGTTGAAGTCTACTACTACTATCACATTTCTTTCCATAGACTTCTCTAGGTTTGCCAGCAAAAAGCCTTATAGATTTTCTGGCTCTACAATTGGTACATAAATGTTGATCGAAGTCAGTATTTCTTTGTCTAATGTTCCCCTGATAAATAAGTAGTATTCATCTTTCTTTCTGAGTACTTCGTTGAGTTTGCATGTGATTTCGTATAAGTATGGCTGGCCCAGTGGTTTTTTTGTTTTTCAGTGGCATGTATAATTTTTTCCATCCTTTCCCTCTAATCCTGTGTCTATCCTAAGCTTTTAAGTGTGTTTTCTGCAGGCAGCAGATAACTGAGTTTTTTTTTTCCTGATCCAACCCTCTATTCTGTGCCTTTCAGTGTGAGAATTTAGTGTATTGACATTTAAAAAAATTACTGACAAAGAGAGTTGTTGTGCTATTATATTTTGTAGGGTTCTTGTTACTATCAGGTGGCTTATGTGACTGATCTCTGGACAGTTCATTTAAAGTTGATTTGGTTAGCACAAATATTTCCAGGTTTTTGGTTTTTTTTGGTTTTTGGTTTTTAGGCAGTGCTCAGGGGTTACTCCTGGCTGTCTGCTCAGAAATAGCTCCTGGCAGGCACGGGGGACCAAATGGGACACCGGGATTCGAACCAACCACCTTTGGTCCTGGATCGGCTGCTTTCAAAGCAAATGCTGCTGTGCTATCTCTCTGGGCCCAATACAGGTTTCTTTTTTGTTTGTTTGTTTTGTTTTTTGGGCCACACCCGGTGATGCTCAGGGGTTACTCCTGGCTGTGCACTCAGAAGTCGCTCCTGGCTTGGGGGACCATATGGGACGCTGGGGAATCGAACTGTGGTCCATCCTAGGCTAGCGCTGGCAAGGCAGACACCTTACCTCTAGCGCCACCACGCCGGCTCAGGGGTTTTTGTTTTGTTTTGTTTTTATTTTGTTTTTGTCTGAAAATGTTTTTAACCCTATCTCTCACGTAAATGAGAGTTTTGCTGGATAGTGGACTCTCAGTTGTAAGTTTCTTTCATTCAGTGATTTAAATAGGTCGTTCCACTCTTTTCTTGCTATTGTTTCAAGTGGTTTAATTCTTCTGTTCCTTTCTTTGTACTTGAGAGTTTTTCTTCACTTATTGCATTAAAGAATTCATCTCTTTTTGGTTTTTGCCATTTGGATTAGGGTCTATTTTGTCTTTGAGTTCTTCTTATGCGACTCTATGTATGTAATTGTACTACTATGGCTTGCTAACATATTTTTTAGTTCCATTTGTATGGATTTTCTCACCTGAGTTCTTTGAGTTGGTTGAATTTGTCATCTATGGATTTCTTAATTGCTTTGGCTAGTGATTCCTTGAATTCCATCGCTAAGACATTAAATGCTAATTTTAGGTTCTCATTGGGTCCGTGCACTTTGGAGGACTTGGACACTTGTTAGGGTTTCTCTCCATATCCCCAGATACTGGTGTTTTTCTTAGTTTCCCCATTGTTATTTCCATTGGGTGGGTTGGAGTGCTGGGGTTTCAGGGTGTTAAAAAAAAAAAAAGTGGTCTGTTTAATTGTATAAAAGGTGTTTGGAGCCATGCTGTGGCTCCACAGTGCCGAGGACTGTGGTCCTGGGAGAGTTTGGGCTCTGACTCCCGAGTCCTGAGGATCGCTCTTGGGGCTGTGGTCAGAGCTGATGGCCAGGGCACAGGCTGCGGCTGAGGAATGAGGGGCCCCTTTCCTGCAGCCACCAAGCCTGACGTGCTACAGAAAGCCTCCGTGGGCATCATTGACCAGAAGGCCTGAAAAAAAAAGTGAAAAAAAAAAAAAAAAAAAAAAAAGGTGTTTGGAGGTGTATGTGTCTTGGATCTTATTTATTCTAGATTAAGGGAAGTTAACCAGGTATGATAGGAATGTTCCAAACTAGTTTGTTGGGTTGTTCTTCTGGTTTGGGGACTGTATATTTTCTAAGGGAAAGAAACATTAGGCCCTATCTGCCTAGAACGGTCTAGTATAAATTGAAGTGTCTGGGAGGTTGGGGGGGGGGGGGTGCAGTGAACTATGGGCAATTCTTATACCCCACTTTGGTGGAGGCACGGTTAGTTGGTCAGGGCTTCAGTGCCCTTGGGTGGAGCATCTTCCAAAGAAAACGATTGGGGGGGGAGGAGCCCTGGGAGTCTCAACCTCCAACCCCCACCTAGCTAAGATCCATGAACTTTCGGGGGGGGGGGTGGGTTTGGCCCATTTGCGTGCACTTCTCTTCAGTGGAGATGAGTTCAGTAGGTCAATCAGGGCTTTGGCACCCGCGGATGAAATTGCTTCTGACAATAAAAGTTTGGGCTATATTATAAATTCTCTAATAACTTAGAGCACATTTTCTTTTTCAGATTTCACTAAACTAAGTAAATCTCCCTTATTTTTTGTTTTAATGAGCTATAATTTATGTAATATATATCTACTTTACCCTAATTTAGGTATACAATGTTCCCCTGTTAAATACATATAAATCAATGATTTTTACTATATTTTTTAAATTAATGCAGCTTTATTCAGGATTTTAGGATATTTTTACACCACCACCCCCACACACACAATTGAAATCTCATACACTTGTTCTAGATCTGTAGCGGTAAATCTTTTTTCTATTTTAATTTTTATTGTGACCAATGTGAATTATACAAGTCTTTCACAGTTATATTTAAGGTACATAGTGACAGTGAATTTAGTGGTAAATCTCTTGTTAGTTTGTTTTGTTTTGGGGCCACACCTGGTGACACTCGGGTTACTCCCAGCTTTCCGCTCAAAAATCACTCCTGGCATGGGGGACCATCTGGGCCGCCAAGGATTGAACTGTCCTAGGTCAGGCTGCGTGCAAGGACTACTTTTGCCCTATCGCCCAGGCCCCTGCAGTGATAAATCTTTAACACTATTGCCAAAAGGAATATGCTTTGTCTTTTGTCCTAAATAAATAAAAAGACATGGCATGGTGTTGGATAAGAAAAATTTTCTTCTTCCACACACTTAACATAACATACTATGTTAGAATGTCACACGGTGCATAACTTCTGATAACAAGAAATTAGATCCATATCAAAGCTATAAAGAACCAAAAAAAAGACTGAATTAGATATATCCCTTATTGTCTATTATTTCACAAAGACACAGACATTTATAAATATTACAATTTCTGCTCCTTTGACTATTATGCAATCTTTAATGCACTTGATTTCTGTAATAGTCTAATTCTTTCAGGATTAGGGATGATAGTAACATACTTTCCATGAAAATTTTTCTTAGAAAATACTCACACAATTCAGTAGTCATCCTAAAGCATGTCAAGGAAACAGTCTTGTATTTGAAACTTTTTTTTCCACTAACACATGTTTTAATTAATTGTGAAGTAACATGAATTAACATGTACACTATTTGAATTGATTCCATTCAAATAAATGAGCTCAAATAAAGCTTTAAAATAATTCTTGTTAAATGATGGAGAAAATCCTTTCCTCTCTCAAAGTCAGCTACATTTATAGTTGGATCATCCAGTTTAGCCATCTTTTAGCTCATGTGAACGTTGAATAATCACAGGCCAGACATTAAATTAAGTACTAGAGTAAATGCATGAATTAAACATGGTGTTGTTCTGTGTCATACTATATGTGTATTTTAATTATTATTATTATAAGTAAAAAAAAAAAAAAAGGAAGTAAAAAGTTTTCTAAGAATATAAAACCGGGTGGTAAAAGTCATCTAGGAAGTAAAACTTGACCTTACCTGAGCCTGGGGATTTGGGAAATGACGAAGTGGGAAGGACAGGCTCAGATTGGCAGAGTTGTGTTGACTCCAACCTTTCAAATCCGTACAGTTTTCATTTTGTTGTTTCTTCTTCTATTTTCCTCCCCAAAAAATAGTGTCTGGTAATAACAGAGCACTAACTTTCTCCTTTATTAGTCACAGCATTGATTAATGTACAGCTTATTAAGCTCGTAAGAAACCTGATTTTATTAATCATCATATCATAACAGGAATCTACATGTACAAAGGAATAGCAAATCTTAAGAGAGAAGCTATGAAAATATGGACTTAATCACTGAGTCTGCTAATCTGTTTTGTTTTCCAAAGAGATGTTCGGCGCTTGGTAGTGGCCATGTCTAGAGCCAGACTGGGGCTTTACATCTTCGCCAGAGTATCCCTCTTCCAGAACTGTTTTGAACTAACTCCAGCTTTCAGCCAGCTCACAGCCCGCCCTCTTCATTTGCACATCATCCCAACTGAGCCTTTCCCAACCAGCAGAAAGGTAGGTCATTTATATTGCATAGAGGACCTCATCTCAGAGATCTGATTATAACTTTGAGTGATTCTTACACCAGGAATATGAATGAGGTTTTCTGCATCCAAGTATTGTCGTAGGAGCTAGCAATCTTGACTTTTCAGCACCAGGGAATTAGTTTCTCTTATACATATCAAACCAAGAGCCTGATACATATACAAGTATACACCACTGAGCGACATCCTTGGCCCTCTAAAAAAAATATATATATATAAGCTTTGTGTTCTTTACACCATGACAGTATATAAGATGCAAATATGACTTCAATTGGAATATGAGCTTTTAGCTACACTTAACTTTCTTTCTGCCTTGTAGAATGGAGAGAGACCGTCTCATGAAGTACAAATAATAAAGAATATGCCCCAGATGGCAAACTTTGTATATAATATGTACATGCATTTGATACAGACTACACACCATTATCACCAGGTAAGTTCCCTCAAAATTGGCTTTTTTTTTTGTAGAAAGAAATTTTTCAATAAATTGCAAAATAATTTAAGTACCTATTTCTGTGGAAATCATTTATATCAAAGAAGATTGTTATCTATGTGCCAGGTAACAGTGTCTGTGTAATATCCACATTTGTAAGAACTCTTTTGTTGCTGTAATTGGATTTGCATTAAGTTCTGCCTATTTAAACCATGTTACAACATCAGTGCACTTATTAAACCATGTGATCAAGATAATAAGCATGTCCATAGTCCCAGAAGTTTTCCTCATGACCATGCGATGTCTCTCATCCTTCACCACTACTTTTGTACTCAAGGCAACCACGGACCTGTTGTCAGTTAAAGTTGATAGAGATTAAACTTCATTCCTGCCCATTTATGGAAGACAGATTTACCATTTTCTGTTTTTCCCTCCTAGCTACTTTATTCTTCCTGATTATTTTGAGGTTCATTCTTTCTTGCTTTTGCATACATCAGTCGTCCTTTCCTTTTCATCACTGAACAGTAACCCACCAAGTTTCCCTATCTTCCTAACTAGTAGTCGATACTTGGGCTCAGCACTCTATTGACCAGTTGTTACTGATATTGCTCTCAAGCCTGTGCACCATTTTTTCTTCTTTTTTAAATTACTTTATGTAAACACCCTGGTTACAAGATTGTTTAATATGGTTGGGTTTTATTTTTTTTTTTTTTCACAATTACATATTTTTTTGTGATTGAGTTTCAGTTTTACAACAAACAACATCCTTTTTGTGCCCTTTCTTGGGTAAAATCCTTGGGATAGAATGGGTAAGATATATGTATGCTTACTTTTGTTACAAACTACCAGCCTGTCTTGAAACTCTTTGTATCATTGTACATTCCCAGTAGCAGTGTGTGAGAACTCTTGATTCATATCTTCCCCCACACTTGTCACAGTTGGTCTTTTTATTTTGGTCATTCCAGTAGGTGATTAGTGATTTCATTGTGGCTTCAGTTTGCATTTCTGGGCTAGAAATGGGTAGTGGTTACTACCTTTCCAGCTTTGCCTACACAGATTCAATTCCTGACACCTGATTTGGTACTCCTAGCCCATCCAGGAGTGATCCCTGAGCACAGAGCCAGAAGTAGGCCCTGAGTACAGCTGAGTGTGGCTCAGGCACCCCCCAAAATTAACTTGTATTTCTCTAATTAAAGATGTTGCCATCTTTTCACGTGGCTATTTCCACCTGTGTATCATCTTTTGGTTTGTTATAGTCCCACTCCTAAGAGGTTCTATTGCGTTGTAAGAGTTTTTCATTCTGATTATAGTGCCCTTATCAAATATTCCTTTTATAAGTACTTCTCCTAATCTGTGGTTCATTTTTTCATTTGAAAGTGTTTCAAAGGACAGTGATCAATTTTTATGACATTGTAGTAAGTTGTTGCTTTACAATTTAGACTTTAGGATTGAGGGTGAGTAGTACTAAGGGACCATTCTCAGCTGCACTTGACCATTAGGCTGGTGGTTCAGTGCTAGGGCTGCTGGATCAGACTGGCAATGTACAGGGGCCTGCAGGGCCAAACCAGTAAAGTTTCTGAGGCCGTGTGGTACCAAGGATCAATCCAGGTCAGGCTCACGGAAGGCAAATGCCCGAACCACTATAGTATATCCCACCACTAATTCGTGCTTTTTATGTCTTGCAAGAGCGCTGCCTAAACCAGAATTGCATGCATTTTCTTCTAGGAGTGTTAATTTTATTGGACAAGTATAGGAATGACGCATTTTGAGTTGCTTCAAAAAATGGTTCAAGGTCGGACAGGGAAATCCTTCTCAAATCTGGAGTGAATGTGTGGCAAGTGGAATTCCAACTATATGGTCCACCAAGCATGTAGAGCTCGGTTGGCCCAGTGACTCAGTACATGTGGGCCCAAGAAGCCTTGAGTTGAGTATCATGAGGCGTGGTCCCCAGAGCCCATGAACACTGCTTGAGAGATCTCCCCCCCCCCCCATACCACTCCTTGCCACAAAAAAGTAAAATGGGAAAGAGGTTGTGTTTTACTCATTTGTTTATAGCTATACAAATATTTCAGCTCCATTTTCTGAATAAACTATATTTTTCACAATTAACTTGCATTGAATTAAATTAAAATTCAATCAAATTAAAATTTAAAATGCAATTAAGTTAAAATTGCATTTTAGTTTTGAAATTAAAAACAATTTTTAATTGAGTTAGTGACATAGTTTAGAATATGCAGCATAGCACTTTGGTATTTGTACAAGTTTCAAAATGACTTTCACAGTAAATCTAACTTGTGCACCCCTTCTACTGAATCATGTAGTTACTGGTGTTTTTCTCTTTGTGATGAGAACTTTAAAGATATTGCCTTGTTATTTTAGTAAGTAAATCCATTGGCTACATGTATGAGCCTGTGTCAGAGTTGTATGTTCTTTTCTGTTGATCTGTTTCTTTTGCTGCTGCATGACCTATTTTGGTATTGGGATTTAGTTATTTAGAATCTTGAAATTCTATGTGAGTACTTTAGTTTTATACTTTGGCTGTCCTGTTCCCTTTTTTCTTTATAGTGTAGAAGCAACCTGCTGTGGTTTTAATCAAGGATGTTTTGGAGAATGCTATTGCTTAGCATCAGTTGGTAAAATTAACATATTTACAATATTGTTTTCTTTCCAGAAATCGGACACTCTCTCCGTTTGTTTAGGTGTGTTTTGAATTATCTTATCAGTGTTTGACACATTTAAACACTCTTACACACATATATGTACGTATGTTGTATGTTTGGCTTGCTTTTATTTGTGGGCCATACCCAGTGATGGTCGGGGATGACTCCTGGCTCTGTGCTCAGAGCTGACTCCCACCAGTACTCAGTGAATCATATGTGGTTTCAGAAATTCAATCAGCATTGGTTAGATGCCAGGCGAAGCCTTATCTCTCAGACCCCCATGCAGTTAGTCCTGTTGTGACATACGTCCTAATCTTCACTGGTACTGCGAATGGTGCTTTTTAAAAAAAATTCTATTTCCTACAAGAAAACAGGATGGAGGAGAGAAGCCAAGCCATAGTCCAGAACAAAGAGGGAACAGGCAGGCGTGCATCTAGAGCTGTCTAGCGTTGTGGGTTAATGCCACAAAAAGCTTTACCGCACCTTTGCCTTCCTGTATGGCCTTGGCTCAAGGCTTCTTTCCTCCTCAGCCCTCACAGGCCTCCTTGATTGCCTCTTTCTTAAGTTGGAGTTGGCAGTTAGTCCTAATAAACCACTATTTTTCTGAAGTGTTCCAGCAAAGTCTTTGGCTAAAAGAAAAAAACTTAAGGAGCTGGAGAGATAGCATGGAGGTAAGGTGTTTGCCTTTCATGCAGGAGGTCATCGGTTCGAATCCCAGCGTCCCATATGGTCCCCTGTGCCTGCCAGGAGCAATTTCTGAGCCTGGAGCCAGGAATAACCCCTGAGCACTGCCGGGTGTGACCCAAAAACCACAAAAAGAAAAAAAAAAAAAAACTTAATAGCTTCTTTTGGTATTTTTCTCTGAAGATGTAATATGTACTTTGGTGACCATTGTGTAAGATCTACGTAAGTATATTCCAAGGCATCAGCAAAGCTGACACTGTTATTATTCACATTGGTATATATAACAGAAAAATGGTCAGCAGTGTTGGGGAGTGCTAAAGGATGATCTGTGAGGAAGTTTTCACATGAGACCGTGACTTTGTAAGTAAGCATTTCTTCATCTTGAGGTCCTATTGATTTTTTTCTCTTTTTCTTTTCCCACCAGACTTTATTGCAGCTCCCACCTGCAATGGTAGAAGAAAGTGAAGAAGTTCAAAGTCAGGAAATAGAACTGGAAGCAGAAGAAGACTCTGTGCCTTCTCAGTCTGATGTGACACCAGGTGTGACAGATTCCAGCTCCAGCCAAGAAAAGCCTGCCCCTGACACGGAGGCCAGTCTCAGCCAGAGAGGAGCCACTTCCGACCCAGAAGATGCCCCTGCTCTCTCCGGGGTCACTGCCACTGAACCAGGACCTGGAGCTGATCCGGAAGAAGCTGATGCCCCTCAAGAGTCCACATCTGTCCCAGCAGAGACCAAGTAGCCCTCGGCAGGGAAGACATTCTATTTATGAAATGCAAGGAAAGCTATTTTGTAATGTTTTACATTTACTTCTGCCATTTTGATGGCACTAGTAAATATCCATTCCTCATTTTTTGTATCTCATTTTAGTATTTGTTTTCTTGGATATATTAAAAAGGTATGTAATGTATATGAACAACTTCAGTTTTATTTGTTTGGGCAGAAGAGTAAATGACCCTTTGATACTTTCATTAACTGATATAGCTGTAGAAAAAAATTAAAAGATTTCTATTGAGAAAAGTGTCACATTTTTAGCAAAATTGTTCTTTTAAAAATGATGGAATACATTGCATTTAAGCAAGCATCCAAAAATGGGGAGAAGGCGGTTTCTTCTATTTTAATATCAGGTGTCCAGATCAGATTGTTTTTACCTCCCCCACCTTTCTTTACTCTTTAACTTGATGAAAAGACACAGATGGACTTAGCAACTTGGCCATCTCTAACGAATCTTTGAAGAAGTAAGCAGGAATTACACTGTCACTGAAATGTTTGTTCCTGGCATTCTGAAGATATATGAATTTCTAAGGAGATTGAACCCAGAAAGTCAGGTCAAAATATTTTTGAGTGACTAGTATTTGCTCAACTCTACCAACTTGTAGTGGTGGCTGAGTTAGACTCTCATCTCAACAATGGCTTTGTCAGACGCTGGGGTGATCATTAGATGAGGAATGGTTTATGAAAGCGATGGGCTAATGAGGTAAAAGCCAAGAAAATGTACGAGAAAATCAGGTCTGTTTGTTATCAGAGTAAGAAGTGATCCAAATAGTCTATTACATAATTTATCTGATTATAATCATTTCGTAGCCAATATGGGAATTTATATGAATAATTGAATTCTTCGTAATGGTAAAGCTTCTACATGAAGCTTTACATTTTCCTGGAACAGATAGATTTTCTTTTCTACTTCTCTTAGTGGATATAAATCAGGAAAACTAGCAAACATTAACTGCTTTCTCATTAAATAAGCCATTTCCCAAACACTGTTATTACTCTGTCTAGCTAAGTAATGGTACTTTTTTCCTTTGCTGCTTAATTTGCTGTAACTCGTTTAATCTTCAATTACATTTTAAAAGATAATTTAATTAGAATAGGATAGATAACTAAGTCCTCTGCCTTTGTCAAAGAAGTAATCGGGGAGTGGTAGATTTTGGGTTACAGCTGACGATATTCAAGTCTTACTCATGGCTCTGCTCAGGGATCTCCCAGCAGTGCTCATGGGGCCATATGTAGTATCCAGAGCCAAATGTGGGCCGACCACTTGGAAGTGCCACAACTGCTATGCTCAGGGATCATTCCTCGTGGTACTGGAGGACCGTATATGGTGTAGGGATTCAAACTGGGGTCAGCCACATCCAAGGAAATCATCTTACCCTTATACTATTTTTAGACCCTCATCAAAGAAAAATTTTGAAGGCATGATAGTGGTGGGATCTGGATTATTTGAAATAGTTCATTTGTTGGAAGGGATTGTCATGGAATTTTTGTTCTCTTCAAATAGCCTCAGACATTGAAGTAATTCTGCTCTATTACATTAAAATTGTTAAGTATCACTGAAATTTAACATACCGATTTCCAAGATTCCATTAGGATCATAACTAAAAGTCCCATTTTCTGTCACCATACATTTCTCCTTGTCCTGATTTTTGTCCAACCCTTCTGGTTTCTTAGTTCGTTTTTGTTTCACTTGGCTCATTTGTTGTTTTCTATATATGCCATGAGTAAAATTGCTTCGAGTTTATCTTCCTCCATCTGACTTAAGTCACTAACCATAATACCTTTAATGTCCTAGGTGATGTTACAGGATTTTAGGAGCTGGAGAGACAGTACAAGCATAATGTATTCACCTTATATGCAGCCAAGCTATGTGTGATCCCTACCAACACATATGGTCCCCTAAGATCACCGGGAATGATCCTTGAGCATAGACTAGGAGGAAGCCCTGAGCACCACTGCCTGGGACACAAAAATCGAAAAGGGAAAAAGAATTCCAGGATTGTAGCTTTCTTAATAGACGAATAGCATCCCATTGTGGATCTTGTATGCCATTTATGTATCTATTTGTTAGTGTGTGGATACTTAGATTGTTTCCATTTCTAGACTATTATAAATAGTACACCAAATATAGTTATAAGAATGTAGAGACATGGGCCCGGTGAGATAGCACAGCGGCGTTGGCCTTGCAAGCAGCCGATCCAGGACCAAAGGTGGTTCGAATCCCGGTGTCCCATATGGTCCCCCGTGCCTGCCAGGAGCTATTTCTGAGCAGACAGCCAGGAGTGACCCTTGAGCACCGCCAGGTGTGGCCCAAAAACCAAAAACCAAAAAAAAAAAAAAAAAAGAATATAGAGACATATACAGGGCTTTCAAACCAGGGCCTCCCTTACACATGGAAGGTTTTATATTTTTCATTTCATCGATTCATTCTCCACATCGGTTTTTATTGAGGTATCCTCAATTTCAATGGTACTGATAGTTTCAGACTTTCCATTGCTGATACTCAAAGCTCACCAGGGCAAAATCCCAGCACCATTATTCCTAATTGTCTCTTCACCCCCTGGGCACAGCTGGGTGTGAACTGGCACCTAGTTCACAACTGGAATTTTAAAGAAACTTAAGAGAATTATTCTTAAATAATGAGAGAACTGAATCAGAGCATTAACCAGGATAGCAACGATAGGCGTGGGATAGAATCCAACTTTGCATGCCTGGAGTAGTGGTTTTTTTTTGTTGTTGTTTTGTTTTTACCAATTATTTTATAAAGTCAACTTCACTTTCATTTGATATTACCGGAGAATCAGGCACTCTGGCCATGTGGCCATTTCAGATGCATGTCCCCTTTGATCTCTATCCTGTTTTCATCTTTGAACATGTCATGATTTTAAAATCTATTTTTAAACGCAAACAAAATGATGCATGCCAAGAGAATGAGCACAAAATGAAGCAATTCAAGCATTTAGACTGTTTTTCACAAAATGCTGAGTGAAGAAAGTTCATTACCAGCAGTTGAGAATAAATAGCTCCATAGATTTGGCAAATGAATGAGGAGATCTAAACACTATCATGTCTTGGAGTTAAAAGTTGGAATGTTTACCTAGAGAAATGTTCTAAGGGGCTGCTCATTTTTCTATACAAAATAAAATTATGACCAAAATACAAGTTTTATCTTGTGCAACAGACTGAACTGTCTTCCGTTTTGCTAATTTGCTCGTCAGCATTAGCTTTTGACCTGGGACAAAATTTCTAACTTCACTTGGTCCCAGTTTTTATTTATAAAATAAAAGATTTTATGGGGCCAGAAAAATAGTACAGTGGTTAAAGTGCTTGTTTTGTCATCTCTTTGGTCATCTGAGCACCATCAGGAGTGGTTCCTGAATGCAGAGCCAGGAGTAATCCCTAGGCATTGCAGGGTATGGCAAAAATAAAATAGCTCTGATCGTTAATCAGGCATCGTTTATAACACTTTCTGAGCATACTTATTTAACACATTCTATTTTCTCCATATCATTGAAATAATGTAGAATAATTTCCAACTTTTTTTGCAGTTTATTTATTAATTGATTGGTTTTTGGCCCACCCAGCTATGTTCAGGGGTTACCTCTGGCTCTGTGCACAGAAATCCCTCCTGGCAAGCTCGGGGACCATATGGGATGCCGAGAATTGAACCAGTCTGTCCTGGGTTGGCCACAAGTAAGGCAAATGCCTTACCACTGTGCTGTCCCTCTGGCCCCATAACTACCAACTTTCTGACTTAACACTGCTTTACCCTTATCCTGAAAGAAAGGGCTAGATGGTGGTTGAGTATTTTGCTTTACTGAGAATTATTATGTTGCAACTTTAAGAATGATTTCTACTGATGTTAAAACTCCGGCAAGCCAACATCCTTCTGGATCCGATCCTTCATGGATAGCATCAATTCTCAGTCCTCCGTTCCCCTATCTCCACATCCACTCTCACTGTTTTTATTTCACTTATCTTAGATGTGTTTTCCCCCTTGCAGTCACTCCAGTGATATTTTTAGATATGTCTTCAATTAAAATAAGGTCAAAGAAAAACTTCATGCTAACCCCTTTGCAGGACCCAGAAGAAGCAATTAAAGACAGGCAGTGCTTGTGCTGCTGTGAAAAAAAGCTTGGCACTGGATTTTGTAATTAGGAAGTAATCATGATCATAGATACTTAAGAAATGCAACTAGAGCTGTACTGAAAATACATGTCTTAGACTTCTTTTTTCTTCACTCATTGGTACACATTTGTGTTATTCAACAGGATCCAGAAGTTTGGGATGCTTCTGTTTTTTGTTTTGTTTTGAGGGGGGGCACACCTGGCAGCGTTCAGAGGTTACTCCAAGCTCTTCACTCAGAAATTACTCCTGGCAGGATCGGGAGACCATATGGGATGTCAGGAATTGAACCTGGGTCAGCCGCGTGCAAAGCAAACACCCTCCCAGCTGTGCTATCACACTGGCCTCCAGTTTGGGAAATGTTACTTCTTGGCACAAACCAAAGTTCAGTTCCCTGCAACGTGATTCAAACTGGAGTTTGGTTTGCTAATTGAAACTTCAACTTTATTCACACTTTCCACTTAACATTTATTTTAGCTTAAACTTCCTTTCTATACTAGGATATCTAATCTTATTTTCTCTAGCATGTTATAGAAAATACTGGTCTTGGAAAATATCTGAAAAACATGTTTCATGGTAAAGTTTAGTAAGCACAATAAGCTACTACTTTGCTTTTGCAGAATTACAATCCATTGTTACAATCTATTGTTACCTAATTCAAGTTTCTGAGACTTTCTGCTGGAAAAATTGTTTAAATTTGTTTTTAATGGGGGGTGTTCATTGGGGACACGCCATTTTTGGGAAGTCTTCCCAGTACTCTGTTGGGAGAGCTTGTATTTGTTACCAGGGATTAGACCTGGGTTGGCAAGGCAAGTGCTTTAGCTTTTCTATGTATCTGGTCCCTTAACTTTGGTTGGGACCGATCTCTTATTTAGTTTTTGTTTGGGGAGAGGAGGTAGGGGGTTCGCCACATATTTCTATGATCAGGGGTTACTTCTGCACTCAGGTTTACTCCTGATTGTACTCAAGGGACCATATGGGATACAGGGGATTTATCCAATCCAATTGAAGTTGGCCCAATGCAAGGCAAGCACCCTACCTGCTGTACTATCATTCTAGCCCCCCTTAATTTTGTTTAGCCTGCTAGGTTACAAATTTATTTGACCATGGAACTCTTTTCTCTCTTCTTTCTTTCAAATCTTTCTTTCCTTGATTCAGCAGTTGAACTGATACCCCCTTAGTAAATTAAATGGATCAGAAAATATAATCTGGGCCAGAGAGATAGCACAGAGGGTATAGGTCATTTGCCTTTCATGTGACCAACACAGGGGGACCTGGTTCGATTCCTGGCACCCATATAGTCCCCCAGCCTGCCAGAGGCGATTTCTGAGTGCAGAGCGGGAGTTACCCCAAGCACTGCTGGTTGTGGCCCAACAACCAATCAATTAATCAAGTTTTTAATATATATCTTGGGATGGGTTTGAATTGGAGGCAATCAAAATATAGATAACAGGGGCTCTGTCTTCTAGCTTTTGCTGAATATATAGCAAATTCTCTATAAAAATGACAACTTCAGGGCCCAGAGAGATAGCACAGCGGCATTTGCCTTGCAAGCAGCCGATCCAGGACCAAAGGTGGTTGGTTGGAATCCCGGTGTCCCATATGGTCCTCCGTGCCTGCCAGGAGCTATTTCTCAGCAGACAGCCAGGAGTAACCCCTGAGCATCGCCGGGTGTGGCCCAAAAACCAAAAACAAACAAACAAACAAACAAAATGACAACTTCACATTTATAAAGGTGCTCTTTTCTATATATATCATGATAAAGGAAAACAGCCAGTGTCACTAAAAACATGGCTATGAATGTGTCTGCACAAACATACATTAGTTTCTTTGGACATTTACTTTCACTTTAAGTTTGTTAATTTACTTCTCCACAATTTGTCATTCTTAGTTAAAAATGGTATGTAAGCTTCCAAGCTTAACCACTCACTTTGAATTTTCACTTTTGTGAGCCCCCCTAAAGTTAAAAATATTAATATATTTATGTACCTTTTCACCTATGAATGTCTTAGTCTAATCACAGCCTCTGGCCAGAGGACCTAAGAAGGAGAGTGTTATTAGTTTTTCCTCTCGCGACAATGAGATGTTAATGCATTTTCTCCTGTACTTAACAAGAGGCAGAAAAAACACCAGTTGCAGAACGTAGAGGTGCAGAGATTAGTACCAGATGTTATGTTGTAGTGTAATTTGTTAGTGCCAGATAGTATCAGAGCAACAGCCTGAAAATGCAAATGAAAAAGTTTGATCAATGTACCATGACTTATTTTGTGTGAGCCTTCGTAGATAAGGTCACTGAACGTTGTCTATTTGCATTTTAATTTCAGAGTCCAGCATTTCTCACTAGGCTTTTCTCATTTCTTACCATGCAATGATAAAGCAGTTCACATTTTTAATATGTCTTGTTTTCTCAGCTCTCTAAATGTTGTGTCCCTTAAAAAGTTTACATTTCTCCAAAAGGGAAAATGAATTAGCAGAGCTGATTGAGTAGGTTAGAAGTAAAAAAAAAGGAAGGAAGGAAGGAGGGAGGGACGGAGGGAGGGAGGGAGGGAGGGAGGGAGGGAGGGAGGAAGGAAGGAAGGAAGGAAGGAAGGAAGGAAGGAAGGAAGGAAGGAAGGAAGGAAGGAAGGAAGGAAGGAAGGAAGGAAGGAAGGAAGGAAGGAAGGAAGGAAGGAAGGGAAAAGAAAACTCAGGGGTCTAGAAAGATGACACAAAACATCACTTGCCTTCCATGTAGCCACTTTTGCCATGATCTTGGTTCAATCCCCAGCACCTCTTAGGTTGCTCCAAGCATTACATTTGAGCATAAACCAAATAGCCAGATGTGACCCCCAATCCCCACCCTCCAATTAAGCCAAATATAAAAGATTAAAAAGTTCCTCCTTAAGATTTAGAGCTGCATTTCATAATGAGGGACTTTTTCAGGAAAAAAGTCCTCATAAATGGGACCTCATAATAGAAGATTGGGGGGCCAACTTTTGGGTTAGGTTGCCATGGGAAGTAAACAGCTTGGAAATGGGCCACAGTTAAAATTTGAAAACACTGATTTGGCCTCCAAAATTATTCTGCAGTAGCCATGTGGAATTCTTCTACGTTGATATCCAAAGAGGAGCATCCCACCATTCCTTCTCTTCATCATAAAATTATGCTATACATCACCCCATACTTATTTCTTGTAGTACATCTAAATTCAAGATCTCAGCTTCACTATAATATTTTTTTCTTCTTGGGAAAGTTTTCTTTCTTTTTTTAATTATACCTTCATTCCTTGGTTTTCTAGAAAAGGAAGTCTTGAGAAAAGGACTTATTGACATTTTCCAAATTTTGAAAGACTTTGAATAGAAGTAGCTGTATAAAATCTTTTATTACATAAGTTCATTTTGGCTTTATTTCCATCTGATTTTAGTTCAGTTGTTTAGAATTCATGGAACAACTTTTTAACTGCATTTTAATTAATCCCTTGCTCCTAGAAGCATTTTTCAATGGCAATATATTTTTAATTTGGCTATACCCAGCGATGCTCAGGGTTTACTCTTGGCTTTGTGCTCAAAGATTACTCCTAGAGAGGTTTTGAGGACAATACCCGAAGGATCAACCTGGGTGAGCTGTCTGTAAAGGCAAGAGTCCCACCCCCTGTACTATTGCTCCATCCCCTAGAGTCAGTTTTTCAAACTCAGACTGTCCAAGAATTGTGAAACAGTAATAGATATAGATAATACATATTATATTTTGCTGGTTGAATTAAGTTAAATCTAATAAAAAGTTGAAAGATGTCATGACAATGATTCTTGTGCAGAAGTAGGCTAAGTGTGCCTACTCTGTGGGGCAAGCAAAAAAAGTGGCCATTAGTTTATACATGAGAACCCCACGTGTTAGACATTTGCTTGGGACACCACAGTTGGTTGAACTAGGACCAGACCCATCATTTCATTTTTGGACAAATATTGCCATGCTGTCCTATAAACTTTTTTGCTTAAAACAAACTTAAATAGAATAACCAACACATTGCACAGATGAGTAAGGAGAGCCTGTAAAAGAATACCTCTCAGGCTTAGAACATCAGAGAGAAGTCTTATAATATTGTAAATATCAATCAATATTGTAAATAAGTCTCTGGAAAGCTTATTTTTCAGTTGATACGAACGTTTAGTATTTATACTGAAGAGCAAAGGCCAAATTGACACTTACCTTGGTTTGAAAAGTCTGGAGAAACATAGAATAGGAAGAATTTGCCAACGGAAGAAAAGAGTTACCAAGCCTTGCTCTTTCAATTACTGTTTTACATAATAGGGTTCAGCGTTCCAATTTACTTCAACCCACCACAAACCCACCATTAACAGGTTTGGAAACAGGAGAGAACATCCATGTTAGAAGTTTACAAGAATCAGTCTATTTTTAAACCATAGAAAGCAACATGCTCTTACACCATTACAGAAATCAATTGTGGAAGCTTTTTAGAGGCTTCCGCTGTGGCTCTTCATCTAATTGCACTGGGATTAAATGAATCAATTCATCTCAGCAAGTTGAGAATGTGTCTCTGCAGAAATACAGTCTTAGTGATGGTGGAAAGTCAGGAATAACATGCCATTGCTAGTCCAGGAATTAGTCAGATGGGTCTCAAATTGCCAGAGGTCTCGTTACTAGCATGGAAAGTCAAAATATGGGGACTTGTCTTCAAGTAACCATTTTAACTGCATTTTAATTATTCCCTTGCTCCTAGAAGCATTTTTCCCCCAATGGCATAAATCACTTGTTCTTGACCTGGTTGTTTTAAAATGTTGAATCCTTGTCAAAAGAATAAAAAATTCTCTGACATCTGACATGGTGTATTTAGAGTAGATTATAAGTATCAACGTCACTGTATTAACTACGATGCAGAGACAGCGGAATACTACTCAGCTATAGAAAGGATGAAATAATGCAATTTTCTGCTATGTGGATGGATCTGGACAGTATCCTACTTTGTGGAGTTAGTCAGAGGGAGAGATAC
This sequence comes from Suncus etruscus, assembly GCF_024139225.1. NCBI lineage: Eukaryota > Metazoa > Chordata > Mammalia > Eulipotyphla > Soricidae > Suncus > Suncus etruscus. The sequence goes on from NC_064863.1 coordinate 4,035,816, forward strand.
AGGCACAGAATGATCTTTCACAGGTGGGATAAATATAAAGAAACAGTAGGGGAATAACAAGGGCTCAAAGGAAAACTGAGAACTTGAGAACTGATCTTCAGTAGAGAACGACACATCATACAAAAGAGGAAGGTAAGCAGGGAATATGAGTAGGTAGAAGGGAGACTAGAAGAGAGGGTAGGGAGGAGATGGATAGGAAGTTGAGGGGGGAGCACTGTAAACGGTGGAGGGGAGTAGCTGGAACAGAGTGCTGAAGCAGAAGGTGGTGCTGGAAGGTGGTAAAGTGCTAAGCCTGAAACCCTATCAGAAACAGGATTGCAAACCACTATGCCTAAAAAGAAAACACAAGTGCCTGCCATAGAGAAAGACTGGAGGGTTTGAAAAAACTGGGGACATTGGTGGAGGGAATTGGAAACTGGTGAAGAGATTAGTTAGTATTGGAGCACTGTATGCCTGAATCTCAATCATAAATGACCTTGTAAATCATGGTGCCTCAAAAAAATTAAAATGGAAGTATCAACTCAAGTAGTTCCTAAATAAGTGAGATAGTGCATAAAACAGGACATATAAATAAGCATTCAACAAACCCAAGGAATACATTTTGTAATCAATTATGTGAAATACTTACATATATTTTAGGGGAAAATGACGAAGGGAGAGATGTTATTTGGATGTGAAATATACTAATTTGTTTGGTTCTGAATTTGAGGATACTCATATGTAGTTACTTTTGATATAAATAAATTTCAAATGAAATAGCTTACACACAGAAAAGTATACATGTCCTATAGACAACTCAGTGTTGCATTAAAGCCCTTTGGATGGGCTTGGATGGTGGTGAATGATGATAGAGGCCTTTCTCCTCCCGCCCAGGATCACATGTCCGCATCTCCCCAGCCGTAGGTCTGCAATTTCAGGTAGCTGCGAGAAAATCATCCACAGACAGGTGCCAGGAGATATCAGCTTTATTCATGCCCTAGCCACCACATGTGTGGCCTATAAACCTTTTTTTTTACACTGGATCCTTATTCAGCCCTGCATTCTAACTTGTCTTTCAGCCATCTCTCCTACTTCCTTCTCCATCCTCCATCCATCCAAATCCCTTTTGCCCCTGAGGCCAAACCTTTTTATTACCTACCAAAGACTCCACCCAGAAATGGGCAGGTCTTTCTTGTAGGGGATGCGGTTACATTCAGTACATTTTGATAAGGAAAATAGATTCATGTCGTTGTCACCTGGTCAAGAAAGAGCGTGGATGAAATATGTAGAGGGCCAATGGTTTGAAAAGTAGACTTTTGATGGTGATCAAATGTACAGTATAGTTATCAAAGTACAATGCTGTTTACCTCAAATATATCATCTTAATAAAGTATATTTAAATAAAGAAATGGAAAATGTTTTCAGTAACTCAGAAATTTGCAGTTAGGGCCCCTGACCATACAATAATCCCTATCAAATGAAGTATCTTGTTTTCTTTTTCTTTTTTTTCTTTTTAATGTCTTGTTTTCTGACACATTACTTTGCCTGGAAATGCCTGGACTTCCTTGAAATGGAGCTGTTTTCATGCCTCATGCTGGTTTTGTGTGTGCATTCTCAAATACTTTTCTGTATCACATAAAATAGTGATCAAGATTAACTGGGCACCATCTACTGAAGACCACCCTTTTTCTCACTGCACTGTAATGCAATCTTTCTCATAAATCAAGTGAATATATATATGTTCATATATATGAGTGAGTCTACATTCAGGATCATTACATTGGTATATTTTTGTGCCAACATTTCATTATTATTCCATAGTTTTATAATCAATCTTGACTTCTCGTTGCACATTTCCTTTAGCTATATTCTTCCTGAAATAGGCCATTTTTAGTCTTCATATAAATTTTAAAATAATCTTGTTAGTTCTAAAAATGTTTTATGGAATTTTTATTGGGACTCTAATGAATCTATAGATCAGTTTTGAGGAGGAGGAATTAACTTTTACAATCTAGAAATATGACATCTTTTTCCATTTATTTAGTCCTCCTTAAGTAATGTTTTATAGTTTTCAAATTAGATCTTGGTCATCTTTTGCTAACTTTATTTCTGTATAGTTAATTTTATGCTTTTAATTTAATTTTGATTTCATTGAACTTTTATTGCATTTTATTTTGCTGGTACATAATTTACCTCCTGTTTTAATTTTTGTTAATGATTTCTTGAAACTTAGACGATCTGGTTATTCACATAGTGACTATTTTAAATACCATGAATTCAATCTTTTCTGCCACCCACTATCTCACTAATGTTTTTAGTTTTTCTTCTCCACTATTTGCTCTTCCTCTCCACTCCTCTCCACTCCTACCTCTTCTTTTCCCTCTTTTCTCTTCTTTCCCTTAAATAAGACCAGGGCTCTACCAACTGAGCTATCCTCTGAGCTGCCTGGTCCTTCCTCCTAAATACAAACTTGCTCCTAATTTAGTATGTTATTAACAACTTACATTTTCTTCTGTCTTCATTGTTTGAAAGTCTGCCTAGAAATTACCAGAATCCACTATTTCAGGTCACTGCTGACACAATTGAATTCAGATCATAAGAAAAGTGTAGTTTCAAATTGTCATGGATCCTAAGTAAAAAAAAAATATATAAGAGTCACATTTAAGAAAAAGGATGAATAAAAATATAGAAAGGAAAAAGAAGGAAAAGGTTGATGAATGATGGATGAAAAGGAAGAAAAAAATGCCGAATACTAGATTTAGTGTAAGATTTTTGGAAAGACTATACATAACGTACTTCAAGGATTTTAAAATAAAAGTATCAACTCAAGTAGTTCCTAAATTAGTGAGATATTGCATAAAAAATAAAACTTTTTTTTTTTTTTTTTTTTTGGTTTTTGGGCCACACCCGGTAACGCTCAGGGGTTACTCCTGGCTATGCGCTCAGAAGTCGCTCCTGGCTTGGGGGACCATATGGGACGCCGGGGGATCGAACCGCGGTCCGTCTCCTAGGCTAGCGCAGGTAAGGCAGGCACCTTACCTCCAGCGCCACCGCCCGGCCCAAAAAAATAAAACTTGACCTTCATTAGCTTCAGACTAAATCTACCTATGATTTGGGTGAAAGTTTTGTCCCTAACCTTGATTTTCCATTCCTACCTATACTCTTATTTTAATGGCCAACTGCTCTAGTTCTATCTCTTTTCTTCAGGCTCTGAGGTCTTAGCATGGACTTAGCTGTTAATTCTAGACCAGATCTAACTATTCTTTAAAAATGTAAAGATACAAAGTGAATTCCCTTGAATTTGAGATAAAAAGAAACATAGTAAGACAATAAAAATGGTCAAATAGAACATGAGAGCTAGTATATAGAACTTAGCAAACTGGAGTGGGGTGTATGATGTTGAACATTGTATTCATGAAATCCAATCATTAACAGTATTATAAATCATTATGCTTTTCAAAAAATGATTAAAGTTACAGTTAGGAAGGGATATCCTAAGTTCTTCCAGAAAGAGGTAGTGTGAAGCCACAAAGAAAGAGCCATAGAATTTAATGAGACACAGAAATTAATGAAAGACACTTCTAGCAAAATATTATCCTGGCAAAGTATTTAATGTATGTTAGAAGCTGTGCTTCTTATCAATTAATCTTTTCAATAACTCTGAGAGTTATTGAAAGTATTACTTTAAAATCCTCAAATGAGGGGGCTGGAGAGATAGCATGGAGGTAAGGCATTTGCCTTTCATGCAGGAGGTCATCGGTTCGAATCCCAGCGCCCCATATGGTCCCCTGTGCCTGCCAGGAGCAATTTCTGAGCCTGGAGCCAGAAATAACCCCTGAGCACTGCCGGGTGTGACCCAAAAAACCACAAAAAAAAAAAAAATCCTCAAATGAGACTTCTGTCCAAATCCACTACATTTTTGAGAGAGAAATGGGATTTGAATTTTGACTCAGCCCACCCTTCTCTAAATTGCTTCAAAATAAAACCTATTATGTTAGATTTGTCTGTGAGAAATGACTCAGAATTGTATTCTAATGCATGGAATTTGATGACATTGGAATTGAGATCACCACAGGTCATAAGTCGACTTTTTGTTCCTTTCAATGGAAATGATCCATTCATTGATGAGCATTTTACTTTTACATTTTACTTCTCTGGTCATAAGATTTGCTTCAGAAAATTTCTCTCTGGCTTAAGACACATGCTTGTGAAGTTGTCACATCATTTCTACTTACATTCTCAGACACATGTGAATCTGATGTCATGTAAATCTCCAGTGGCGTGCATTCCTAACTTGTACCATAGTATATTTAATTGGAATCGCCCAAGGCTATCTGTTCAAGATCATGTTATTAGGTATTACAAGAAGAGCCAGTATGGATGCTGACACCAAAAGATACGTTCTTGCCTCTTAGCAAGATGTGAAGTTACTGGTGCTGATTATGTGATAGCGAAGAAGCACCCAAACCACTGTTGATCAGCCTTTTGTAGAGAGGGGGCCTGGTACTCTGCACCCTACCAAGCTTCCCATTAGTTAGTTAGCCATTTGTATTCCGAACTTGCAAATAAGCCCAGCAATCACCACACAGAAATAGCCCCCACCCTGAAAATAAAGCCGGGCTATATTTGGAGCCCTAATCATGTATATTTATAGACAGGGTTTATTTCTATTTGGAAATGTTCACATTATACAGTAATATTGTGATTACCAACATGTTCAGAGGGGAAGAAATGTTTGTTCCATTTACATTTCTCTCAGTAGTGTAGCTCTAAATGACATGGAATGTGTTTTTGTTTTGTTTTGCTTTGTTTTTGTCCACTCGGATGCTGAATTTCTTTCATGGTTGATCTGGATTGATCCAGCAACCCATAGTCCAGGAGTAATCTTCAAATACTGTCTGGAAGAAAGCCTTGATCATTGCTGGGTATAGTCCAACAAACAAACAAACAAAAAGCATAATTGCGTTATGGGTTCACAAGAGTTAAGTAAATCCCCTAGGTGGCCCTTAGGATGAGAGTAGATATGTGCGATCGCCTCACATTCTTCGTCAATTTACCATGAGCCTTTCAGCCTTGTGACTTATACCTCAAACTGAAATAAAAACACCAGGTTGGCTAGCAAACTGCACATATTAAAACACACACACAGAGAGAGAGAGAGAGAGAGAGAGAGAGAGAGAGAGAGAGAGAGAGAGAGAGAGAGTTAAGTTTATTAGAGTATTTCCTGTGAGATCCTGATCCTTACAGTGTACTTGAGGGCCATAAACAACTGCAGTGAGAATGATTTCACCTGTCTCTAAAAACTGCCTGGGGGGTCAGCCTGTTGGCGACAGTCTGCCTGTCCTCAGTGAACACACAGCTGGGATCTGTGATGATTGAGTATTTTGGAGCCTTGGCCTCCGACCAGAAGAATGACTCACCATCCTCAGCTCTCTCACACCTGCTTCTGTGACAGTCTCTGTCCCCTTAACTCCTACTCTCTCAGGCTTGAGAAGGAAGGTCCAAAGATCAAACGCTTGATAAAGGGGATGGATGAAGACGATTGGCTCCTCAGAGAAAAGCAGAAGGATATTTATTCCAGGGTAGAGGGAGTAGCCTAGAAAGCCCCCGACTTAGCATCTGGCCCCATGGTTCTAAGTCAAAAGGGGGAGCAACTTGAGAGTTGAAGTAGATCTGTCACTTGCTAATTGGGTGACCCTGAACTACATTGATTTTGTTTTCTCATTGGCGTAATCAGGATCATAATATCTTCCTTTAAGATATGCCACAAAGTGATGCTGTATCAGGATATAGTAACTTCAAAGCTGTCGGATTTGAACTTAAGACCCCTTTGTTTTGCTCCAGAGCACTCCTGAGGGAACACTTCTCATTGCTTACGTCATTCTTCAATATTGCCTTGCCAACCTCATTGTTCTCATCTCTGAGTATGGTAAATGGGCGTGACTGTAATGAGAAAGTTTGGGGTCTAGTGCTGCCTGAAGGTCATTGAGAGATACTGATGAGTGGAAAAGAGTTTTATGGAAAACCGATTGGCAGATTGGAGCATATGTGATCATGTCCTCAGACCATTTTGCCTGAAAAAATCACAAGGAGTATTTTTCTCACACACACAGAGAGAGAGAGAGAGAGAGAGAGAGAGAAGAGATGGGCTGGAGAGATAGCACAGTGGTAGGGCATTTGCCTTGCACACAGCTGATTTGAACAGATGGTGGTTGGAATCCTGGCATCCCTTATGGTCCCCTTGTGCCTGCCAAGAGCGATTTCTGAGTGCAGAGCCAGGAGTAACCCCTGAGCACCACTAGGTGTGGCCCAAAAACCAAAGAGAGAGAGACAGAGACAGAGAGACAGAAAGATAGAACAGGCAAACACATTTTTAGGAAGAGTGGATGTAGACTGGGCAGACTGCTGGACACATGAGTGGTAAATTTCCTTGTAGGCTGATGCCCTGAGCTACACTTCACCATACCTGTAAACAGAAATCAGTGGTTTCTAAGGGTATGACCTGTTTGATCTTAGACTTTAGGTGTAAGAACAAGATAAGGGCAACTATGCCTGTTCTGAAATTTGAGCCAGTTTCCTTGCTGTGGAATGCAATAGTTCCTTGCTTCTGGCCTTTACTTCCTCAATTTGTGATGGATCCTGGGGTGACTTTCCCATTACAGAGAGACTAAGTGCCATCTGTTTTGAGATTTGGGTATAAGTCAAAATGCTCCAGAAATGATTTACTTGACTAAACGTAATTTAAAGCATCCTTACTATAGATCCCACCTTTCACCAGACTGCTAATCTTAATGAAAAATTAAGTAGCACATTTTCTAGTTTGGAAAGTCAAAAAATATCTCATCAGGGTCAGAGTGGTAGCAAGTGAAAGGGTGTTTGCCTTGCACGCTGCTGAACCTGAACGAATGTGGGTTAGATTTTTAGCATCCCATATGGTCCCTCTAGCCTGCCAGGAGCCATTTCTGAGCACAGAGCCAGGAGTAACCGCTGAGCACTGCCAGGTATGGGCCCAAAACAAACAAACAAAAAAATCTAAGCAATGTTTCTTTTCATAACCCATCTTCACTATTGGTGAGAACATCATCTGTTCAGCCTGTAAAAAAAAAAAAAAAGTATGAAGATCTTTCAAAAAGTAAGAATGGGGCCAGATTCAGATAGAGCAGTAAGATGTTTGCCTTGCACACAGCTGACCCAAGTTTGATCCCTGAAACCCCATATCATCCCTCAAGCCCTGCCAGGACCTTGACTACATTCCCATACATTCTAGACCTATATTGCTGGGATTAAATCTCATCTGATGTTTGAATAAAGAAGACCTTTGCCATTACGGAGAAACTCAAATATCTAAGGTCTGAGAGATCTGAGTGTATCTCAGAAATATTCCTAGGAGTGAGAACTGTGAGGAAACTCAGCAGCAAGGTCTCTTGATATGTCAACAAGCTTTGTTGGCATTTCATCTCCTGCATTTCCTCTCAAGCCTATGATGCTAGTGCAATGCCAGTTAGCCACTGAGGAGGAGAAGCTGAGTGATTGTCTGCCCATTTATTTGGAGCATCTGACCCCTGCCCACTGCCCAGGAGCTTTGCAGGTTGCTTGGGATCAGCATCTATTGTTACCTAGCAAAATCAGTTGAATGAAGGGCTGTGCATAGAAAAATATGAAACATGGGAAATTTGCCCAGGGGTCACTCCTGGCTCTGCACTCAGAAATAGCCGCTGGCAGGCTAAGGGACCATATGGGATGCCGGGAATCAAACCGGGTCCCTCCCCAGTTGGCCGTATGAAAGGCAAATTGCCCTACTGCTGTGCTATCTCTCCGGCCCCAACAATTTTATGAAGTCATTGTTTCTGCATGAACCCAGTGTTATTTGTGATATAATTTGTGACTAAACAGTTGTGATGTTGGACACAAACATTTGAGACCAAACAAGCAGCGAATCTATGAAATTGAAGTTAGATCACTGTTGTAGATTATACTTAGCTATTGCTCACCTAGATCGTGTTTTGAAGTTTATCTACTTCGGGAATTTCCTGCCTGCTATATATTTAAACTTCCCAAGATATTGTCACACTAAATTCTCATTTTCACTGAAATATTTAAAGAGGGAAAAATGGCACCCACACTGAAAATTACATCACTTATGTGAGAAGTGTGCTTCTACTGATGGCATGTGTGAACCAGGAGGTGGTAGTGAAATGCATTCACTGTGATGTTAAAGGTTTCCCACAAAGATAGAACGTGCTTATGTGTGTGTGAAAGAGATATTACATTTATATATAAGCATATATATGAGAAAATATATTAATTATATCTTTGTGAGAGCATTTTAGTTCTTTACTTGGGGGGATTTGTTTGTTTTTGTCTTTTGGGGGTCTACACCTGATAGTGTTCAGGGGTTACTCCTGGCTCTGCACGCAGAAATCACTCCTGGCAGGCTGGGAGCACCATATAGGATGCCGGGTTCAAACACCCTACCTAGCCACTGTTCTATTTCCAAGTCCTGCATTTGAGTTCTTGTATTCTAAGCGGTATCTTTCTTTATTTTAATATTTATAGCCATTCATACATTTATAGTGACTCCTTATGCCCATGTATTTGTTATTTAATTGGTGGTGCATTTCATAATTTATAGCCTATCCACAGAAAAACAGTGTACACAGAGAATTGAGACTTTTGATGAAAGGGTTTACCTAATGTACTGTCCATGAGAGAAGCAAATGCTCTTACTTAATGATGAGTGGATAATTGTTGAACAAATAAGCTTTTCTGGTCAGTGCAGAGGCAGGAGTATGACTTGAGCCAGCTGGGTATGGCTCAAAAATAATACAAAATAAAAATATTTCACCACTTGTATAACATTTCTAAAACAGTTTGGTAGCTCTAAGAGAAACACTAGAAGATGAAAAAAGAAACTACATCGTATTTTTATTAACTCATTTATTCTCGTTCCTTTCCTTTCCACAGCTCTTGTTGCTGTTATAGCCTGGGTTGCGATTGCTTAGCTATGGCGCCTGCACACTTGGCTGTGGTGTTCACTAGGATTCTTGTTAATATACTTCAGTTGTAGTGCTTACTAAGCTCACACTCATTTAGTTGTGGTTGGTCATACATATTGGGTTTTGGTGTTTTCTGGGCATCACCTGCCTGGTCTTATGCTGGCATACATCAGGCTGTATACCAGAGATCCCATAGTCTTTTGTAGAGTCCCAGACAACAGAGCTGTGAAGATGACACTAGGTGTAGGTGGGCAGCTTTGGGAATCAAACTCTCAGCTTCATATTTGAAGGGCAGATAAGGTAAGAATGTCCACTGAGCCATCATTGAATACAAAAAGAAATTGTTTGTTTGTTTGTTTATTGGTTTTCAGAACCCAGTGGTGCTCAGGGATTTTGTGCTCAGGAATCATGCTTGGTAGTTCTTGGGGAACCAAATGGATGCTAAGGATTGACCCCAGGTTCATCCAAAGCAAGTGCCTTATCTGTTGATCGATTTCTCCATCTTCCCAAAGAGATACACTTTTAAAAATTGAGAAATTTGGGGCCGGGCGGTGGCGCTGGAGGTAAGGTGCCTGCCTTACCTGCGCTAGCCTAGGAGACGGACCGCGGTTCGATCCCCCGGCGTCCCATATGGTCCCCCAAGCCAGGAGCGACTTCTGAGCGCATAGCCAGGAGTAACCCCTGAGCGTCACTGGGTGTGGCCCAAAAAAAAAAAAAAAAAACAAAACAAAAAAAAAAATTGAGAAATTTTACTTTTTCAACCTGCCATTGAGTTTTGGTGCTAGGGGTAAAATGCATTTGGTGGCAGAACCTCAGATTTAAGGACTGGCATTGAACTGTATATCCAGATTGTTTATCCTGTTGTACAGTAAAAAGAACAGTGCTTGTTCATAAATGTTATCCAAATATTTATCCAATGGTTGCAAACATTCATTTAACAGATTATATTTAGCCTGCCAAATGAAATTTATTTAAGCCTTTCAATGAAAAGAAATAGTCTGCAATGATAACAATTTGTATGATGCCTATATGATCTCAGATGCTTTTCTAATGTTTTTATTCTATTAGCTGTTTAATTAATGGTAACTATAGCTGAAAATAAGCAGTGCATATATTTGATGTTTTCTTTTTTTTTTTCTTCTGGTTAGAAAGGATTGATTGAGTTAGTGGTGGGAAATGCACACTAGCGAACAGATGGATGTTGGAACATTATATGACTGAAATTCAATCATGAACAACTTCGTAATTGTATCTCAGTGATTCAATTTAATATTTTACTAATTAAAAGAAAAAAGGGCTGATTACCAATGTGCAGGAGCAATAATTTTTTCATGTAAACATTATAAATTAGTTCTGAAAAGTGATAATAGGTAAATAGAGAAGAACAGAGTCAATTAAAATGAAAGTGTGGGACTTTAGAAATCATTATATTTGAAGGAAACTATAACTGTAGTACAATATAAGTGGTAGCTTTTATTATTTCAATTTTTAGTATTAAATGTCCAAGATAACCACTAAAATTAGCATACCAGAAAAGATCATATGTTAAAATAATGTAAGTTTAGACCTCATTGCTTTATATGTAAAATACAGGGCCTTTTTGAAATTATAATACTCAATAAAAGACAAAAATAAAATGTCAAAATTTTATTAGCAAGTCAATTATTATCATACTATAGAATAGCTTTTCTTAGTCATCTTACAAAGTTGTGAATTTGTTTTTGTAAGTATCTCCTTTCCTTTCAATCTGGCTTGATCATTTGTGTTATATACTGCAGTATTTTTTAACTTACAAATCAAATGTTCTTTGCTCTGTATCTCTCTACATGCCTATAGATTTCATACAACTTAGATATTTTAATGCAGTACTATATAGCTCAACAGAAACTATAAATGTACATATTGATCTCCCTAACAATTGCATTTAAAAGTGGGCAGAGGCACCAAGCATATATTTATCTAAAGAAAACATAAATAGGTTAAATAGTAATCATCAGAAAAATGTAAATCAAAAATGCCAGGTTGGTCAAATAGATATCTCAGTGGGCGAAGGGCATGCTTTGTATGCAGGCTTGAACTCTATCCCCAGTCCCCTGAGCATTACCAGGAGCAACCAACCCAAAAGTATTGAGCCGGTAATAAATCATTCACAGCACTCATGTGACTCCCAATGGGACAAACAAACAAACAAAGCTACCACCAGCTAACACTTTACACCTGTCAGAATGGTTCAGGAATAATAATTATAAAAATAAATATCACAGGGAAAAAATGCTGGGTTCCTATGCATTGTTGTTGGAAAGAGAAATTTCTAAAGCTTCTATAGAAATGTTATAGAGAATCCTGAAAACAAATTAAAATAAAACTATTGTATCATCCAGCATTCCATCATTGACTATCTCTCTGAAGGAAATAGAATCATTATATTGAAGAGAAAACTGCTCTGTATATTCCCAGGATTTATGATGCTGAGGCCTGGAAACAACCTAAGTGTGTGGGTTATACATGACAACCACAGCCATGTGTACTTGACAATTAGGATCTATTGCAGTACTTGGCAATTTTGTTATTGTTCGAGTGCCATTGTGTGCTCACACAACCCCACTATACATTTTGGCTCTGTACCAGGTCTTCTAAGCAGTCTGTTACTATGAGGGGCATGCCAATGGATCATTATTTAGCCACAAAAATTATGAAATCTAGCCATGTGGGACAAGATGGAAAGAATTGAGGGCAATAAGCTAAGGGAGGCAATAGAGACAGAAAAAACAAATACTCTCTGATCTCATATATATATATATATATATATATATATATATATATATGGAATATAAGAAAATTAAATCATAGAAACAAAGATCGGCTCGGTAGCTAGCAGCGACATGGGACAGAAAACTGGCAACATGAATGAAGGTGACTAAAGGGTACAATAAATAAATAAACGCTGGAATATAGTGTAGGACATACATACTGCTTTTAATTACACAATATTTAATGACATTGTCACACATAAATAAACTTGACAATATGGTATTGTACATAAGAAAATAGATCCTAAGTTTTCTCATCACAAGAAAGATTCTAATTGTGTTGGGTAATGGATCTTAGCTAAAGTTATTGAGCTCATCACAATATATATCTGTTTCAAATGATGACTTCGCACATTTAAACTCAGCACAACTAAGAAAATATAAAATGGAATTATATTATATTCCCCTCAGATTACACTTAACATATCTTAGTTATGAGATTTTTCCCTCCAAGTTAAAATATCTAAGAGATCATTTCTAAGCTCATTTAACTTATTGTCTATTAGTGTTCGGAAAGAAATTATGACCACCTACCCAGTTTGATGTACAACATCTCATGGAGAAGGTCACCAGAGCATCTCCAGGTGACCCAAATGACTTTGGGGTTGTAGGCACTACAGAGTTTGAGCAGCACCTGGGAACCCTAACATTGAACCTCAAACCCAGTTGGCAGAGTATTTATCACCAGGAGTAACCCCAGAGCTCCTGAACACTACTTCGGAGGCTCCTACACAAAGCAAACTTGGGTGGGAGAGTGGGGGCTCAAGAACAATTTAGTTGGTACAAACATACTTGAGACCACATTTAAAATACTAGCCGAAATATAGCAACACTAAAACACATTCAAGTATCATACCCCATATATGAGAAATGTACTTAGGAATCCACTGTGACAAAAAAACATTTTATTCTTTTAAAAAAACACAGAAATTGGATATTGGCAGTTCTTTCACTTGTGTGTAATTTTTAAATGTAAATGTAGGGAGCATTCATTCAAGTCAAAATGTTTCAGTGAACACATTTTAGATACACAACTTTAGAAAAACTTTAAATTAAATCTGTTAAAATTTCCTGCACAATATCAGTGTTTGAGGGGTTATTTTTTTGTTTTCATTTTGTTCTGTTTGTTTTGTTGTGTTTTGTTTTGGGGCCACACCCAGTGTTGCTCAGGAGTTACTTCTAGCTATGCACTCAGAAATCACTCCTGGACAATATGGGATGACGGGGGATTGAACCGAGGTCCATCCTGGGCCAGCCGCGTGCAAGGCAAATGTTCTACTGCTGTACCACCACTCCAGCCCCACATTTGAGTTTTGTTTTTTTTTAAAGCAAATTCCTTTTGTTTGGGGAGGGGATCAAGGGTTGGGCTACACCAGGATGTCTTCAACAGGACTTACTTCTGGCTCTGCATTCAGAGATCACTGTTGACAGATTCAGAGGGCCATCTAGGGTGCAGGAGTATTGGGCATCGTTGGATGTGGCCCTAAAACAAAATAAACAAAAAAGATCCAGGTTAACGTCCTTCACAGTACAAACCTGCCAGTGAACTGACCTTCATCAACAGCATAAACTGAGGATATGCATCCCACTCCGGTTTAACTTTAACCCAAAGGAACATGTTCACTACCCACAGACAACCGGGCCTTCACTCAGATTCTCAGATCGTAGACTCACTTGCTCAACATGCCCCACACTGATGACTTGAGAGTAGAAAAACATAAAACAAAGGCCAGGAGAGGATTTGTTCTTCACCTCTCAGAGTCAAATTGCTATGCTAGTGGTTTTCAGACTTCACTGTGCGCCTGACTCACCCTGATGTCTGGGAAAACAAACAAACAACACAACCACATTCTTGAATCCACCTTATGAGTTTCTGTTCCAGTTGAATGGAGTAGGCTGGAGGATTGGTTTTCTGTCGTTGTTTTGTTTGTTTGTTTGTTTTGGTTTTCATTTTTGACATGGGGCCACAACTGGAAGTCCTCAGGGCTTATTCCTAATTCTGTGCACAGAATGCGCTCCTAGGTTGGGGAACAACATGGAGTGCTGGGAATCGAACCCAGTTTGGCTTTGTGCAACAAAGCCCTATATGCTGTGCTATGGTTCTGATCCCATAATTAACTTTGTGAACAAGTTTTTTGCTTTTGAGTCACACCCGGCAGTGCTCAGGGGTTATTCCTGGCTCTACGCTAAGAAATTGCTCCTGGTAGGCCTGGGGGACCATATGGGATGCCAGGATTGAACCACTGTTCATGTCCTTCTGCATGCAAGGCAAATGCCTTGCTATCCATGCTATCTCTACAGCCCTGTGAACAAGTTTTGTATGAGATGCTAATGCTGGTGCCCTTTGTGCCATGCAGTAAGAACTCCCAATTTAGCAAGACATATTGTTAGGGTCTGGATCCGAAAGATGAGATTGCACAATTGAAATAAAGCAAAGCAAGACTTTATTCCATCAGCCACAAGCCCCAAACTGGCTAGCCAGGACCACCTCCCACAGGAGGCAACCTTGCCCAGGGTCCCAAGGTAATTTATATAGGGAGGAGATGAGGAGAATTTAGCTTCTGTTGGTCTCTAAAATGATAGATATTTATCCAGGAGACCTTCCTATCACTCCCTTATTTCCTTACCAGATAGGCTACCTGGTAGGGCCAGTGATCTTGGGGGCATTGTTAATGGAAACTTAAACTTGAGAAAGAGCAGCCTAAGGGTTTACAACCTAGAGCCCTTTACAAAATAGCGTCCCTCCTGTTCAGAACCTAGGGCCCCACAATACAGGTAAAACACAATCAATCACCTACTATGGTATTTACTTATAACTAGTTGCTGGGAGAAGCACAGGGTTCACAAAGACTCCCTTGAAAAATCATTGAGTTAAATCTTGGGAATAATCTAGTATGAAGTGAATGAGAAAGGAGAAGGAAGATCATTTTAGACAGAGGATTTTGATGCATTTAGAGAATTGAAAAGTATCTTGGCTGGAGGCCAGAACAAGATGGAGCACCAAACCCTCAGATAAAATGGACGTTTTATCTTCTTTTATCAATCTGCTTAACAGGTGATATTTACTGTTGGTCAGCTAACAGAGTGCTGTTCCACTTCTCTACCCACAGTTCATACTTTAATTGCTTGGGGAGCATATAAAAATGTAAGTGTCCAGAAATTTTTAAATTGGTCTAGGATAAAGCATAGATTTTTTTAACTGAAAAAAAAATTTATGCAAGTGATTTTACTTTGCACCAGAAGTTGAGAATCTAAGAATATTGAAAATTCTTTTTCATTTCTTCTCCAAAGAATTTGTTACTTAAGATTTTGTCTATTTTCCAGTTAACTTACAAATTAATATACACTAATTCATTTCCTTCCTTTAAAATATCCTTTGGATTCCTTTGAGAGAGAAGAGAAAACAATGAAAAATTAATAATATTTTATTTTTTTTATTTTGGTTTTTGGGCCACACCCGGTGATGCTCTAGGGTTACTCCTGGTTATGCGCTCAGAGTCACTCCTGGATTGGGAGACCATATGTGACGCCTGGGCGGGGATCGAACCGTGGTCCATTCTACGCTAGCACTTGCAAGGCAGACACCTTACCTCTAGCGCCACTGCCCGGCCCCAATATTTTATTCTTTTTTTTTTTTCTGGTACTATATAAGGTTGTCCACTTTTTTTTTTTTAATTTTTTTTTTTTTTTTTTGGTTTTTGGGCCACACCCAGTAACGCTCAGGGGTTACTCCTGGCTATGTGCTCAGAAGTTGCTCCTGGCTTGGGGGACCATATGGGACACCGGGGGATCGAACCGCGGTCCGTCCAAGGTTAGCGCAGGCAAGGCAGGCACCTTACCTTTAGCGCCACCGCCCGGCCCCTTTTTTTTTAATTTTTATTGTGACTGAAGTACATTCCAAATCTCTCACCGCATCATTTATGGTACATAGTGACCAATGACCAGTGCTGTCCTCCCTCCACCCCTGTTCCCAGCATGTATCCCATATCTCCCTCCTTAACCCCCCAGTATGCTAGTGCAACTGGTCTCCACTTTACAACTTGTTGTAGATTGAGCATCCATTCCGCTGTGTTTGGAGATAAAAAAGGATAAGAAAAAAGGAAGAAAAAAAATTGGTAACAACTACCAAAGAAAGAAAGAAAGAAAGAAGAGAAAAAAAGAGAAAGAAAAATGGAAGAAAAAAATGCACCCAGCAAAGAAAAAAAATCACCAAATAATAACCACAAGAGTGAAAAAGAAAGAGAAAGAGAAAAGTGGAAGAAAAAAGAGAAGGAAAATAAAGTCAAAAACTAATAAATAAAAACAAAACAAGAAAAAGAAGAGGTGCTGGAGTGGCAGGGTTTGACGGTCCCACTTTTTTTTTTTTTTTTTGCATAGGCACAGTAAGCATTGGGGAAGAAAGGGAATTCCCGTGGCCTAAGAGATTCAGGGTTTCTCCAAACTTGAAGCATACCATCATGGGATCAACCCCTGGCTCCATATATGCTCATTACCCTATCCCAAAGGCTTTTTTTGTGGTGCCAGGAAACTCTCCTCTCAGTTGTGGGTGAGAAAATCAAGCCACTGTAGCTAGCAATCTTGGTATTTGCACAGGTCATAGGACAGGGTCTAGGATAAAGTCTTTACGGTTCTAGAGGTTCCTATCCATCATTGTTGTTGTGTTCAGTCTTCTGTAACACTTGCTCCCTGTTTTCGTTCAGTCCCTAAACCGAAGCCTAGGATATTAAGGATCCAAAGGTTCTGCTCAGTCTCTGTTGTCCAAGTTGGGCCTCTGCAATAAGACATCTTGTTGTTGTTGTTGTTGTTGTTGTTGTGTTGTTGTTGTTTTTTATGTGTCCTGGGCTACAGCCTAGGGTAGGGTTTTCCTCATTGGTCCCAAGGTAGGTTCTGTTCAGTCACGGTTCTTTTAAGCAAACTTCCAGTTAAAAAAAGAAACAGGAGGGACCAAAGAATCGATAAGGTGCTTGCTTGCCTTGCATGCAATCAATCTGGATTCAATCCCTGGCATTCCCCAAGCACCACCAGGAGTAAGTCCTGAGTGCAGTGTCATAAGTAACTCTGAGCACTGCTGGGTGTGATCCCAAAACTTTTTAGGAAGGAAGAAAAAAATAAATCAAGGCAGGGGATCAGAAAGGTAGAAATAGGAGTTAATTCATTTGCCTTGCACACAGCTGATTCCTGTTTTCCCCAAACATGGAATAAGTTCCTGTATGTGTGCCATGAGAACCGGAAGTACTTTGAGCACTGCTGGATCTTTTACTCCTCCCCCAACTTCACAGAAGAAAAATAAGTCTGCTTTTAATTAGCAAGAAAGTACCCTCTCAAAAATTATATTAATTTTGTTTTGTTTTGTTTTGGTTTTTGGTTTTTGGGCCACACCCGGCGGTGCTCAGGGGTTACTCCTGGCTGTCTGCTCAGAAATAGCTCCTGGCAGGCACGGGGGACCATATTGGACACCGGGATTCGAACCAACCACCTTTGGTCCTGGATCAGCTGCTTGCCAGGCAAACGCCGCTGTGCTATCTCTCCGGGCCCAAATTATATTAATTTTTAAGTTGGGGGTAATAGCTTATGTAGGCTAGAGAATTGCTATGTTGGGTTAAATTTTGAACAATACAGTCTTTTTTAGAAGAAGGGCAAGGGAAGATTTGTGGATTGAGAGTATCTAGAGAGACTATCTTACATATTTGGATATTTCCCTCAGAGCCTGGTTTTCAATGACGATTAAAGAACTAATATACAACTTGCCATTATTTTCTATTTCAATCCTGTTTTCTGTCAGTCATAATCTTTCCCATCATACTCCTTTAAGGGAGACCAACGACATGGCTCTATTTCCATTATCCATAACTCACATTATCCTGTGAGTTAATGAATGATAACTATCTGAAGCAGGCCTATATTAAAGGACCCCACCCTCAACCCAAGGCACTGAATCCTTGAGTTTTTATAAAATCAAGAAATAGGATTTAGAGGAGTCACTTCATCATTGATGAATCTCACTTGGCACCACTATAGGCCCAAGAAGACTGGACTCCCTACTGAGAGAAGCTCCAGGGGGAGCAAAGGCCCAGAAAGAAATAACAAAGAAGACCATTAGCTACAAGACTCCTACCTGGGTGAAAAAACTCCACGTGGGGCAGGTTGGGAAAAACCAATAAAAGTCAACTTAGAAGAAAGAAGGTATAAATATATACCTTCTTTCTTCTAAGTTGACATATATATATATATATATATATATATATATATATATATATATATATATATATATATATGCTGCCTGGTGTACACATGGAAGATACATGAGTGTATACATGATGCCTGAGCAAATGCTGCCCCATCTCATCCTTTGATAGAGGTACTTTCCGACTTTCATGCTGGGCTGAGTATCAGGACTCTCTTCCCCTTTAGAGAAGCCAACATTCTTTTTTGTGTGCATTGTTCTGGTCTCTCTTTTTTACCGCTTTCCCGCTTCTTCAGTACATCCACATAAAATCTGGTTTTGCTTCACTGCTCTTCGCCTCTTGAAGTCCTTTTCTTTCAGGAAGACAACAGACACAAAAGACCTGGGCAAGATCTAGGCCCGCAGTCCTAGATAGATCTCCCCCACCCACTTCCCCAGGTGGTAGAGGTGAGTAGAAAGAAAGCTGCAGATTCCCTTCTTGGCACTGCTTGCTGCCTTTTTCCTCTTCATTTCATGTAAGTCACCCAGGACCTCCATCTGCATCATTACTAACGGAAAGGAGAGAAGGAAGAAAGGTTGCAAGAATAGGAGCCTCGATATGAGAGAAAAAGCATCAAGAACACCAACACCCCTCTCCCCAGGAGGATTCTTGCTCCCATGGGAGGCAGAGGTCCAAGGAATACCACACCCCGAGGAAGAGTTGAAGAGTGCTGTTTTACTGATTCTCATAAATATCAAGTATGATGGGAAATATTAGTCTTATTGTGCCATGAAGATTTAAAACTCAAAATATTTGTAACTTTTTTACTTTCTCTGCTAGATTCATCAATTAATTAAAGAAAAATGCATTCCAGTAACATACTTCTATTTTAGAAATTTGTTTTTAGCACCGGAGATAATGCATTGAAGCTTTGTTTCTTAAAGTCATCCACCTGTACTTCAATCCAGACATCGTTTTTTCTCATCAACCTCATAACTACTCATGTAACTTGTTTAACTAATCTTGTTATTAAAAAGAGAAATATTTACTGTGGCCAAAATCACCCACCTGAATATATATACATAATAAGTGAAAGTGGTTTGAACTCAGGAAGGACTTCTCAAACCTCAAATTCTAAGCTTAACGGGGTCTAAATAATCTAAAGCCATTATTTTTTTTTTCCGTGATATTACACTGCTGAGGAAGAAAGAAATGCCAGTAGCATAGGAAAAGGAAAATTTGTCAAGGAAGGTCTTAGAAAAAAAACAAGAAGATAGATGCCCAAAGATGCTGGTTGACATTTATAAATGTTTCTCCCTGGGAAACCTATGAAGAACCCAATACCTGGCTTGGAACAAAAAGGAGGAAAGGATAAAAGTCACGACTTCTATTCTTAAAGGTACAAGAGAGGATGTTAATAGATAATATGTGCGTAGTGGCACAAATGGAAATGTAACACCATATAAATAGACTGATAAAATATGCACATGTGCTAAGGACATTGCTAAAACTGGATGGAGGACATGGAGTCAGGGAGCGTTAGCCTAGGTAGGAGATGCAGTGGTGGGAAAGAAAGGGGTGGGCAGAAGAAATGCTTTGAAAATAATTGCATGAAAAGCAGATGATGCTGTCTTGATCAGGACAGATGAGGTTGAGAAATGGGTTTAGAGATACAAAAAATGAAAGCAGTGGGGTCAGAAGCTGGCAGGCTGGTAGGCTCATTTGAAGATCTCAGAATTGTTGAATGGAGATGAAATACCCCAAACAACAGGCAGAAGATCAAGATTCCAAGGGGCTGAGCCATGTTTCTTTCTAGGCAGAGTTGAAAAAAACCTTAGCTGTCATATGGTCTACTCTAAAGCTGCCCCAAGAGTGTTCCCAGACCAGAAATTTAGACATCACTTTGGAGCTTGTTAAAAACACAAACTTGGGGCCAAGCAATAGTACAGTGGGTAAGAATCTTGCAATAATAAATTTCAGACACAAAAGAGAAAAGAGCTGGAAGTTCCAGCTCACCTCAGGAAGCTCACCACAAAGAGTGATGAGTTTAGTTAGAGAAATAACTACATTTTGAACTGTCCTAATATTGAGAATGTATGAGGGAAATGCAGAGCCTGTTTAGAGTACAGGCAGGGGTCGGGTGGGGAGGAGGGAGATTTGGGACATGGGTGATGGGAATGTTGCACTGGTGGTGGGTGGTGTTCCTTTTATGACTGAAACCCAAACACAATCATGTATGTAATCAAGGTGTTTAAATAAAAATAAAAAAAAAAGAATTTGAAAAAAAAAAAAAAAGCATCTTACCTTGTATGTGGCCAACCTAGCTTTAATCCCTTGTATGCCATAAATTCCAGGGACTGAACCTAGCGAATGGGCCTGAAGCAAGGATGCTGTGAGAACTAAAAAAACAAGACAGGGGTCCAAGTAGGGCGTGCCTTGCACGCAGTCAACCCAGGTTCAATCTCCAGTATCCTACCCTGAGCCTGCTAGGAGCAATTTCTGAACACAGAGCCAGGAGTAACCCCTGAGCATGAGGTGTGCCCCCACAAAAAAAGAAAAGAAAACCCAGAGGTGTGCCCCCACAAAAAAAAAACACAAATAAGAAAAAAAGAAAACAAGACAGACGTAGGAAAGAAAGTATGGGATCAGGAAACTAACAGCCTCGTGGACTGAGAACTGACTATCCTTCATGTGTAGTATTTATTGTTTAGAACCAGTAAACACGGGAAGAAGAGCTAATGTTAACAGACAAATGCTTATTTCTGGTTATATAACCAGGCTATGCTTTTGCATATCAAAGGGGCCTGGGGCAGCTAATGTAAAGACCTCTGAATTGTCTTCTTCTGAGAGAGGTGGCAGATAAAAGAATGAATAGAGGACCCCCCAAAATAGAGCATTTCATAAGGGTATTCTGGTAATTAGTAATTAAGAGTTCCTGTTACCTGTTCAGCCCTTCTCCTCAGATTACCATCTTTCTAAGTGTATTTATTTCCTAGATGTCTGTATATGCAACACTTATGACCATCTGAACCCTGCGAGGAGTGACCCCTGAAAACAGAGTCAGGGGTTAGTCTTAACCCCTGGTAAAGTTAACACACACATATTTTATTAGTGCCCTATTCTGCAATATTACTTAATTTAAAAAATTTTCAAGCTAGGGTCTAGAGTGATAGGGTATGTGGCTGACCAGAGTGTAATCTCAGTCATGATGTTAGGGTTCAGAATTGAAGGCCAAGACCACACTTGAAAGAAAGCAAAGTAAAGCTTTATTCTTTCAACCAACAAGCTACAAACTGACCAATCAGAGCCATCTCCAGCAGGAGGCAATCTCGCCAAGGGGTCATAAGCCAGGTTATATAGGGCTAGAAGCAGAAAGTCTTGACCTTTAAGTTGATTGGCTGTTGTCTAGGGTGTTTCTAGGGTATTTCTGGGGTGTATTTTTTTTTATCATTTCCTTTTATGGCTAAATATCTAGGGTGGTATATTGTAATTTATAGGGCCTTGGGGTCTGCGTCATTATTGCTGGGATTAGAAATTTAGCCCTAAAATGGAAACTTAACCTTGTTAGCCATAAATAAACACTAAACTTTGGGTTGACTAAGTGGAGGCCCTTCTGCTCCAGGCTTCTCATTTCCTCCTCTTCTCTTGAACCCGAGTCAAATATTTGACTCTCTTTGAGGTCTCTCATTCTCCATCTCTACCTATTGGTATATACTAGGACCTTAGCACAATCATTTTAACTGCACTGTAAACCTAAATAAAACAGGTGAGATTAGTGGAGCATAATAAGAAGCCCCAAACAAATCAACAAGTCAAAGTTTAGGAGAGGGATCCCCAATGTGACAGTTTGACCCATAAACCCTCTATCCATAGTTAGGCTAAGAGTCCAAGGATAGTCTACAAGCAAATGGTGCTCATTATGGCCAGATGTGCCCCCAAATGTTAGGATCTGGAGTCTAAAGATGATACCACACAATTGAAATAAAGCAAAATTAAAAAAAAAAAAGAAAGCAAAAAAAAAATAAATAAAGATTTATCCTATCCACTAACAAGCTACAAACTGATCAGGGCACTTTCTGCAGGAAGTGACCCCATACAATAGTCACAAGCCAGTTATACAAAGTTAGAAGCAGGAAGTCTTGACCTTTAAGTTGATTGGCTGTTGTTTAGGGTGTTTTATATAGCTAGATGTCTAGGGTGGTATATTGCAGTTTATAGGATTTTGGGGATTGTGTCATTATTGTTGGAATAGAAGCAATCTTTAAAGGGAAGCATAATATTGTTAGCCTTAAATGAAACTTTGTGTTGACAAAATGGAGTCCCTTCTGCTCCCTTGTCCCCATCTGTACCTACTGACACATAGCGAGACCTTCACACAATAATCTTAAGGAGATTTTGTGGAGCATAACCAGAAACTCCAAACAAATCACATAAGTCAAAGGTTTAGGAGAGGAATCCCCGGGATGACAGTTTGACCCACAAACCCTCTATCTTTAGCCTGGGTCAGTCCAAGTATAGTCCACAAGCAAATGGGGTTGTTCATTCCAGCCGGTTGGCCAGTGTTTACCACAGTCAGCAGGAGCATCAGGACGATCTTCATTCTGCCCTGGTTCTGGGAGCTGAGTCAGCTAATTCTGCAGGGGGTCCTTCTCATCTGGAAGAGTGACTCTCCCCAGGAGGAACTACGTGGTTCCTCTGTCTTCTTCAATCCTACAACTTTAACAGCTATTGGAGCGGAGAGAACAACATAGAACCCTAGAATCCAGTTGCCTGAAGAGATAGACTGTGAGGGTTATTACCCTCCCTGCACTGAGTCTGACAGAAATGCCCCCACACCCAGTGTTAATTCTTTTCATGGTAGGCTACAATTTCTGCTAGGTTTTTGTTAGTTTCTGTAGACCCTTCTGCCCCTACTCTTCTGGCAGTTTTCCTGTTGTCTTATTTTTCCTAGAGATTTCACCACAGATGTCATTAAAAAGTGTTGATGAAGGCCCATCTTCTTCAATTTCTTCAGGCAGGCAAAGAACTGTAGACTCTCCCTGCAAAAAAAAGTGGGGTAAAATTTCATGCTGTCTCAGCTTTTAAAGGGGTCCAGGCAATTGACTGGTTTGTAGTTATCAGCTTCTGAAAAAGATCAGTTCAATTAGACAGAGGAATCAGGTCGTGGAGCAGTAAATGGTCCTCTTTATCCTCGTTCTTCCTAGCAAAGTTCTGGCTTCCACTATAGTCAGATTAGCACGTACAACTTTTGATTCCTTCATGACCAGTATCTAATTTAGTCAGCTACAGAATAATAGGTTTTCTCTCCACCGTCACCTTGAACCTTGCCAGATAGCTGAATAAACTTGGCTTGTTCCTTTGCATAAACCCAGCAAGAATGAAGAAATCATCATTTGGGGCACCCATTATTAACAGATAATATCTGGGGATTGGTCTAAGACAGAATAAGTGATTTATCAATAAAGCATTAATACTTTACCAGTCACCTCTGGATTATCCAGACTTGGCTGAAGTAAAGATGCAAAAGTCAGATCAGCATGATGACCCAGAGGCGGCCCTGGACCTCTCATTCTTTGTAGGACTGTCCTGGTAGGAGAAGGTCTATCCCTTCTCTCTTCAGAGTTGGGAAAGACTCTGACATCCAGAACTTTTCTCAATGCTGAGAGATGACTCAGGCTGTGGCCAGTCCGAGCAGATCTAGACATTCCTAGCCAATTTCTGATTTCCTAGGCCAGTCTGCCTCTATGGTCTCCCTGAGGTTAGCAGAGTACTTGTAATAGTACCAATTATTACTGGACCTGTGCCTCTCATTTAACATCAACCCCTTTCAACTCTGTTTCCCTAAAAGAGGGCTTTCGGGTCTCCTACTTGACTTTTAAGATTTCCTGTCTGCATGAAGAGTAATTCCCACGACAGAGAGCAATTTTCTGCCTGTATTTATGCAAATCAGCATCGTAACATGAAGCATAAAAATGATTGAAGGTGCCAACAAAAGGGAAAATGTAAATGTTTTTCAAATTTACAGAACACATAGAGCAGCCATTATGCATATAAGTTTTAAATTCCATTTGTAAAACCTTGATTTTGTTTTTGTTTTTGGGTCACACCTGGCAGCAGTCCGAGTTACTCCTGACTCTGTGTTTAGAAATTGCTCCTGGCAGGCTCAGGGGACCATATGGGATGCCAAGATTTGAACCACCATCATTCTTCATGCAAGGCAAATGCCCTACCTCCATGCTATCTCTCCGGCCCCTCATTAGATCATTTCTAATTTAGAGGCATACTACAGCAATTCAGTTGGCCATACAGTTTCTTTCCCTAACACACAAAGACTCAAACCTACAGTTAAAAACGTCAAATACGATGGGGCTGAAGAGATAGCACAGCAGTAGGGCGTTTGCCCTGCATCAAGCGGATCCAGGATGGATGGTAGTTTGAACCTGGCACTCCATATGGTCCCTGAACCTTCCAGGAGAGATTTCTGAGCACAGATCAGGAGGAACCCTTGAGCGTTGCAGGGAGTGACCCCAAAACAAAACAAAACAAACAAAAAAAAACCCTAAAAATATTAAATGTGGAACTTAGTCCTATGCTAAGTTTCTTCCCAGATGAGGAGTTCCTTTTCCCTTTTCATTACTTTGCAATAAACTATTCTTCTTTTTTTAAAAAAAAAAAAGTCAAATGTGGGGGCCAGAGTGACAGCACAGTGCTCAGGTTCTTTCTTGCCTTTCATGTGGCTGACCCAGGTTTAATCCCAGGCATCCCAGAGCATCACCAAGAGTGATTTCTGAGGAGAGTCAGGAGTAACCTCCTGAGCACTGCCAAATGTGAGGTGGCGCTAGAGGTAAGGTGTCTGCCTTGCAAGCCCAAGCCAAGGAAGGACGCGGTTCGATCCCCCGGCGTCCCATATGGTCCCCCCCAAGCCAGGCGCAATTTCTGAGCGCTTAGCCAGGAGTAACCCCTGAGCATCAAATGGGTGTGCCCCCCCCAAAAAAAACAACAACAACAACAACAAAAAACCAAATGTGGTCTCAAAACAAAAGAAAAGAAAAACCTTAAAATAAAATATGCCTTGTCTCAGTATTGGGACTTTATTAAAGATTCAAAAAGAAGGGAGGAAATATAATATCATGTAGAAAACAGAATTATTTGTTAATTTTCATTTATTATTATTTTTCACTTGGGGGTCACATCCTGCAATGCTTAGAGTTTACTCCTGGCTCTGTGTGCAAGAATTGCTCCCACTGAGCTCAGAGGACATGGCAGGTTATTAGGCATCGAACCTGGGTCAGTTGCATACACAAAACACTGTACTAGCCTCAGAATTATGAATTAGAAAAAACATGTAATGGTGACTATTGCTCTGTTGGGTAAAATATTCCCCTAAATTTTCTTCCACTGGGGTTATATGACTAGAAAAAATAATAGTGCATTTATTAAAAATGGAAGAACTTTGTCAATCACATAGATATTATGCTAAATTTTTATTATTACTCTTATTTATTATCAGTTTACACAAGAACCTGAATTTTCTGGTGACATATTTAATCTGTGCTTCTTATATTATCCTTAATATAAAATTAGTGGTTAAACCTATTTCTGATAGGAACAGAGAGATAGTATTGGGGAAGGGCATTTGCTTTACATTTGTACATAAACTCTTGTTTAAGCCCTGGAGCATGACCAGAAGTAACCTCTGAGCACCACCAGGTACAAACTTCCAGAATTTATGATAAGGAAGTATATCATTGGAATCTCTCTTCTTTTCCTTCTTCAATCTGTTAGATGAATTTACTAAGCTATATCATTTTTGTTGTTGTAGTTGGTTTGCGGTCACACCTGGGGGTGCTACTTCAGATGTTACTTCTGGCTCTGTGTTCAGAAGCTACTCCTAATGGCGCTGGGTGGTCCATACAAGGCAAGGTGTCCAATCTGAGCCTCCACACTAAGATACATCCTTAGACATCTCAGTTTTACTTAGGCTGTTGAAACTTGAACTCTGTTAACTCTGTGGCTGGACTCTTTCTGTGCCTTTTATTTGGGTTTCAATCCCTTTTTATGATCAACTCTACTCAGAGGTCAAAACCAACTGGTACTTTCTTCAGGGAACTTTCCCTGATCACGCCTCTTTCTCCATACACTCACTGTCTGGAGAAAGTCTTTGGCGATTGAGTGTGAAGCTTTTTAAAACTATTAACAATAGGATAGTCTATCAATTGCAGTGTTCTAACAATGGAGCCATAAGTACAATTATGAAGGGTACTTAATGAGCAATATGTTCCCCTTTACAAATCTTCTCTATGTGGCAAATTTCCTTACTTTTTTTTGGGGGGGGGGCACACCCGGTGATGCTCAGGGGTTCCTCCTAGCTATACACTCAGAAATCACCTCTGGCTTGGGGGACCATATGGGACACCTGGAGATCAAACAGAGGTCCTTTAGCATCATGCAAGGCAAACACCCTACAGCTGGGCCATCGCTCTAACCCCAAATTTCCTTAATTGCCTAAGTATGCCTACCCACTTCCAGATAGCATTGTGCTCTGTTGTGCCAACATTAGATATTATCCTAACACCAATGGCAATGGATCCTTGCTTCTACCGTACCGACCAGCTCAAGCCAGCAAAATGGATCACTATTTACATTCAGAAAATAGAATGATATTTGACTGGAGTGGTGGCCCTACAAGCGGTAGGACATTTGCCTTGCACGTGGTTGACCCAGGACAGACCTAGGTTCCATCCCCCATCGTCCCATATGGTCTCCCAAGCCAGGAGTAACCCCTGAGCATCACCAGGTGTGGCCCAAAACCAAAACCAAACAAACAAAAAGGAAATAGAATGATGTGCCACAGAATTAAAAAGCAAAAAGTAATATATGGGAAAATGAAAATATAAAACTCTTCTTAATTCCAAACAAGTTTCTAATTAGATGAACAAAAAGAAATACAGTTTTGAAGGCTAGAGAGATATGAGCAGGAAAAATATTGTCAGACAACTTCTGTTCCTCTCCAGGACCCCCAGGCAGCTGAGTTGAGTGACAAAGCAACTTGTCCTTAAGGCATTTTTCTTCATTGTGGAGAGAGAATATTTTTGTGTTTTGTTTTGTTTTGCTTTGCTTTCTTGCCTCCTAATGCTTTATGAAATGCTGACTATATCATATCACACATAGACATTACCAGAGCTCTGGAAAACCTTCTAATTATAAGTATAGAGCTTATTTTCATGGCTTCTTGTCATCTAATTTTCTTTTCATTTGGATGAAATAGGAGACATTACTTTGAAGACTTGCTGACACATTAATGGAAATAAGTTTGTTTGCAAGTTGGTTGCTGTGCATTTTTTGTTTCCATGTATTCGCCAACTCAAATATCTCTAATTCTTTTTGTTTGTTTGTTTGTTTTTGGGGCCACACCTGGCTCTGCTCAGGTGTTACTCCTGGCTATCTGCTCAGAAATAGCTCCTGGCAGGCACGGGGGACCATATGGGACACAGGGATTCAAACCAACCGCCTTAGGTCCTTAGGTCTTGGGTCGGCTGCTTGCAAGGCAAAGGCCACTGTGCTATCTCTTCGGCCCCTTCTCTAATTCATTTTAAGGTGAGAGCCACACCCTACTTTTTACTAGAGATAAGTCCATAAATTAATACAGAAAGCTGATGCTGATTAGAATGAAATGTTCGCACAGATCGTGGATTTGTTCATGATTTTTTTTAAAATTTTCTTTAACCCAGGTTAAATGAGAAAAATATTAAGAGCAACTACCCAAAGTCCATAGCAAGCCTATGTATTTCTTTGTTATAATTATTTTAGAGTTTGGGGGGTCACATTTGATGGTTCTCGGGCATTACTCCTGGCTTTGTACTCAAGGAACATTCTGGCAATGCTCAGGAGATCAAATGTAGTACCAGGGCTGGAAGTGTACAAAGCAAGCACTTCAGGCGCCGGAGCAGTGGCGCAGCAGTAGGGCGTTTGCCTTGAACGTGGTTGATCTAGGATGGACCACGGTTCCATTCCCGGGCATTCCATATGGTCCTCCAAGCCAGGAGCAATTTTTCTGGGCACATAACTAGGAGTAACCCCTAAGCATCATCGGGTATGACTCCAAAACAAACCAAAATAAAATTAAAAAATAAGCAAGCACTTTAATCCCTGAACTCTCTCTCCAGCCCATAATTTTTTCGGTAAAATTCAATAGAATCTAGAGATAACTTTTCTCAGGATAAGCATTTTTCCTCTGTTCAGTGCCCTGAGAAGTTATAATCCTTTGGTTGTTTTTCAAAAACTTTAAAGCAAGTTCAAAGAAAACAATAGCAAATAATGAATAAGTATTCCTAACTATACCCAAAAATATCGTTATGTATTCTTGGAAAAAATACATTTTTTTTTGTTTTAGGGGCCAGACCTGCTGGCACTCAGGGTTTAATTCTGGTTTGGAACTCCTAGCTCAGTGGACCATATGGGGTGCTGGGGGTCAAACCTGGGTCAGCTGCATGCAAGGCAAATACTCTATCTGCTCCAGTTCTCCCCCAGATACTTGTTTGTTTGTTTGTTTGTTTGTTTTTGGCTTACATGTGGTGGCATTCAGAAGTTACTCCTGGCTCTACTGTCAGAAGTTGTTCCTGGCATGCTCAGGGGACCAGATAGGATGCCGGGATTCGAACCATGGTCCGGTCTGTGTTGCCACATGCAAGGCAAATGTGTTACCACTATGCTATCACTCTGGTGATAGCACCCCCCAGATACTGTTAATAACAAAAATATTTAATACATTTTCTTGGACCAGAGAGATAGCACAGGACTTTGTTCAATCCTCTGCACTGGATATGGAGATGGCAAGGAAGTTTATTCTTGGGCTGGAAATAACATTGGCTTGATGTTGTACTTTGGAATTGAAAACCCCACGGAAATTAGAAGAAAAGAAACATAGTTGGACAGGAAATTTAGAGATGATAATCTAGGCAGAAGTCTAGCTACGTGACAGAAATAGGAGAGGAGGAGAGGAGGAGGATTTTTGCTGCAAGACTGGTAAATTACCTGACTAACAGGTGGGAACATTTTATGAACTGATGAACTGATGAAGGAGGGTGTTCTTTTTTTATCTATAACTAAAACCCAACTACAAACATGCTTGTAATCATGATGCTTAAGTAAAGATATTTATTTTTAATAAAAGAGCAACTTAAGGGATATAGAGGAGCAAGACAAAAATATTAAAAGCAGTCTTGGTGGGCCCGGAGAGATAGCACAGCGGCGTTTGCCTTGCAAGCAGCCGATCCAGGACCAAAGGTGGTTGGTTCGAATCCCGGTGTCCCATATGGTCCCCCGTGCCTGCCAGGAGCTATTTCTGAGCAGACAGCCAGGAGGAACCCCTGAGCATTGCCGGGTGTGGCCCAAAAACCAAAAACCAAAAAAAAAAAAAAAAAAAAAACAAAAAAAAACAGTCTTGGTAAGTTTGATATAGCTACTCTATACCATAAGTATACTCAAGCTCACTTTCTTAAACACTTTTTTGTGTTTGTTTTAAATTAATATTTTATTGGGGTAACATTGATTTACAAGACTAAATTTGATGAAATTTAGGGGAGCAGTGTTACCGCATCATGCCCACCAGTTCCAGTGACATTTTATGAGAAAACTATTCCCACTTAGAGAAATACTTAGATTCCATGTTGTCAATAAGTATTTATATGAACAACATTGAGTTTCATTCTGGCTATAATGAACTAGCATGTGTCTACCTAAA
This sequence comes from Suncus etruscus, assembly GCF_024139225.1. NCBI lineage: Eukaryota > Metazoa > Chordata > Mammalia > Eulipotyphla > Soricidae > Suncus > Suncus etruscus. The sequence continues at coordinate 4,065,508 of NC_064863.1, forward strand.
GCAATTAGAAAAGTTCCATGAAGCATTTTTTCTTACTAATTTTTTTATTAAGGTACTGTGATTTACAAAGACATCTGAGTTTCAGGAATACAGGATTCCAACACCAATCCCACCACCAGAGTCAGCTTCCCTTCACCAATGTTTTTCCCATCTCTCCCACATTTATGCCTTTTTAACGTTCTTACCTCTCCTACATTTCTAAGAGTCCTGGAGTGGCTAGAGATACCGTATCTGTGCCAGTTTATTCTCATCTTCAATTGTACAGTTTTATCAATAGCTTCTTTTGTCAGCAACCAGGCCTCATGAAGATCTTCATTGGTGTGGCACCTAAAGATTCTAAACGTAGTTCATTGCTCTGGTGTGAATCTAGTCTAGCACACAAAACTCATCTACCATCTTTCTAATTTCTGTAGTTTTAATGAATGCTGTGACAGAGAGACCCTTTAAGACCCCCCCCCCCCAATCCTCCCTGAAGTTGGTGGGATAGCACTCTTTGTTGGCAAAATTGGGTCTTTCCATTCAAGGTATTCCCAACTGTTCCTGTGGTAGCTCAGTTGAAGTTTTCTTTTCCTGTTATTTTAGACCACACCTAGCAGTGTCCTGGACTTACTGTTGGTTTCAGGGATCATTCCTGGCAGTGCTCAGAGCATCATATATGGAGCCGGGAATAAAACCCTGATCGGCTGCACGCAAGCCAGATACCTTACCTACTGTCCTATTTCTCTAGTCCTATAGTAGAGAGATCTTAAATGGATTTCAGGCTACTAATTAGCAGTTTTTATTCTTCTAGCTTTAGGAACTGTTTCTGAGACTGTACCCTGAGCCAGATTCCATCTTAAGTGGGTATAAATTCTCCTTCTGGGCTCTTCCATCACTCTGTGGTTTGTCTCCTCTCATCAGTATCTAATTTGTCAGACATGCCCATGGCCATTGGAACCTTTTTAGCGTTGATGGTACCTAACTAAGCATGCCAAAGGTGTGCTAGGGAAGCCAAGACTCTTGCTATAAATATGGGGAAGGCAATAGATTTAGTTCAGTTATTTAAATTTCATAAACAGTGGTTAGCTAAACATCAGGACCATACATTTAGAATCAGATTGGACAAGGGTCCTGAATGCTCAGAGAAACAATGGCTTTCTTCAAATATGTTGAGGTGATTAATAGGTTTTTCTCCTCAATAAAAATTATAATAAGTGCATTATTTATTATTAAATTATTATTTAAAATTATAGTAAATTATGATAAATCTATAATTTATTATAATAATTTTTTTGGTTTTTGGGTCACATCCAGCTTTGCTCAGGGGTTACTCCTGGCTCTATGCTCAGAAATTGCTCCTGGCAGGCTTGGGGACCATATGGGATGCTGGGATTCGAGCCACTGTTCTTCTGCATGCAAGGCAAACATCCTACCTCCATGCTATCTCTTTGGCCCTATATTTTTATAATAAATGATAATAATTTTATTATTAAAATTATAATAAATAAATAATAGGTTTTTCTTCTGGATAAGTAGGTAAGAAAAAATATGTTAAAATTTTATTTTGAGAGAAAAGAAAGAACAAAAGAAAGTCTGTTCTTTGTTTTTAGGTCACAATCAGGGATCACTATTGGTTCTGCACTCAGAAATAGCTCCCAGCAGGCTCAAGAGATCATATTGGATGCCGGGATTCAAACCATGTCCATCCTGGATCAGCTGCGTGCAAGACAAACAACCTACCACTGTTCTATATCTTCGGCCCCAAGAAAGTCTGTTTTTGCATGTTGCATGAAATAATTAACGATGGGGCTGGATGGCGGTGGATTTCTCTCCGTGCCATCCCAATTCACGTGGCTCTGCAACCTCCATGCAGTCGGCGAGTCCCAGGCCCAGGTGAAATCACTCACTCACAGTCAGGCGTCAGGAAGCAACAACTTTATTCAAGCCCTAGCCACCACGTGTGTGTGGCCTATTCATAACCTTTCAAGCACAGCCATATTTTGCTAGCCCTGCATCTTATTTCCTGTTAGCCATCTTCCCTTTGGGCTCCATGCTGGTCAAAGACCAGAACACAGAAACCCAAAAGCCAGAGCGCACAGCAGCGCAGAAAGGGCAAGGAGCCAAAAAGGCAAAAAGCCAAAAAGGCGCGTGAAAGCCAAAAGCCCAAATTCCCTTGGTTCAAGCCTTATCTAACATTTTCATCACCCCTCCCAGGAATGGGAGGGTCTAGCAGGTAAGGTTACACCTACTATCCGGTTCCCAAGACCCCTCCCAGAAATGGCTGGGTCTCAGGGTATAAAATAGGTACACCCACATTTCCTCCTTTTCTTAATATTTTTATGCACCAACGTAATAGAGTGAAAATTAATATACCAGCCCTTTTCAAAAACATATTATTTGCAAAATATACTTTACACCTGTAACCTAAAACTCTATTAATGCTTTTTTACCAAGCACTATTTTGGAACTTTCATGTTCCTATACTTTTAAACTATATTGGGGGAACTTCATTGTTCCTATACCTTTTCTATACACAAGTACTGCAGCATACATGCATAACATACATTTTAAAAACAGGCTAAGTACATTAAAATACACAGTAAAACATTTTGCAATAGAAAATATTAACTATGAAAGACAACAAAACACATTTAAATTATAAAGAAAATGACTAAGACAAAGATGCAGGTGGTTAGAAATTAGATGTTAAACTGTATTACCTCCCTTTTTTTATTTTTTAACCACTAATTAAAACTTATTTCATTACCAACTATGAGTGAAATATAAGACTACCCGCTTAGTTCCTATACTTAAAATCATAGTTTAAATGATTAATTTGTTCCACGCTGATTTTACCACGTGGCTTCTGTAAACTTTTAAAGTTCAGATGTTGGTTTGTCCCACGCTGATTTCACTACGTGGCTTCTGTAAACTTGCTGGTTTGTTCCACGCTGATCTCACCACGTGGCTTCCTTTCATGGTTTCAGGCCCCGCAGACGATTCTGTTGACCATGAGGTCGCAGGTTCCGCTGCCCGCTGCCGGTTTGCTCCTGCTGTTTTACCTTAGTGATGTGGAGGATGGATTTCAGGCTTGCCGCGGAGCAAAAGCTGAGCTGAGCTGAGCCGAGGCGTTTCTGCTTTTGGGCTGATAGGAGCTTTTCGCCGCTTTTTTCCTCTGGGCAGCACTTAGCAAGCCAGTTTTTGGCCACACCTCACAGGGCACTTTTGGATGTTCAAAGTTCAAAGTTATTTAAACTAAAAGTTCAGTCCGAAATTTTCAAAGTCGAAATACAAATTCAAGCCGCAGGTTATTTTCAGAAAATCAGTCCACTTTAAATACAGTCTTTTTTCTCCTCCGTTTCCAATTTAAACTTTTAATCAGTTTTTGTATAGGCCGAGGTTTTTGTTTTTTGTAACAAAGTTTCAGTTGTGGGCCTGGGATGGGAGTGATACAAGTTTTCAACTCCCCTGTATTACTGAAATTTGTGCCCCTAGAAGGGGTTGTGGCCATATTTGAACATGGCTTCACGTGGCCATACACTTTGGGCTGACTGCATTTGAACAAAGCGAAAATTAAACATTAGAGCAGAAATATTACCATATTTGCTGTTTTGTTGGGTCCAGGATTCAGGTCAAAGTTCGGAGCGCCAGATGTTGCATGAAATAATTAAGGACGGGGCTGGATGGCGGTGGATGGAGGCCTTTGTGCTTAGGCCCCAACCACGTGGCTTCATCCCCATCCAGCTGGCGGATTCCCGGCCCAGGTAGTCGGCGTAATCAAGACTTACTCACAGGCAGGCTTCAGGAAGCATTAACTTTATTCATACCCTATTCACCACATGTGTGTGGCCTACTCATAACCTTTTAAGCACTAGTTATTCTTGGCCCTGCATCTAAACTCCTTTCAGCCATCTTCCCTTTGGGCTCCATGCTGGTCAAAGACCAGAACACAGAAACCCAAAAGCCAGAGCGCCCAGCAGCGCAGAACGGGCAAAGAGCCAAAAGGGCAAAAAGCCAAAAAGGGCCGAATTCCCTTGGTCCAAGCCTTATCTACCTTTTCCCCGACCCCTCCCAGGAATGGGAGGGTCTAGCAGGTAAGGTTACACCTACTATCCGGTTTCCAAGACCCCTCCCCGAAATGGGTGGGTCTAGGGTCTTAAATAGGTACACCACTGTTCTTCTGCATGCAAGGCAAACATCCTACCTCCATGCTATCTCTTTGGCCCTATATTTTTATAATAAATGATAATAATTTTATTATTAAAATTATAATAAATAAATAATAGGTTTTTCTTCTGGATAAGTAGGTAAGAAAAAATATGTTAAAATTTTATTTTGAGAGAAAAGAAAGAACAAAAGAAAGTCTGTATTTTGTTTTTGTTTTTAGGTCACAATCAGGGATCACTATTGGTTCTGCACTCAGAAATAGCTCCCAGCAGGCTCAAGAGAGCATATTGGATGCCGGGATTCAAACCATGTCCATCCTGGATCAGCTGCGTGCAAGACAAACAACCTACCACTGTTCTATATCTTCGGCCCCAAGAAAGTCTGTTTTTGCACACTATGAAAAGAATGAAATTTATATTATACTAGAAAGAAAGGAGGGAAGGTAAAAGGAAGGAGAGAGGAGGGAGAAACAAAAAAATTTAAAAAGAAAGGGAAAAAGGGAGGAAAATTATTTTCTTCCTAAGTTTATAATGTTAATACATGGTTCTAGAAAAAATATATAAATGAAGAAATATGAAATGGAGGGCTGGAGCGATAGATTTGTCTTGCACATGGACAACCGGGAACAGCTAGGGTTTGATCCCCTGCATCCCATATGGTCACCTATGCCTGCCAGGAATGATTTCTGATCGCAGTGTCAGGAGTAAAGGCAGAACGCCACCAGATGTGACCTCCCCAAAATAGAAATAAATATAAAGTGGAATATATAATAATGACTTTGTTCTCTCTTCTCTCTAACAGGGGTTGGATTTTAAAAAAGAAGCTGGAGTGGTAAAAGATTTCTCTGTCCAGATGAAAGCAAAAATGCACTAGAGATTTTATATTCATGGAGGAGGCCTTCAGTGAATATAGAAAAGTTCCTTTTCTCTCGTCTGGTTGAATTCTTAATGTAGAAGAACAAACCCAAATAACTTAATAGAGGATGGGCCCAAAAAGATAGCACAATGAGTAAGACAATGGCCTTGCACACTGCCAACCCAGATTCAATTCCCAACACCACATATGGTCACTGGAGCCCTGCCAGAGTGAGTCTTGAGTGCAGAGCCCAGAGTAAAGCCAGAGTATTGTTATGTGTGGCCTGAAAACAAAAACAAAACGTACACACATGGAAGGGAGGCGAGATCATGGCCCACTGATGAGGTCTAGCCGCTCTACAGCTGAGTGCATGCTTTGTATACAGGTGTTCCAGGTTCATTCCTGAAAAAATAGAAAAAAATTAAAATATTGAAAAATATGTTAATATTACAAGTATTCCCATTTTTGTGTTGTCCTTTGAAATGAATGAGAAGAAAACTGATTTTATAAGTGTAGCAGAAAATACCAAGATTTTTTTTTTTTTTTTTTTTTTTTTGGTTATTGGGCCACACCTGGCGGTGCTCAGGGGTCACTCCTGGCTGTCTGCTCAGAAATAGCTCCTGGCAGGCACGGGGGACCGTATGGGACACTGGGATTCGAACCAACCACCTTAGGTCCTGGATCGGCTGCTTGCAAGGCAAACGCACTGTGCTATCTCTCTGGGCCCAATACCAAGATTATTAATGAATTCTTTCCCTCCAGCTTTTCTTTTATTTGAAGTATCTTAGCATGTAATAGACCTGTTCCTCTTTCTATCCCTATAATTTTCAAAAACACATCAAGTTGGTATGTAATAGAATAAGAAAGAATCTATGGATTAATTAACCTTTTATTAATTGTTTAAAATCTCTTGACTTAAATCTTGCCCAAACACCTTAATGAAGTGTCCCACCCTCTTTTCCAACAACCCACGCTCCTTTCTTTGTGAAATTTCACTGTTGTGCTGCTGAAGGGTGGTGGATGATTTGTGCAATTTAGTATAAGGTAAAGGTTTCCTTAGTATCCACGAAATGTCTTTTTTTATGTTTTATGTTTTGGAAATGTTTTATTCATTCTAAAATTCTGTATTCTACCCTAAACTATGGCCCGAGGGCCACATATTGTATTTGTATCTGTTTTGTTTCTTCATTGCAAAATAAGACCTATGCAGTGTGCATAAGAATTCGTTCTTAAGTTTTGTTTTTACTATAGTCAGACCCTCCAATGGTCTGAGGGACAATGAACTGGCCCCCTGTTTAAAAAGTTTGAGGACCTCATATGTTTCCTTAAAAAGATTATCTGCTGGAGCCAAAGTGATAGCACAGCTGTAGGGTGTTTGCCTTGCATTGAATCCAAGACCAGCCTGGGTTTGAACCCTGGCATCTCATATGGTCCCCCAGAGGCTGCCAGGAGCGATTTCTCAGCACGGAGCCTGGAGTGCCCCCTGAGCATCACCAGGTGTGCCCCCCCCCAAAAAAAAAGAGTACCCGGTAGCTACTAAAATCAAAATTTTTATCTACATTTTCAAAATAAGCACCATTATTTTATACTGCTTATTTACAAATATGGATCTTTTCCTCAAATGTAAGGAGCTTATTCAGTTGAAATAATTTGTTAAGTGATTTGTGCCATGAGATATTAAGGATACACATGAATTTTCTCACGGAGAAAAAAATCTGGAACCTTCCAGAGAAATTACTTGAGGTTCTTTGTTTGTTTGTTTTTTGTTTCTCGGCCACACCTAGCAGGTCTCAGGGGATACTTCTGCCACTGTGCTCAGAAATCACTTCTGGCAGGCTCGGGGGACCATATGGAATGCCAGGAGTCAACCATGGGTTTATCCTGGGTTGGCTGCTTGTAAGGCAAATGCCCTACTGATGTGCTATCGCTCCAGTCACTGAAATTAGTTATTCAAAACCAATAACTAAAAAAAAAATTGTCCTTGATTGATGCTAAGAATTTAAATAATGTTCAGAATTTAACATTTAAACAATGTTAGAAGATTCTACACTTTCACCAATACTGTTTTATGACAAGTTTTACAACAGGTTGTAAATGTTTTTAAATTTGCATTTTAGACATAGAACTGAATATGAAGATGAAATAGCATCATATGTTTATGTGTATATGTATGTGTTGAATTTGTGAAAATATAATTGAAACCCAACTACAAACATGTTTGTAATCATGGTGCTTAAATAAAGATATTATTAAAAATAAAAATAAAACAATGTTGGAAGATACTTTCTTGGAAAGGTTATAAACTCTGATAATAGACTACTCTATCTGCTCAGGGAACTATTTTTCTCTGTAAAGGTATATTTGTACATATCAGAGTCTCAATGTGTGATGTAATGTGTGAAATAATAAAACAGTGCCCAGACTCTACACCTACAAATATCAGAAAACAAAGAGCATCTGTACAACACCAAACTTTGGACTTGAAACCACTGGTTATATGACAGTGACTGACCAGATATTTTGGAAAGATAGGCTGGATCTATTCATGCCACATATCTGAAACACAGGATAGAGATGCAATGAGTCTTTCATAAGTGATGGACTCTTTCAGATTCAGATTTAAGATTCCATGTGAGAAAGAAGGGAAGCTTAACCCTTAAGCATACAATTTAGAATAAGTGTTAGTTTTCAGAGGTTGAAATAGAGCCGGTAGGGCACTTGCCTTGCATGCAAGGCAACCCAGGTTCAATTGCGGCATCTCATATGGCTCCAGCACCACCAGGAGTGATTCCTGAGTGCGGAGCTAAGAGTAAATTCTGAGCATTACCAGGTATGGCCAAAAAAGGAAGAAGAAAAAAAGAAGTGTTAATTTTCAGGTAGATTAAAAATTATATATAAAAGCAAAACATAACTACCTATAAATCATGAAGAAATATTTTAGGATTGATAGTTAGGTCTGAGGTGTGAAGTATTTTTATAGAAGAAACTGGAAGCCTGAAGATATTAAACTAATTAAGGCTGGGTGGGCAGATGTGCTCAAAGCAATAGAGCAAATTCTTTGCAAGCAGGAACCCAGTACCATAGGCTGCCCTGAGCATCACAGAGAGAAATCCCTGAGTACCAGTACTATATATATAATACTATAGCAGCAGGATGTGGCCTCAAAAGGAAACAAAAATAAATCAATAAATAAACAAGATTTTTCTGCCTCATGTGATGCTTTTCCTTTTGCATGACCATTTTTGAGATCCATGTCCATGAGCTGGGCAAAAGGAGCACAGCTGACTGAAGGAATTTCATTGTCTGGTGGGAATAAAAGGCTTTGGCTTTCTGTACAAATTTTGGCCTGTCAGCATCTTTATGTATCTCTGATTTAACATATTCAACTTTTTATTCAGATAGAAAAGCTTGGTAAAGGGGGCCAGAGTGGTAGCACAGTGGTAGGGTGTTTGCCTTTTGCACGGCTGACCCAGGAGTAACCCCTGAGTGTCACAGGGTGTGGGAAAGAACGAACGAAAGAAAGAAAGAAAGAAAGAAAGAAAGAAAGAAAGAAAGAAAGAAAGAAAGAAAGAAAGAAAGAAAGAAAGAAAGAAAGAAAGAAAGAAAGAAAGAAAGAAAGAAAGAAAGAAAGAAAGAAAGAAAGAAAGAAGAAAGAAAGAAAGAAAGAAAGAAAGAAAGAAGAAAGAAAGAAAGAAAGAAAGAAAGAAAGAAAGAAAGAAAGAAAGAAGAAAGAAAGAAAGAAAGAAAGAAAGAAAGAAAGAAAGAAAGAAAGAAAGAAAGAAAGAAAGAAAGAAAGAAGAAAGAAAGAAAGAAAGAAAGAAAGAAAGAAAGAAAGAAAGAAAGAAAGAAAGAAAGAAAGAAAGAAAGAAAGAAAGAAAGAAGAAAGAAAGAAGAAAGAAAGAAAGAAAGAAGAAAGAAAGAAAGAAAGAAAGAAGAAAGAAAGAAAGAAAGGAAAGAAAGAAGAAAGAAAGAAAGAAAGAAAGAAAGAAAGAAAGAAGAAAGAAAGAAAGAAAGAAAGAAAGAAAGAAAGAAAGAAAGAAAGAAAGAAAGAAAGAAAAGAAAGAAAGAAAGAAAGAAAGAAAGAAAGAAAGAAAGAAAGAAGAAAGAAAGAAAGAAAGAAGAAAGAAAGAAAGAAAGAAAGAAAGAAAGAAGAAAGAAAGAAAGAAAGAAAAGGAAAGAAAGAAAAGAAAGAAAGAAAGAAAGAAAGAAAGAAAGAAAGAAAGAAAGAAGAAAGAAAGAAAGAAAGAAAGAAAGAAGAAAGAAAGAAAGAAAGAAAGAAAGAAAGAAAGAAAGAAAGAAAGAAAGAAAGAAAGAAAGAAAGAAAGAAAGAAGAAAGAAAGAAGAAAGAAAGAAAAGAAAGAAAGAAAGAAGAAAGAAAGAAAAGAAAGAAAGAAAGAAAGAAAGAAAGAAAGAAAGAAAGAAGAAGAAAGAAAGAAAGAAAGAAAGAAAGAAAGAAAGAAAGAAAGAAGAAAGAAAGAAAGAAAGAAAGAAAGAAAGAAAGAAAGAAAGAAAGAAAGAAAGAAAGAAAGAAAGAAAGAAAGAAAGAAAGAAAGAAAGAAAGAAAGAAAACCTTGGCAGAGGAGTTATAGGTCACTCTTTCTCACCAACTTCCTAACCCTTCTCTGCATCTTGGGCCAGCAGCACAGTGATCTGATTCTATGGTGGACATAGAAATTTAAAAAAGTACCTGAATCTAAAAGATCAGCCTCATTTTCAAATTTAGGGTTTCCTTTCTACATTCCCAGGATTAGGGTCCCAGAATCTCCTGCCATTGGGACCAAGAAGATGGTTGTATCTATTGGTAGAAAAGTAAACCCAGAATTTTTGTGGAAGTTATTAAATTGAGCTATAATATTAATATTATGCAACAACTGGACTTTCTCCTAGGGAAGTTGTGTATTGAAGTAGTTTGCTTAAGGGTTAACTTAACGGGGGGGGGGCACCCCTCTTATTCACCTGTAAAGAATGTTCTACCTCAGGTCTGTCCAGTTCTTTGAGGTATTTCTCCAGTGATGTCATACATTACTCCAGTGTATCTTACTCGAAGATTGTTCTGAAAATTGTTCAGTCACAATATGCCTTAATGACAGGTTCTTTTTCTCCTCATTTCTCCAAGGCTGGCTCTTTTCTCTGAAATCCTGTAAGCAGCCAGACCTACTTATTTGTGTCAATAGCTTAAGGAGGTTTTTAGTTGTTTTTAATCTTAGAAACACAATCTCTGTTTTCTTCCTCTAGTTAACTAAAATGATGTGCTTTAAGCAAAGCCTTTATTTTTTATTATTCGTTTTAAAATTTATGAAATAAGAATAAGAAATAAAATAGAGGCTGTGGAGATCAAATGGATGCAGTTATTCGCAGCTCAAACCAAAAGGAGTTTGGAAATACTGATCCTATTGTGTAAACACGTTCCCCAAAACAACTGCTTTTAGACTTCCCACATCAAAACAAAATCTTTAGCAATATATTTATATGGCTTAGTTTTATGTTAATAATATATCACTCTTTTTGGGGCTGCAAATGTTGAAAGAGTTCAACAGCTGAGTTTGAAACTAAAGCCATCCTCTAAAATACACGGGAGCTATGGTTGGTATAATCCCAAGGTCAGAGCCTGTTCCCAGTTTGGCATTCTTTGGCTCCAGCTGTTGTTAGAGATAATTTAGATTATAATAGTCAAACCAAGAAATGCTTTTATTAAAAATTCCTTGCATTACATCTCTCTTTGAAGAACAAGTGGACATTCTTGCCAACGACTAGAATAGGCTGTTTGTCTTTCCCTAATTCAGCAGCTGTAAGTAAATATGGAAACCAAAGCCTCCTGAATTTTAGTCATATTTAGTTTTATGTTAGAGAGTTTATGTTAGAGGGCTTTAAAAACGTAACTAAACATGTAATTTTATTTGCATGTTTTCTAGTCTACAAAGTAAGAACATATTCTTTGTTTAAGAGAAATACCAGTTACATTGATCATGTTTACATTTATCATATTTATCATTTTAAGGAAAAATCAAAGTTGTACAATCAATACTTTACAGGCAATGAACAGTTTTGTTAAAGAGCATATTTCCATAAAATGGTAGTAAACACCAGTCTTCTTGAACTCTGTCTACCTGTACCATGACCACCCCACTTATAATTTGAAATATTTTCTCTATTGTCCCTATGATTTCCTCTTTTGCTGTTTGCTGTTGCTTTTAAAGGCAAAGTTCACAGTGGTGTGCTCAAGGCTAACTTGGGGCTCGATGCTGTGGGATCAGTTCTGGCTTGGGGAGCCATATATGGTGCCAGAGATCAAGTCCAAGTCAGCAGTGTACAAGGCAACCACCCAACCACCTACCTGTAGTACTATCTTTCTGCCCTCTCCATAGCTGACTCTTAACCTTTCTACCCACACATCTTTTATTTTGTTCCACAACATATTTGTGGCAGCCTACAATAGTAGAGAAATGAAAGTTAAAAATGGAAGAAAGAAGAGAAAAAAATGAGGGTACAAAGGATAAATCATAATGTTGAAAATGATATTGATTAATAGGCCATATAGATGATTTTCTTTCTTTTATTCTTTTTGAGGGGGCCACACCTGATAGTGCTTAGAGCTTATTCCTGGCTATGTTTAGGAATTATTTCTAGCAGAATCTGGGTTACAATATGGGAGTGCCAGTGACTGAACCCAGGCCAGCTGCATGCAAAGCAAGCTATACTATTGTTCTGACCTCACAGGTGTGGTTCTATAAAATTTTTCTTACACCACCAAATAAATAAGAAACCAAGTATCCTTGATACTAGAGACAAGCAGATGACTTTTCCTCAGCGCCATATTCTTTGATGAACCCACGTGACAACATTCTTGCAATCAACGTAGTTTGTACATCCCTTGTATATAAGCTGGTTGGTGTGGATGTCATCCTAACCAACCTCAGCTCTATAGATTCTGCTGTTAGCAATTCAGAAAGCCACAGCAACACTGAGAATGTTTCATCTCCGTCAGGCATACATACAGAGGCTTAAGATGGTGTCCAGATGGTAATAAATAAATAGCAGCTATGTACCTAATCTGTAAGAGGGGACACACCTGGGCTTCTCCTTGGGCAGGTGATGCAAAGCAACCACCAGAACAATCCCTGAGTTCAGAGCTTTCACCTCCCACACAGGTCCACTTGTGCTAGCATGAAATGCCTTACACTGGGCATTGCTGAATTCAGTTCTCTGGGAAAGGCGAGTTTGTTCCAGGTAACACTCGAAAAACTAAAACTCCATAAATAGTGTTGCTGCCAGTATGAGGAATAAGCCAGATCTGATCTAAAAAGAATACCTCCCAAGCTGAAACCTGCCAGCTTCTTTCTTTTTTTTCGTGAACAACAGAGTCCTTTTATGGAATTAAAAAGATTATCCAGAAATCATATATATTGAAGTGAGTGAAAATTAAATTCAAGGGATCAGAGAGATAGTCAAAGTTAAGGTGCAAGTCTTTGCACATGGCCCACCTTAATTTCAATCCAGGCTACTGCATATGGACCCCTGAGCAGGGCCAGAAGTGACCTAAACAGTCAGGTGTCATCTAAAAACAAAGGATGAAAAGGAACAAAAAATTAAAGCTTAAGATATTAGGTCCTTTTGGTTCCAGGATCCAGAAGAATCACCCTCTGAGTTCTCCCTTTCTTTTTGCCTTGTCTTTCTCTTTTTAAAATCTTAGAAGTGGCCATATAATGTCATAAAACAGTCACTGCCAGACTCTGCCAAGTTGAAATGTCCTCCTCCCCTGTTAATCTCTTCGGTGACCGCCTGAAAAGCATGGGGCAGGGATTAAATATGCCATGGAATTGAATTCTAAGTCCTGCCTTTGTGGTGGCCATGTATCTCCTCCCAGTCACGTCACTTTCCTTTTTTTAATGAAAGTAATACCAGCCAGGGGGCAGGGAGAATGAACAAAAGGGAAGGGGGAAAAAGAGAGATTTTAAAAAGGTTAAATGCACGCATGCACGCACGCGCGCGCACACACACACACACACACACACACACACCCCACACACACACACACACCCCCCACACACACCCCACCCAGAGTCTGGTCTCCAAAGAAGCTTTCTCTCAGTCCTTGGTGGAGGAATGTAGAGGAGCCTAACAGGAGACAGGAAGGCTCCTGGGCAGAATTTAAGTGTGGCTGTGTCTGTTTCTGGCTTCTCAGTAAATACTGTGACACCTCCAAATGGAGGAACAGCTGAGATAAGTGACTGTTAATCCCAGTGGTGGGAGGAGGCCAGGCCGCTCCCTGCCAGAGCTCAGCAGATGGTGGCTGGGACAGGATTCCCTCCAGGCAAGGGCACCAGGACTGTCCCACCTTCTGTTCCTTCAACTGGCCCTGCACACCTCCCACAATGTCTGTCCCTACCCAGAAGCTGGCATCACAGGGCCCTGGGGACATGCCCTGGCTTTGCCATCCCATAGGGAAGCTCAAGGTCAGCCAAGAAGGACTGTGGCCATGCGGGCACCTCAGGGGCAAGGCTCTGAGAACATGGAGAAAAACACCTCTGAGGTTCTTGCTCTGACTTGATTTCAAAGACAAGTTCATTGGTCCTGGATGGAAGTGGAAAGGTCCCTTTCTTTCTTCTAGGTAGCCCCGGGAATCCTTGACCAATGGCTCAAGAGTTCCACTCTCAGTAGCAGCAGCCCTGTAAAGAGGGAGGAATTTAGGGTGTGGGTCAGGGACAGGGCCACAAAGTCAGCTGCCTGGATTTGAAGATTTTGATTTGCTGATCATCTGCCAGATGCTGGACAGAAAAGTTTCAAAAGTGATCTATTTCAGAGAATATAATAGTTTTTCTCAAAATGCCATTCCGAGCCCCCATTGGAGTTAGAAATGAAATAAGGGGGGGATACTGGTGGTGGGAAATGTCCATAGGTGAAGGTTGGTCTATATGGTAAGACTGAAACTCAATCATGAACAACTTTGTGTTTAAATAAAAGGAAAAAAAGAAAGATAAAGTCATACAGTTTGCTGCCACATGGATAAATCTGGAGAGTATCATACTTAGGGAAGTTAGTCAATGGGAGAAAGACAAATACAGAATAATCTCTCTCCTTCACAGATGTAAACATCATGGTGGAATAAGGAATGCTCAAAGACAAATGGAAACAGAGAACATGAGAACTGGTCTTTAGTAGGAAATATGTCACATGGGGGTGGGGGGCTAGGGAAAGGACAGGGTAGGGCTTCAATTATAGTGTAGAGAACTGTTCAACCAGGAGGACAAAGGGTGATGAAAGGTGCTAAAGTGTTATGCATGAAACTATCAGTAAACCACAGTGCAAAAACACAAAAAACTGTCTCTCTTAGAGGTGGTAAGAGCTGGGCAAACAGTAGATGGGGGGGGGGGGGGTGGAAGCTGGACACTGGTGAAGGAATTGGTGTTGAAACATTTTATCCCTGAAATGTAAACATAAATAATTTTGTAAATTCATAGAGGCTAATTTTTTAAACAAATAAGAAACATCTAAAAAATAAAGCAAAAGAAAATGAAATAATTGCATAGTGCTGTGCATATACTTAACTCTACGGTGCTGGGCATTTCTTTTTTGTTGTTGTTTTTTTTTTTCGGGCCACACCCATTTGATGCTCAGGGGTTACTCCTGGCTAAGCGCTCAGGAATTGCCCCTGGCTTGGGGGGACCACATGGGACGCCGGGGGATCAAACCGCGGTCCTTCTGTGGCTAGTGCTTGCAAGGCAGACACCTTACCTCTAGCGCCACCTTGCCGGCCCCATGGTGCTGGACATGATTAAGGGGCTAAAATAGTGAGCTTTATGCTATGTATATTTTACTGCTATGTTTCAAATTAAAATGATGTCCAGAACATGCTTAATTTCTGTTTTCTTTTTACCATTTTATTGTGCTACCATGATTTACAACACTGTTGATTGTACGTTTCACAAATACATCATTCTGATATTACCCCATCACCAGTGAACCTGCTTCCTTTTACTGGTGTCTCAACCTCCAATTTCCCATGTAAACAATCAATTCCAATGATTTTGACAATTTATTAGAATACATTAAACCTTTATTCTAGAATTCAAAGAATCCCTAGAACTCATAAATATGCTATATATATATATTCAAATTAAATTGATCCTTGAAAATTGTGTCAAATAAAAGTCAGTACAATGGACCATTTTATTGTTGTTATGGTTATTATTATTAATTTTTTTATGTTGTTTTGGGCCACACCTGGCTATACTCAGGGGGTAACTCCTGGCTCTGCACTCAAAAATTATTTCTCATAATTTAGGGAACTTAGGAAACCCTATGGAATGTGTGGGACCCTAACCTGGGTCAGCTTTAAGTGGAAGGAAAGTAAATTACCAGCTGTACTATCTGTTCAGCACACATTATTTGAAATTATTTACAAGTCATTTGAAAGTGATAGATTTCGAACCCACAGCTTGACACATGAAAGCCATGTGTTCTGCCACTGATGCACATCACTGACCTTCACAATACTGTAAAATTTGTAAATGTGGCTCAGAGCTTTTTTGGGGGAAGGGTTATTTCTATGTTTTGGGGTTTTGAGCCATACCCAGTGGTTCTCAAATTCCTGACTGTACATAGAAATAACTTCTGGTAGTTCTCAGTGAATCATACGCTGTGCCAAGGATCAAACCAGATTTGGACCATACAAGGCAAATGTCTTAACCCTATACTATTTCTCTAGTCCTGGTTCCGAGTTTTAAAATGTAAACATTGAACAGTATTATAATTAAATATTGAGTCAACATAGATCTCAGCAGGGGGGTTTTGTATTCCTTGAAAATTTCAAAATAATGCACTTAAAATACATTTTGCTTTTAGTTAAAAAGTGAAATTAATTTTGAGCACATTTATGAGTTTTTCACAATAATATTTTATGCCTCTTATGACTCATAATTGGTCCAAGGCATGCCCGAGCCCACGTGGGGTGAACTGGGATTGGCCTCGGGGACTCTGGGAGAGTTTGTAAAGAAAGTTAGTCAGTCCCCTTGGCGCTGGTGTCATATTAAACTAAGAGCCCCCTTGGCACCTATGGCAGTAGACATAGAATTTTGGTACAGTGATCATGAAGAACTATATCACTATATTTCCTCAAAAAATATATTCTCTGAAGCATCTTTGGCAGTTCCCTTTCCCTTCCTGACATGCACTATAACTGCCTCTGACTTTTCTGGAAGTTTCCCCAAAGCATGACATTATTTTTTTTAATCACTGTCTCCCCATGAGGAGCAGTGTTTTTAGCCAATAAATATTTGTCGAATCCATAATTTAATCAAGTTGATCCATTTTTTAAAAACACAGCAATGACCCTTTGCTGCTCCCTGCACTATTTTTATGACATTGTAATAGTTACCGTTGGTTTTATATCTTCTATGTGGCTAATATTACTTGTCTCTGATTATTACAAACTTTCTTGACCCTTTCCAAAATAGTCATTATTTTCCTTTTCAGAGGAGAAAATTAGGGTTCAGGAAGGTTAAAGATCTGCCCCCAAACAGAAGGTCAGTAAAAGAGAGAGGCAGGAGGGGACCTGGGGCTGAGTGACTGACACCAAAACCATCTCTACTGCTCTTTGGCTCTTTGGTATCTGCCCAGGTGCCACTCTTGACTTTTGGTCATTGACATTTTCTTGCAAAATAAATGTGTGCTAGGCCCCTTACTAGGATTCGTCCCTAAGCTGTCCCCACGGTTTCTTCTCCAGATCAATCCAAACATGGTCGGGGAGCTGAGGGGAGGGGAACAAAGCTTCGCGTTGCATTGCATTCCCCAGTCTGGGCGAGTATCTAATCAGTAGGCCTCCTCAGCATATCAATCCAAGACCACTCTAGAGATGGAGGCCTGTGCCCAGTTTTCTATTTTTAGCTGGTGTGAGTGGGAGGAAAAACACAGCATTAGAAACCAAGTGCCAGTCAAGCATTGAGAAGACAGGGCACCCCAGGGCAGATTGGGATTTGTGTCCTCTTTATGGCCATGTTCCTTTCCACACGTTTTTTTTCCCTGCCCAATTCTGTCATCTTTTCATTCCTCTCTCCCAAGTTCTAGGATTCTCCCAAATCTCTTCAGACAGAAGAGCTTTTATCAGTGACTTATAGTAAAGCTTCTCAGGTAGTCTTCTTCTTTTTATTTTTTATTTTATTTTATTTTTTGGGTGTTTTTTTTTGGGGGGGGGTCATACCTGGTGACACTCGGGGATTACTCCTGGATATGCACTCAGAAATCCCTCCTGGGTTGGGGGGACCATATGGGAGGCCAGGGGATGAACCACAGGTTAGCATGTGCAAGGCAAACGCCCTACCGCTTGTGCCACTGTTCTGGCCCCATAGTCTTCTTGAAAAAATTTCTTCTTCTTGAATGTACCTATGGAACCAAGGAATGTTTAGTAAGGGGGATCTCTTGATTCAGTAGTTCTATAAGGAGGAGGGACACAGGAGGGGCAGAGGAAGGGAGGGAGAGGCGCTTTGAGTATTCCTGGTGCAGGAAAGATTGCCTGTCATTGCGGTTACCTCCATGAAAAAAATATTTGCTTTTTTCCTCTCCTGTTACCTTTACCTAAAACAAAGGTCTTTATTCCCAGTCAGGAGATGACCCTCTATCCGGCAGAAAGGGTGCTTGTTTCGGGCCTTTTTTTTTTTTTTTTTTTTTTTCCACCATTCCTACAGCAGGGAATGCATTTTCTGGCCCAGAGAACAGAGTCTGAGTTGGAGTAAATTTGGGGCAGCACAGAAAAGAGCGGTGTGACATCAAGGGACACTTAGCCCCTTGCCCAGCAAGGCTTGACCAGGGGCGCGCAAGAGTGAGGCTTTGCCTTTGAGGCCACACAGACCTCAGCCATGCCAGGCTCTGGAACCAAGGTAGCTTCGGTTAAGCTCCTCTTTCTGACCCAGAGCACAGTACCAGATCCCCAAAGTCCAGTTGTCCAGGCTGAGAGGGGAGGGTGCGGATGGGGGTGCCCTGTTCCAGGGACCCATTTTTTCCCCCTCCCAACGCTGTGCTCTACTGGATGCCCTTGGGCCCAGGGAGTCCTGCCAGGGTTGTCTTCTCCAGCTCCCAATCGTGGAAGATGAGAAGCCCTGTTGCTCCCCGGCTGGCTGCCCTGCCCAGCTGTCTGGACCCCTCACCCAGGCAGGGCAGGCAGGGCGCCAAGTCCTCCCAACTGCATGGGGCTCATTGTCTGCAAGGCAGGCAGGCAGGCAGGCTGGCTGGTTCCAGAGCCAGGAGCAGATTCCAGCAGTGCCCCCAGCCAGGGAGGGGGGCTGGCGTCACCCGGGCCCCTGCCCACCACCCTGCCCCTCCCTGGCTCCCTATTTGGCCATCCCCTGGGTCGCCCCCTCCCTTCCTTACATGGTCTGGGGGGCTCCCCAGGCGGCTCCATGAATGGCCTGGGCGCTCCACCGGGCTGTGAAGGCGACCAAATAAGGCAAGGTGGCCAAGCGGGGCCCCCCAACCCTGCCTCCGGCCGGGTCCCCGGGCGCTTATAAGCTCTGCGCCCTCGCCCGCTCTCCACCTCGCCCGCAGCTGCTCCGGTCTCTGTCCAGCCCAGCCCAGCGCCTCCGCCACCGCCTCCAAGTGAGTGCGCGCCCTGCGCCCCAGGGGCAGCAGGCCCCTTGGACCCCCAACTTTTTCGGGGTGTTCCAATCTGTCTAAGCGCTCTCAGCCTTCGCAGGGAAGGCGCAGAAAGGGGTTCCTTAAATCCCCAGGGGAGTTTGGTACCCTGGTGCTTAGCCTTTAGTTGCAGGGAAGGGGGTGCAGAGGGGGACCCCAAGTTGGGCTCCCAATTTTTGCAAAGAGGCCAGCAGGGAAAAGCTCGGGAGAGCCTGTACAGGGGTGGGGAAGGGGGTACAGCGGGGACCCCAAATGGGGGCTCCCAATTTGCAAAGAGGACCGCATGGAAAGGGTTGGGGTAGCCCGCAAAGGGGGAGAGAAGGGGGACCCCAAGTTGGGGCTCCCAATTTTTGCAAAGAAGCGCGCATGGAAAAGCTAGGGAGAGCCTGCAAAGGGGTGATGGCTGGGGCAGCCCCATCTCACCTGGACAGGTGACCCCAAGAGGGACTTTTCTCTTCCCTCTCACCCAGGCATCCCTCCCAGCTTCCTTGCGCCCCTCTTTTCCCTCCCCAAAGTGGGCCCCAGGTGTGCCCCCCAGTTCTTTCTCTCCCTGCCAGGTCCCCTCTGGGGTGGGTGGCCTGGCGGGAGGACCTTGCCAGGGGGTGTGGGAGGGAGGGTGGGAGGGAGGCAAGGGCACCCCACCCACCCACCTTGCACCTCGCACCCCGCAGCCCCCCAAAGCCCCGCCGGGATGTGCGACGACGAGGAGACCACCGCCCTGGTGTGCGACAACGGCTCTGGGCTGGTGAAGGCCGGCTTTGCTGGGGACGATGCGCCCCGGGCCGTCTTCCCGTCCATCGTGGGGCGCCCCCGGCACCAGGTGAGCCCCGGCCCGCGGCACCCCACCCGGACGGGGCAGCTGGGGAGGGAGGGAAGGGTCCCGCCCGTCCTCCCCACCTACCCGCAAGCTGCTCCTGTTGGCTCCTCTGGGGACCCAACAGGTGGTGGGTGTGTAGACAGACAGACAGACAGACAGAGACACAGATCAAGAGACACAGGGAGTGAGTACAGACAGAGAGAGAAAAAGAGAGACAGACTGAGACACAGAGATAGACAGTGAGTGAGAGAGACAGAGACAGAGATAGAGAGACAGTGAGTGAGACACAGAGAGATGGGGGTAGGTAGGGAGGGAGGCAGGAGTGTTAGCACAGCAGTAGGGCCTTGCAAATGGCTGAGCTAGGATGGACCTGGATTCCATCCTTGTTGTCCCATATGGTCCTCCAAGCCAGGAGTAGTTTCTGAGCACAGAGCCAGGAGTAACCCCTGAGTGATGACCGGTGTGGCCCAAAAACAAACAAAAAAAAAAGAGAGACAGAGAGATAGACTCTGAGAAAGAGAGACAGACAGAGACAGAGAGACACTGAGACAGAGAGAGATAGACAGAGTCAGAAACAGTGAGAGACTGAGATAAGAGAGAAACAGAAAGAGACAAAGACATGGCAAGACAGAGAGACAGAGACATAGAGAGAAATACCAAGAGATACAAAGAGATAGAGACAGCAGTGAGAGAGACAGAGAGACAGTGAGAAAGACAGAGACAAAAAGACAGAGACAGGCAGACAGACAGAAACAGAGACAGAAAGATAGAGACACAGTGAGTGACAGATAGAGAGAAACAGAGACAGTGAGAAAGACAGAGATACAGAGAGAGACAGAGACAGAGATAGAGATAGTGAGAGACAGAGACAGAGAGAGACAGAGAGACAATGAGAGACAGAGAGAGTCACTTGTCTCCTCGGCTCCTGATCCTCTCTTCAATATCTTCTCTAACCTCTCCAACACTTCCTTCACTTTCCTTTCCGGCCTGGCTTTGCCTTTTGGTCCTGTTCAAAGTGGAACATCTCCACTAGCTGGCCCCAACCCACACCCTCCCCTCGTTCACAGCCAGCTTCCAGGGCTCCCCAAAGATGCCATCTATCTGCTCCCTGTGGTGCATTTTTAGAAGCCAGGCGCGACAGAGCTCCAAGTGTCACAGTGATAGTGGCATGCCACCTTGTTTATTAAAAGAAATGCTGAGTGCCTGGCGACATACGTGGGCTGCCAGGCAGAGCGTGGTTCAGCTCAGGAATGGCCACGCTGGAGACATTCTCGGCGGCTGCCCTGGCCCGGCTGGCTGGCACCGTCCGGGTGATAATAGCATATCAGTCCGTCGTTTGATGTCCACTTGATGAATGTCAAAATCTTTTCTTAGGAGAAATACCAGGAGCTATTAATTCAGCCATTGTGCCTTGTAGTCATTTGTATTCTAGTTGACATGGGTAAAGAGTGTAATGATTTCATGAAGGCATTATGGTATTTTAAAATGAAGCAAGGCTCCACTTTTTCCATTCGAAAAGTTTCCTTCTCTCCGTCCATTTATATTTAAACCATAAAATTGCACGTTTTGGGAGGGTTGGGTAGAGAAAAAAGTGTGGGGCTGACTTTCACGTGATATTTGTAAATTGGGGTGAAATTAGATCATTACTAGTTGTGGTAGATCTGAGCTAGTCCTTGACAGTGCCATTAGATGTAGACTTAGAAAACATCAATGACGTTCCTCTTAGAAAGAAGCTTGATTTTTCCCAATTTTTTTCTCCTTCCAGGGTGTCATGGTGGGGATGGGTCAGAAGGACTCCTACGTAGGTGATGAGGCCCAGAGCAAGCGAGGTATTCTGACACTCAAGTACCCCATTGAACACGGCATCATCACCAACTGGGATGACATGGAAAAGATCTGGCACCATACTTTCTACAATGAGCTCCGTGTGGCCCCTGAGGAGCACCCCACTCTGCTCACAGAGGCCCCCCTCAATCCCAAGGCCAACCGTGAGAAGATGACCCAGATTATGTTTGAGACTTTCAACGTCCCAGCCATGTATGTGGCCATCCAGGCTGTGCTCTCCCTGTATGCTTCTGGTCGTACCACAGGTATGTGTGTGTGTAGGAACGTTCTCTGAGGAGAATATATGTGTGTAGAGGTATAGAAACATTCTCTGAGGAGTGTCATTCCCAGATTCTTGACCTCACTCTCAGTTCCCTGGATTGAAAAGGGGGTGATTTGTTCCCTTACAACTTCCTTCCAGGAAGGGCATCTCTTTTAGGAGCACGAGATGACAGGTTAGTTCCTACAGGCTAGTTTCAAAGGGCACTTCAGCTTTGAGAGCTAAAAATTTCTCTTTCCTAAATATATCACATATTGAAGTTCCACACATTATATCAACTTGAAACATGGTCATTGACGTGTGTTCCAATGGTCTTATTAGCCCTATCTCCAAGGAGAACACTCATGTTCTGCAAAGTTTGAACCAAAAAGACAGATGAGTAAGCTAGCTGGGAGGTAAGAAAAACTTACATGGATGCTTATATAATGTGCCAAGAGGGATGGTGATTTGAAAGTGTCCCAGGGAAATTTTTCTACTATATTTAAAAGGATGAGCCATTGCTGACTTCAAATTTAGCTTTAATTATGCTCATTTTTATTCTTCGTGTGTAAGGGATCTAATTTGATTTGGACCCATGCCCAGTGGATAGCTAAGATTGCAAGTAGGCTTGCCACGGCTAAAACTGTGGTGTCTTCAAGCGTTTGCCTCATTCTTGTCTTGTTTCTTCTGACAGGCATCGTTCTGGACTCTGGAGATGGGGTAACTCACAATGTCCCCATCTATGAGGGCTATGCTCTGCCCCATGCAATCATGCGTCTGGATCTAGCTGGTCGGGATCTCACTGACTATCTTATGAAGATCCTCACTGAACGTGGCTACTCCTTTGTCACCACTGGTGAGTGAGTGTGTGTGTGTGTGTGTGTGTGTGTGTGTAAAGGTGAAGTCTGCCACCGTTTGTTTACTCTCTCCCCTCACTAGCAAAACCACCTATCTCCCCACAGTTGGCTTCATCTCAGTTGACTCTTATCCTTTATCTCTGTCTGCAGCTGAACGCGAAATTGTCCGTGACATTAAAGAGAAGCTGTGCTATGTTGCCCTGGATTTTGAGAACGAGATGGCTACAGCTGCATCTTCTTCTTCCCTGGAGAAGAGCTATGAACTGCCCGATGGCCAAGTCATCACCATTGGCAATGAGCGTTTCCGCTGCCCTGAGACACTTTTCCAGCCTTCTTTCATTGGTGAGTGAGTTGTAGAATCTACACACAGGTACCTGGATCTTTTGGAATTTCCCACAGTAGTAATCTATTCCAACTCAGAAGAATGAGGGAACTCTGAGTTAAAAAAAGAAGTCATAGCTAGGGATGTCACAAAGCTCAGCCCCAGGATCTGATGGACTATTAAATAAAGAGCCACCATTGTTCTGTTGTCTTTATATGATAATGGACGAAGCAATGATTTGGTGTTAAAATGAAGAATGAGACAGAGCAGTAGGTTCATAATCCTTATTTGCAAAAAAAGGATGATTACTTGAGTGCTGACTTGTTCCAATAAGTCCCATCACTGAGTCACCAGATTTACCTCTTAAATTATCCATCATTAAATGCAAAAATTAACCCTAGGTACAGTAAAACTGGAATTTGTTTGTTGCATGGAATCATTTTCAAGAGGAAGCTAGTCAGAATCTTAAGTTAGTCCATAGGTTAAAATTATATTAATATAAAAAATGTATGTACTATCCTTTTTAACACACAGCATTTCACCTGATAAATATCGCAAATGCTTACTCCCAACAGCTGCTGACAACAGTTGCTTGTTCAGAGAATTAACTGTCAGCACTGAGATACACCTGTTCCACAATTGCTCTGCAGTGTGTCTACAGATGAACATATGTTTCAGTGACAAATGGTGATAGCTCACCACCACAGAGGAGGCCAGTTCTCTTTCCTCTACCCAACGCCCCAGCCTGAGTACACTATGATTTATGTTTTTGTTTGAAACTTGCTGCTAGGTATGGAATCTGCTGGCATCCATGAAACAACTTACAACAGCATCATGAAATGTGACATTGATATCCGCAAGGATCTATACGCCAACAATGTATTATCTGGAGGTACCACCATGTACCCTGGTATTGCTGATCGCATGCAAAAAGAAATCACCGCCCTGGCTCCCAGCACCATGAAAATCAAGGTAAATAAACAATAAATTCTGAACAAAGAAGCCAAGAGCCATCTTAATATTCCAAGCAGAAGTATATTTCTGTTTTCCCATGATACTTCCCTTCCTGTCTCCTAAATAAACTTGAGCTTTTAAGTCTTCTAGCACTTTTTCTAGCACTTTTCCCAAGATAAAAAACTTAAAAAAAAAAAACCACTTTCAAGCAGTTGACAAAAATAAATATTTGGTGTCTTGGGAAATAGTTCAAGGATAGAGAACATGAATTGTATGAGTGAGGTTCTGAGTTTGACTCCAGAAAAATACACAGAAACTCACTCACATACACAAACAAACACACACACATATGCATGCTCATACACATTTCTTTGAGAAAAGAAGTCCTACCAATTTTCATGTCACCAATTTTTGGATTAGCCACCACCATGCATTCAGTTTTCTGCCATAATATGCAGATTCAGATAACAGGGGGCAATGATAAGTCTGCTGATGGAAATCAAGAAATAGAGGAAAGTTCATAATAGTTGATTCAGCTTTATTAGCTCCTAGCATAAATTATCTCACTAGACAGTGACTAATAGCTAGTATATTTTTGAGGACTTTCACCAACAGGTTGATTAGGACAGCAAAGTTCATTGGAAGTTTTTGTCTTCTTTCTGCAGATTATTGCTCCCCCCGAGCGTAAGTATTCTGTTTGGATCGGAGGCTCCATCCTGGCCTCCCTGTCCACCTTCCAGCAGATGTGGATCAGCAAGCAAGAGTATGACGAGGCAGGCCCATCCATTGTCCACCGCAAATGCTTCTAAGGGGCTCTTGGCTTGAGCCCACCTTGCATTCAGGATGACAGTATTTTGCTTCTTGGAGTCTTCTGAACCACCCTCCCTCTTTTCTCATCCATCAATGTACAGTTTGTTTACACACGTGCAATTTGTTTGTGCCTCTAATATTTATTGCTTTATAAATAAACAGACCAGGATTTTCAACCTACAAAAAAGTCTTTCATTTCTTTTCAGGGGGATGTATAAATGCGGTGGGATCCACATTTGCTTAATTTGGTCTGTAAATGGGGAATTGGCAGCTCTGATGCCATAAACATTATAATGTAGTATCAGAAAGATTTTCTGATGACTCAGTAATACATTTATTTATTTATTTACTGGTGGGTTGGCCACATTCAGTTATGCTCAGGGGTTACTCCTGTCTCAGCACCCAGGAATCACTCCTGGCAGTGTTTGGAGGACCAGATGGGATGCCAGGGATCAAGCCCAGCTTGGCCAGCAGAATGCATTATTTCTTTGGTCATTTAACTAGGCATGCTAATACTAAATTTTGATTTTACACTTGGGGACAAAATCATGGATGCATTTTTTGCCTGAAAAGATTAAGTTTAGCTCTGCATAATGTAAGAAGTATAATCAAATGGCACAATTTCCTAAAATTAGTTCTCTGCATGACACAAGAAATTGTTGTTTTAGCACATGTTTTAGGTGTTTTTGTAAGTTTTCAGAAAACACACTTGGTACAGGGAAAGGAAAAACAACTTTCACTTAATTAGGGGCTGGAGATATAGAACATGAGTAACTTACTTTGCACTTGGTTTACCCCAGTTCAATCCTGGCACCAAACAATGATCTACCAAGCATTGCCTGAGCACAGAGCCAGAAAAAGGCCCAAAGAATAGTCAGGTCTAGTCACTCCCCACAGAAAAAAATAGATAAGTAAGCTGAAATTTCAATTATTTGGGCTCTTGTGGTTATCTGAATTTTGACTCCTCACCCAATTGAAACTCTAAACCTAAATATTCCTGAGCAGAATAAACCAGGATCTGCCCATATGTTGGACATGATGGAACAACATTCACTGTCCACTAGGTCTGGAGCAAAAGGGGATCTTCCCATATAGCTTTGACCAAAATTTCAGGAATATTTTAGTCAGGCCAGAATTGAGGAATGAATCATATCTTCCACCTACCAGAACCCTGATTAACAGTATTGAGTTGGAGAGTGGCAATTCTCCAAAGACAGGGAATAAAAAGGCATTAGCTCCATACCCAAGGAGCAAGAGCAAGAGAAAATTTGTAGGGAGGAAAAATATAGTGGGAGGTCTCTAACCTTTCAGTCAGTTTTATTTAACAGGCCCTGAGAATTTGAGATGAGAAATTACTCACTCAAAAGTGGGGAGCAAGACTGATAAACTTTGGTGTGTGCGGTAGATCAGACTTTTTTTGTTTTTCATACCAAAGTGTAGCCCAGGGATCCTAAATCTCTGGGATCAGTAATAATATGGCTAGATTCTCAAAGAGATTAAAAGAAAAAATAATAAGCCACAATCACTTTCTATAAGTACTACAAATATTTCCTAGTAACTGATAGGAAAGAAATTTTGAGTTTTTCTTTAAAGGCCTAAAATAGCAAAGATTGTCTATATTCAATTTAAGATTTTCTGGGTTCTTTATACAAGGAATCTCTTTCAGGGAAGAGCTTGGCTGTTGCTATGGTAACCAAACTCCCATTAGGAAGATGCAGGAAAAAATGCTCTTGGGGATCTTGTAAAGGTTGACTTTTGGTTATTGGGAGCTTGATGCTAGAAAATGCCCTCTGTGTATGGTAGAGGCAGGCAAGGAAGAGGAAGGGACTCCATTTGAGTCTTGTGTTCGTATGGTCCCAGCCTTCTTTGTAATAGGGCAGGGCACCCAGGTGCTACTTATGCTAGGGCTATCTGTCTCTGGCCAGCAAGGTTTGCTAATGTTCTGCATTGCTTGGATACAGTTCTCAAAGAAATTAGGATTGGGGAATGGAGGCAGAAAGAGAACAGACCCAAGGAAATGTTGCAATAAAGCTGGATTAAAATGAGGCATCAATAATAGATGAGAGATGGATTTTGCAGTTGAATGTAAACAAGAATTTTTTTCCACATATTACTAGGAATTGGGGGCCAGACCAATAGCACTGGATAGAGCATTTGCCTTGCAAGTGGCCAATCCGGGTTTGATTTTCTGCCCCCCCCCAACCTGCCAGGAGTGATTTCTGAGTGCAGAGCCAGGAGTAATCCCAAAGTGATGCTGGGTATAGCCCAGAAATAAACAAAAATTACTGGGAATTATTTGTTTGTTTGGGGCCACATCTGGTAATGCTTAGGGCTTACTCCTGACTATGCTCAGTGTTTACTCCTTGCTCTGTGCTCGGGAGACCATATCCAGGAGGGAAGGAGGCAGAGTCAAACCTGGGTCAGCTGTGTCCAATATAAGCGCCTACCTGCTGTACTCTCTCCAGATTTCAACAGGTAGAGTTTAACTGAATTTACCAAGTTGTATGTATATAGGGAAGAGGAGGAGAGGGAGGAGAACACAGCATTAGTGGAGAGAAATTGATTCTCTGGTAGTAGATATAGTGTCAAAACACTATATGCAAGATATTTTATTATTAACAGTATTGTAAATCAATAAAAATTGTAGGGTGAAAAAAATCCCAGGATTTCTACTTTAGAGTATTAGAATAGGCATCAAGTAGGATGCAATAGAGCAAGCAACACATGGGAAAAATTTTTTTTTTTTTTTGCTTTTTGGGCCACACCTGGTGATGCTCAGGGGTTACTCCTGGCTATGTGCTCAGAAATTGCTTCTGGCTTGGGGGACCATACGGGACACCAGGGATCAAATGGTCGTCTGTCCTAGGTTAGCACATACAAGGCAAAGGCCCTACCGCTTGCACCACTGCTCTGTCCCCATACACATAGGAAATTTTAAAGACCTATGTTAGGCAAATGAACTTGAACTTGAATAGACACCTGAACTCTAGGATCTACCTTTTGGACATTCTTTCCAGTGTCTTCTACCCAGTACCAGCTTCAACTCCATGGCACTTTGCTGACACTTACTTGCAATTCTCACATATTATTTATACTAATTAAGATATAGTCAATATTCCTGGGGGGAAAGACGAAATATATTTCCCTATGAAAGAACACAATCACAATTTAACAAGATATATTTCAGTGCATTTTGTTTGTAGACTAACCTGAAGGATTGATGATGCATAATAACTTTTAGTAAAAAAGACTTAAGTTCAACTACTAATTCTGCCACTGACTAGTTGAATAGTTTTTAAGTAAATTTCTTAGCCTCTTGAATTCAGAATATAGGATTTAAAAACTAGTATGTATTCCAAGAGCTGGCATGAGAATAGACTTAAGCAAGCGGACATAAAGTTGTGTTCAATACAAGGCACTTGTGTTTTGAGTAAACTTCAACAAAGTTTCCCTTCCTTCCTTCCTTCTTTGAGTAAACTTCAACAAAGTTTTCCTTCCTTCCTTCCTTCCTTCCTTCCTTCCTTCCTTCCTTCCTTCCTTCCTTCCTTCCTTCCTTCCTTCCTTCCTTCCTTCCTTCCTTCCTTCCTTCCTTCCTTCCTTCCTTCCTTCCTTCCTTCCTTCCTACCCTCCCTCCCTCCCTCCCTCCTTTCCTCCCTCCCTCCCTCCCTTGTTTTATTCCTCCTTTCCTCACTTTGTTTCTTTCCTCTCTGATATGTGCTTTAGAGGCTGAATTCAGAAAAGTGGATGGGGTGGCACAGACTGTAAAGGTCTCTTCAAATTGCATTGCAATTTCTTCCCTATAGAGAAAATTAAGGAATAGAAATCTCAAAGAGAAAACACAGTTAATGGATATTTGTTCGAGAATGTAAAAATATTCGTCATGATGGAAGTTTTGTCCTTTGGAAGAAACATTAAGTGGTTATAGTGGGGGAAGGAGATGTATGTGTGTGTATGTGACATGAACATGTGTTTTTCCCACACAAAATTTAGTGAGATCAATCAATAGAGAGCTGGTTGGCTGGCAGTCTAAAATGGATTTCCCTTCTCTGTCTCAACTCTTTCACTCCACCACCTCTGGTCCTGGCCTAAGAATCTGTTCAAGAATCTAGGTTTCAATGTTTCCATCTTTCACATCTCCATAATTAGCACAGATAAATGAACAAATATACATTTGTTTCTGGTGACATAAACAAATTTGCTTCCACAAGTCAAGTATTCTGGCTAATCTCTTTCCTATCAAATTATGTTCAGTAAGTTTGCACATTAGGAAGGAGCATGGTCTCCTTTGCAGTGACCTCTCAGCATCCTGGCTCTGAGCTATATCTAGGCTCTGTGAATTTTTCTTGTCTTCTTCAGGATCTTGGTTTCTTAGTTTTGTTTGCCCTACCTTTAATTCAGTTGTCTTTTTAGACTTTCACGGAAAAAAAATCACTCACATTGAGAAGACTTTGTTAAAAATAAATGTAAACACAAGAAGATGAGGACATAAGATGGGACTTGACAAAAAATTGGAACACAGAACTATAAAGCCATCAGGAGTCATAGGTATTATCTATTCCTTTACTGTCCTTTACTATCCTATAAATAAAGCTGAGCTTTCTGTCATGCAGCCCATCTCAAAGAGTGGCCCTCAGCAGACTGTGCCTAGTCCCCACAATGAATGGGAGCAGAGTGGGAATATTTGACATGGAAATGTGTGCATAGAAGGCCAGAAACCAATTAAACATCCTTCCTCTTTCTCTAATTTAAACTCAGCAGCACAGATGGTGCCGCTAGTTGTTTGTGGTCCTTGAAACTGACACATAGCAGGTGGTGGCCAAGTTGGGTTAAGAAAACAAAGAAATCAGTACTCTGCAGAGAAATAAGAAAATAGAAATGTTTAGCTCAGAGAACAAACATTAACTGCTTAATCCCATCTCTTATGTTTATAGATTGTAGGTAGGGTGTGTGTATGTGTGCATGCTCTCTCATTATGAGAAAATTTGGGTGGAATAACAGAAATATATATCATATTTTTGCCAAAAATTTTACTCAAGAAAGGATTAGGGGGAACCAGGAGATAATATAGTGGTGAATACACAAGGCAACCATGCATTTGACCCAACGTAGATTCTTTGCACCACATAGTTCCCTAAGCATTGTCGTATTGTGACACTGGAGGCCTCTACACACCACTGAATGTCCTGGACTCTCATTGAGTCACTAGAACAACTGGCCGAGAATCACCAATGGATACTTCAACTCTCCGGAGCACTGATTGGGAGGACTCCCACCCCCCAAAAAAGAAAAGATTAGAAATCTAGTCCAATTAAAGTTTAGACTAAGAGTGATTTGAACTATTATCCCATTGGAGGATTCATATACAATTCCAAATGAATTACACAATATTGTGTGATAGCAGACAGGAATTTTTGTTTGTCTGTGGCTTGGGGGCCACACTTGGTGATGTTCAGGGCTAATTCTTGGCTCTGTGTTCAGAATTTACTTCTGGTAGCGTTCAGGGGAGCACATATGGTGCTAGGGATCAAACCTGGATCTGTTCTGACAAGACAAAATCTTAACCCCTATACTATCTTACCAGTCCAATGTCTGATATTTTTAAGTAAGTGTGTATAGGATATATGGTCAGGGCATTGGCTAGTCTTCTAAAAAATTATTCTAGGTGGATAGGATGTGACACAGGGACATGGGTAGGGATCTTAGTTTTTTGGTAGTGATGAAGTGAGGTGACTTTATACACCATGATCATAGATAGAGATATCAAGATCATTGTGATACATTAAAATTCATTTATCAGGGTTCAGAGCTCAGGAACAGGTGGTAGGGCATTTGCCTTGCACATGCTAACCTAGAACAAACTGCGGTCCAATCCCCCAAGCCAGGGGCAATTTCTGAGTACATAGTCAGGAGAAACCCCTGAGTGTCACCGGCTGGCCCAAAAACAAACAAAAAAAATTCAAATTCAAAACAAAAACAAGAACAAATTATTCTGCCACTCAATAAGTCTGGCAATATTGGTCTAAAAAAGATAGTACAAAGATTAAGGCATTTGCCTTCCACATGGTCAACTCCAGTTGGATCCCTAACCCTATAGGGTCCCCCAAGCATGGAAATTGGAGTAACCCTCAGCATTTTCATCATCTCTTGGTGTGAGCCAACATAAAGCAAACAAAAAGTCTGACTATCAACTCTAGATATTTTCTTAATTTCTGCCTATACCTTTCCTGAAGACTTTCTTCTAGATCATTAAAACTCAGTTTTTAAATGGCCTAGATGCTCTGTTAGCAAGTTTTATAAAGCATATGAGCATGACATCCCACTGATGTTTTGAGTCCCTTAACAAAACAACTCCTTGCATATTCACTTTCTTGTTCATGTTTTCATCATACAGGGTAGCTAGTGCAGACTTTACCTCATGGTTTGTTAAAGTAAGCTGAGAAAAAATTAAATTAAATTTTCACACAGAGGGAATCTTTAAAGGTTCCTACATTGTGGTAGGCTTTATTTCTTTTTTTGTTTTGTTTTGTTTTTGTTTTGTTTTTGTTTTTGTTTTTGGGCCACACCTGGCGGTGCTCAGGGGTTACTCCTGGCTGTCTGCTCAGAAATAGCTCCTGGCAGGCACGGGGGACCATGTGGGACACTGGGATTCGAACCAATCACCTTTGGTCCTGGATCGGCTGCTTGCAAGGCAAACGCCGCTGTGCTATCTCTCCAGGCCAGGCTTTATTTCTTTAGGAGGTTGCTTTTAGTTATCATGCTTTACTCATTGGTTTCCTGAGACCTAGGCATTCTGACCTCAATAATGATTATGATGCTAGTACTACTATTAGCAATGATTAAATATTTGCTACCTGCCCACATTGCAGTAAACCCTTCAAAACACTATATGACTAATGAATTATAAAGCAATGAGGCAAGTTCAAGTACTATTTCCATTTCATTAGAAACAACTCTGCAGAAGGTAGAAATAAAAATGACTAGAGGCAGCACTCTGCCTTTTATGTTCATTCATTTGTTTGTGTGGGGGCCAACCCAGTGGTCCTCATGGTTTACTTTTGGCTCTATGCTCAGGAATCATGCCTGGCAGCATTGGGGAACCATATGGGATGCCAAACAACAAACTTGAGTTAGCCACATGCAAGGCAAATGCCAAGTCCCTTAGAGGCAGCACTCTTAAGGTTTCTCCAGGTTCTCGTGAGAGGGATCTCATTATCTCTGAGAGAAGCTGAAAACCAAACTTGTTTTCAGAATTCATTCTACATATAGGTATAGTTTCTGCTTCTCTATCACATCCACCATCATATTTGAGTATAGTTATTAATTGAAAATAAAAAGAAATCCAATAATTTTTTTAAAATTTGGTGCAGGATGATGATAACTCAAGGGCTAAAGCAAAATTGTTGCATGGAGTAGAACAGCTTTGATATCTAGCAGAATGTGATCCTCTTAGCATCCCCACGAATCACCACAAGACAGTCATAGCCCAGAGCACTACTGCATGTGCTTTCCAAAGTTTAAATCTCATAGGGGGACTGGTTATTTGGTGAGCTGACTCATTCACCAATTGGTGAAATGTATTTATGGAAGTGTTTCTACTGGGTGTGTGAGCCATGAAACAAGTAGAGCCACTGTACTTTCCTGGCTTCCAATGTTTATGTTGTGTGCATTGAGGGGCAAGCAACAGTTCAGTCTGCAAACTTACAGGAAGAACTAGATTTAGGTTCAAGAGAGAAACAATATAGAGCAGTGAAAGCAGATAGGATAGAACATGAATATCCAAAGTGTGAACTGATGAGGAAACTGTAAGTGATTAAGGGATGCTGGAGAAGAAATGAATTACAATCAACATACGGGACCTTTAGTTTATGGTAAAAAGAAGTTTGGAGCCTGTATTACATGTCCTCTGAAAACAATAAATGATTTTAAACATAGAAATATAAAACAGACATATAATTTTATTGTCATTTTATCTGTTATTGTTGTTTTATAATTTTTTATCTGTTGTTTTAGCCTGGGGTCTTACACATGGAGTCTACAATGTCTTACTCTATCACTGATCTATATCCTGTCTTTTTTTCATAATAATATATTTATTTAAGCACCATGATTACAAATATGTTTGTAGTTGGGTTTCAGTTATAGAAAAGAACAACCCCTTCACCAGTGTAACCTTCCCACCACCAATCCCCCAGTCTCCTTCCTCACCCACCCACTGACTTCGACACAGGCATTCTATGTCATTACTATTGTCATGACAGTTGTTAAAGTAATTATTTCTCTAACTACACTCACCACTCTTTGTGGTAGGCTTCATAATATGGGCTGGTCCTTCCAGCCCTCATCTCTAGTGTCTCTGGTATTATTATCATACTTTTATTTTTCTTAAATCCCATAGATGAGTGAGACTATTCTGTCTCTCTCTCTCTCTCCTGACTTATTTCACTCAGCATAATAGTTTACATATTCATCCATGTATAGAAAAATTTCGTGACTTCCTTTTTCCTGATAGCTGCATAATATTCCATTGTGTATATATCTGTTGTCGGGCATCTGAGTTGTTTCCAGATTCTGGAAATCATACATAGCACTGGAATAAATATAGGTGTGTAGAGGGCATTTTTGTATTGTGTTTTTGTGTTCCTAGGGTATATTCCTAGAAGTGATATAGATGGATTATATGGTAGCTCAATTTCCAGTTTTCTGAGGAATCTCCATATATTTGTTTCCCCAAAAGGCTAGATGACATTCACACCATCAGTGAATGAGAATTCCTTTCTCTCCACATCCCCACCAGCACTGATTGTTCTTAGTCTTTGTGATGTGTGCCAGTCTCTGTGGCATGAGATGGTACCTCATTGTTGTTTTGATTTGGATCTCCCTGATAGTTAGTGATGTAAAGCATTTTATTATGTGCCTTTTGGCCATTTGTATTTCTTCTTTGAGGAAGTGTCTGTTCATTTCTTCTTCCCATTTTTGATGGGGTTAGAAGTTTTTTTTTTGGTTAAGTTATCCTAAGTCTTAAATCTTTTTTCTGAAAAATCATTCATGGTGTCAACATATGAGTTGAATTGGTAAAGCAATTGATTAAGGAGAAGATGCTTTTTCTTTCAGCATAAGAATGCTGTGATATGGAGAACAACAAAAACAGAGTCAAGATAGATTTTTTAAGCAATAATAACAAGTTGTGCTGGGGGTTGAGACATGTAGGCTAGTAGAGGTAGGACGATGGAGGCTGCCTAGTTTGCTGGCTTTAGTGAACTACATGTTTTCAAGGAAATTCAATTTTCAAGTTAATTTAAATGCTTTCGAATTCTGGGAAGAGCACATCACTCAAAGATGAAGTTTGTGACAAATAGATGGCCAACAGGTACATGTACATGGAAAATACTTCCAAAAATAAAAAGGGTCGGAGAGATATCATGGAGGTAAGGCATTTGCCTTTCATACAGAAGGTCAGTGGTTTAAATCCCGGCATCCCATATGGTCCCCTGTGCCTGCCAGGGGTGATTTCTGAGCATAGAGCCAGGAGTAACCCCTGAGCATGGCCGGGTGTGACCCAAAACCAAAACAAAACAAAAATATTGGGAACAATTTCTGTTAGCATGGAGGTGATGAGAAAGGAACTCTCATCCACTGCTGGTGGAAATGCTGCCTGATCCAATCCTTATGGAAAACAGTATGGAGGATGCTCAATAAACTTAACATTGAACTGCCATACAAACTAGCAATTCCTCTTTTAGGTATCTATCCCAGGACAGAAAAGCATTCATCCAGAAGTATGCATGCACACCACTATTCATTGTAGCACTCAGTACAACAGCTAAGACTTGGAATCAACCTAGATGTCCAACAACAGATGAAAAGATCATGAATATGTGGTACATATGTACAATGGAATATTACATAGCTGTAAAGAATGATGAAATCATGCAATTTGCAGCAACATGGATGAAGTTGGAAGATATTTTGTTAAATAAAGTCAGCTAGAAGAAGAAGGGATAAATACAGAATGAATACACTTATATGTGGTATTTAAAAATTTTATGAAGAAATAGTTTAAATAGGACTTGTTTTGAACACTACTGGCCCCAGAGTATTGCAAGCAAAGGAAAGAAATTGAATAGGGAAGGAAAAAACACAAATATAAAATAATGGGAGTCAGGGTCTCAGGTGCATTTATGGTATTAAAAAAGGACAGAACTGGGGCTCAGCGGTAAGACATTTGCCTTGCATGTGGCTGATGTAGGACGAACCAAGGTTCAATCCCCAGCATCCTATATGGTCCCCCAAGCCAGGAGCGATTTCTGAGCACATAGCCAGCAGTAACCCCTGAGTGTCACCGGGTGTGGCCCAAAACACAAAAAACAAAAACAAACCCCAAAACAATCAGAACTAAACATCCAAGCCAAATTCAACAACAATGAAATTAGGAGACCCAAACTTTAACAATCAAAACATTGAATGTCTGAGATCCAACTATGAAGAACTTTGTAAACCACAATGGTTTCAATAAAAATATTTTTTTAAATTTTTGGGTCACACCCAGCATCACTCAGGGGTTACTTCTGGCTCTACGCTCAGAAATCACCCCTGGCAGGCAGAGGGGATCATTTGGGATGCTGGGATTCGAACCACCGTCCTTCTGTATAAAAGGCAAATGCCCTACCTCCATGCTATCTCTCCAGCCCCTCAATAAAAATTTTTTATAAAAGGAAAGAACAGAACTAAATATACAAGGCAGTCCACACAAATAAAATTATAAAATCCGAACTGTAATAATTAAAACTTAAAATATGCCTCTAATACTGGCAGGTTGGAAGTCAAGGGTTGGTGGTGGCATGGATGTACTCCTAGAACATTGGTGCAGGGAGGTTGAGACTGGTGGTTGAATTGTATTGAAATATTGTGTGTCTGAAACCCAACTATGAAGAACTTTGTAAATCACAATGGTTTCAATAAAAAAATTAAAAAAATAAGATTGAGTTTGCACCAGGAATAAAACATGGTAAGGGTTTGCTGTGAGCAAGGGAAGAGACTGAATGGGCAGAGAGTGAGTTGGGGGACAGGTTGGCAGAAGGGAACCTTTAGCAGGACATGGTCACTGAAGCAGTTAATTGGGACCCAATGGAATTAAGACTAGCACATGCGCTTGAAAATATAGGTGAACTGTGTTCTGGCCTTATAAGCATCAATGATGCTAGTTCTCTTCTTCAAGGTTGCTGAAATAATAAATGGGATAAAATCTATACTACATTAAGGCTTGGGCACTTAGAAAAAAACTGAAATGAAAGCTCTATAGTAATTTTATTAGTGCTATCATATTTACATGTAGTTAAAAGTGTATATGATCAATAATGCATTACATGATATAAAGACATAATGTAGAATATAAAACATAGTACAGAATACAAAATATACATTACATAATGTACACATTACATAACGTATAATACCGACCATGTATCAGATGTGTGTGTGTTTGTGTGTCATGGATAGACCGAATGTGGGAATTTGCATTTGATATGGAGAGTTTGCTTTATGCTGATGTTTCCTGTGCAGTGTTGAGATGATACCAAAAGAAGGTGAACTTTGACATTTGGATTTAGATGGTTAAGTGATCAGAGACTAACCAAATGACTAATCCCAAGGGTTAAAGGAACAGAGATTGCAAAGGCTGAGCATTTATAGTTAGTTTTTTTTTTCCTCTTCCAAAAGAGAAACTGACCTAAATAGCTTCACAAAGGAAAGAACATATGATTTCATGATACAGTATTTTAAATGTATAATTAATAATTACTAGGGCCTCCCATTATAAGGCCTTTTTTAAAACTAATTTTTTCGTCCTGAATTCTTCATGTAGGAAGCACTTTTCATACCACTTTGAGCCTGCTCTCAAGCCGAAGGATCTTATTTTAAAACTGTTCAAATCATACAGTCAAGGGTAGCCATGATCCCTTTATACCCATTCCCCTGGAGAGTCAATTCCATTGTGCAATAATAACTAGTTTGACTTTCATATATAAAAGGAAGCTAGCTCCATCACTGAAAGATAGTATGAGGTTTCCAGTTTTTAAAAAGAAAACCGTAGGTTGGTAGGGAAAAGGAATTCAGTGAGAAGAACTTGATGAGTGTTTACTCCAAATAGAAAGCTTAATAGGGAAGTTATAAATATGTTTATTTACATATATTCAAACTTGAAGAAAATGAAGCACAATCTTAGAAATCAAGACTCACCTGCAGTTCACCTGTTGAATTGTAGCTGCTGTCAGCTGGATTATCATAGAATTAGAAGGAGCAGAAGGCTGCCAGCACCATATCCGAATGAAAGTAATCCCAGTGAACCACTGCAACTGCCTGATCACTGAGTCCCTGACCCCTTCCCAGTGTTTCATCATCTTGAACATAGGCCTCTCAGGATAATACTTTCTTTGCTTTAGGCTTATGAGGTGATTTTAGGCCAGTCAAAGAGTTTAGATTACTATTTCTGCATTAAAAATAATTAATCAATGTAGAGTTTTTGTTGGTTGATTTAGAGAGTTGACATTTATTGTGACAAATGCAATTATAATAAATTTAGAATATTTATTCTCCAACTTCTTTTGGTTGGGGCAGAGTTTAGTTTCTCAATGATGAAATAGAAGATTTACTTAAAGTTGCTGTGGTGAAATCTTATTGGATCTCAAGGCCAGAACAATAGCACAGCAGTTCGGGCATTTGCCTTGCACATAGCTGACTCAGGTTTGATACAGGCATCCCATCTGGTCTCCCCAGCATGATGAGAAATGCCCAGGAGTAACCATTGAGCACCACTGGGTGTGGTCCCTCCACAAAAATATCTTGTTGGGTTAAACTGAAAAAGAGATGCTAAAAAACCAAAAACGAAGAGTTCCTCTTGAGTTACACCTGCATCTTTGGTTTTGTTGGCCACACTGGTGGGAAACCAGGATTGAATCTGGGTCAGCCCCCTGCAAGACAGATGCTCTACCTTTTGTACTATCACTCTAGCTCAGCACTTGCTTCTTAAATAAAAGAACTTATTGATATATAGATATATAATTGCCATACCATACTGCAATCTAATTCAGTATACATTTAAATAGATTTTAGCATAGTCACAGAAAAGTAAAACTATTATTGTAATTTTTGAAAATATTTTTATTACCTTGAACAGTAACCTCATACCTTTAGTTCTTTTTTTTTTTTTTTTTTTTTTTTTGCATGGCAAACATCCTACACTATTACTCTGCCCTTAACTTTTCATTTTTCTTAACTCCTTTACCATTAGGTCTTATTTTTTTTTTTCTTCTTGTGTATTTTTTTTTTGCATATTTTTTTTATTTAAACACCTTGATTACATACATGATTGTGTTTGGGTTTCAGTCATAAAAGGAACACCACCCATCACCAGTGCAACATTCCCATCACCCAAGTCCCAAATCTCCCTCCTCCCCACCCAACCCCTGCCTGTACCCTAAACAGGCTCTACATTTCCCTCGTACATTCTCAATATTAGGACAGTTCAAAATGTAGTTATTTCTCTAACTAAACTCATCACTCTTTGTGGTGAGCTTCCTGAGGTGAGCTGGAACTTCCAACTCTTTTCTCTTTTGTGTCTGAAAATTATTATTACAAGGGTGTCTTTCATTTTTCTTAAAACCCATAGATGAGTGAGACCATTCTGCGTTTTTCTCTCTCTCTCTGACTTATTTCACAGCATAAAAGATTCCATGTACATCCATGTATAGGAAAATTTCATGATTTCATCTCTCCTGACAGCTGCATAATATTCCATTGTGTATATGTACCACAGTTTCTTTAGCCATTCGTCTGTTGAAGGGCATCTTGGTTGTTTCCAGAGTCTTGCTATGGTAAATAGAGCTGCAATGAATATAGGTGTAAGGAAGGGGTTTTTGTATTGTATTTTTGTGTTCCTAGGGTATATTCCTAGGAGTGGTATAGCTGGATCGTATGGGAGCTCGATTTCCAGTTTTTGGAGGAATCTCCATATCGCTTTCCATAGAGGTTGAACTAGACAGCATTCCCACCAGCAGTGGATGAGAGTTCCTTTCTCTCCACATCCCCGCCAACACTGTTTATTCTCATTCTTTGTGATGTGTGCCATTCTCTGGGGTGTGAGGTGGTATCTCATCGTTGTTTTGATTTGCATCTCCCTGATGATTAGTGATGTGGAACATTTTTTCATGTGTCTTTTGGCCATGTGTATTTCTTCTTTGTCAAAGTGTCTGTTCATTTCTTCTCCCCATTTTTTGATGGGGTTAGATGTTTTTTTCTTGTAGAGTTCTGTCAGTGCCTTGTATATTTTGGAGATTAGCCCCTTATCTGATGGGTATTGGGTGAATAGTTTCTCCCATTCAGTGGGTGGCTCTTGTATCCTGGGCACTATTTCCTTTGAGGTGCAGAAGCTTCTCAGCTTAATATATTCCCATCTGTTAATCTCTGCTTTCACTTGCTTGGAGAGTGCAGTTTCCTCCTTGAAGATGCCTGTAATGTCCTGGAGTGTTTTGCCTATGTGCTGTTCTATATATCTTATGGTTTTGGGGCTGATATCGAGGTCTTTAATCCATTTGGATTATACCTTTGTACATGATGTTAGCTGGGGGTCTAAGTTTAATTTTTTGCAAGTGGCTATCCAATTGTGCCAACACCACTTGTTGAAGAGGCTTTCCCTGCTCCATTTAGGATTTCCTGCTCCTTTATCAAAAATTAGATGGTTGTATCTCTGGGGAACATTTTCTGAGTATTCAAGCCTATTCCACTGATCTGAGGACCTATCCTTATTCCAATACCATGCTGTTTTGATAACTGTTGCTTTGTAGTACAGTTTAAAGTTGGGAAAAGTAATTCCTCCCATATTCTTTTTCCCAATGATTGCTTTAGCTATTCGAGGGTGTTTATTGTTCCAAATGAATTTCAAAAGTGTCTGATCCACTTCTTTGAAGAATGTCATGGGTATCTTTAGAGGGATGGCATTAAATCTGTATAATGCCTTGGGGAGTATTGACATTTTGATGATGTTAATCCTGCCAATCCATGAGCAGGGTATGCGTTTCCATTTCCGTGTGTCCTCTCTTATTTCTTGGAGCAGAGTTTTATAGTTTTCTTTGTATAGGTCCTTCACATATTTAGTCAAGTTGATTCCAAGATATTTGAGTTTGTGTGGCACTATTGTGAATGGGGTTGTTTTCTTAATGTCCATTTCATCCTTATTACTATTGGTATATAGAAAGGCCATTGATTTTTGTGTGTTAATTTTGTAGCCTGCCACCTTGCTATATGAGTCTATTGTTTCTAGAAGCTTTTTGATAGAGTCTTTAGGGTTTTCTAAGTAGAGTATCATGTCATCTGCAAACAGTGAGAGCTTGACTTCTTCCTTTCCTATCTGGATTCCCTTGATATCCTTTTCTTGCCTAATCGCTATAGCAAGTACTTCCAGTGCTATGTTGAATAGGAGTGGTGAGAGAGGACAGCCTTGTCTTGTGCCAGAATTTAGAGGGAAGGCTTTCAGTTTTTCTCCATTGAGGATAATATTTGCCACTGGCTTGTGGTAGATGGCCTTCACTATATTGAGAAAGGTTCCCTCCATTCCCATCTTGCTGAGAGTTTTGATCAAGAATGGGTGTTGGACCTTATCAAATGCTTTCTCTGCATCTATTGATATGATCATGTGGTTTTTATTTTTCTTGTTATTGATGTTGTGTATTATGTTGATAGATTTACGGATGTTAAACCAGCCTTGCATTCCTGGGATGAAACCTACTTGATCGTAGTGGATGATCTTCTTAACGAGGCATTGAATCCTATTTGCCAGGATTTTGTTGAGGATCTTTGCATCTGCATTCATCAGTGATATTGGTCTGTAATTTTCTTTTTTGGTAGCGTCTCTGTCTGGTTTAGGTATCAAGGTGATGTTGGCTTCATAAAAGCTATTTGGGAGTGTTTCTGTTTGTTCAATTTCATGAAAGAGTCTTGCCAAGATTGGCAGTAGTTCCTCTTGGAAAGTTTGATAGAATTCATTAGTGAATCCATCTGGACCTGGGCTTTTGTTTTTCGGCAGACATTTGATTACTGTTTTAATTTCATCAATGGTGATGGGGGTGTTTAGATATGCTACATCCTCTTCCTTCAACCGTGGAAGATTATAAGAGTCCAAGAATTTATCCATTTCTTCCAGGTTCTCATTTTTAGTGGCGTAGAGTTTTTCAAAGTAGTTTCTGATTACCCTTTGAATCTCTGTCATATCAGTAGTGATCTCTCCTTTTTCATTCCTGATACGAGTTATCAAGTTTCTCTCTCTCTCTTTCTTTGTTAGGTTTGCCAGTGGTCTATCAATCTTGTTTATTTTTTCAAAGAACCAACTTTTGCTTTCGTTGATCTTTCGGATTGTTTTTTGAGTTTCCACTTCGTTGATTTCTGCTCTCAGCTTTGTTATTTCCTTCTGTCTTCCTATTCTTGGGTCCTTTTGTTGAGCATTTTCTAGTTCTATTAGCTGTGTCATTAAGCTACTCAGGTAAGCTCCTTCTTCCTTCCTGATGTGTGCTTGCAAAGCTATAAATTTTCCTCTCAGTACTGCTTTTGCTGTGTCCCATAAGTTCTGAGAGTTTGTGTCTTGATTGTCATTTGTTTCCAGGAACCTTTTTATTTCCTCCTTGATTTCATCTCGGACCCACTGGTTATTGAGCATGAGGCTGTTTAACTTCCAGGTGTTAAAGTGTTTCTTCTGAGTCCCTTTGGAATTCACAAATAATTTCAGAGCCTTGTGGTCAGCGAAGGTAGTCTGCAAAATTTCTATCCTCTTGATCTTATGGAGGTATGTTTTATGTGCCAGCATGTAGTCTATCCTGGAGAATGTCCCATGTACATTGGAGAAGAATGTGTATCCAGGTTTCTGGGGATGGAGTGTCCTATATATATCCACTAGGCCTCTTTCTTCCATTTCTCTCCTCAGGTCTAGTATATTCTTGTTGGGTTTCAGTCTGGTTGACCTGTCCAGTGTTGACAAAGCCATGTTAAGGTCCCCCACAATTATTGTGTTGTTGTTGATATTATTTTTCAGATTTGTCAACAGTTGTATTAAATATTTTGCTGGCCCCTCATTCGGTGCATATATGTTTAGGAGAGTGAATTCTTCCTGCTCTACGTACCCCTTGATTAATATACAATGTCCATCTTTGTCTCTTACAACCTTCCTGAGTATAAAGTTTGCATTATCTGATATTAGTATGGCCACTCCAGCTTTTTTATGGGTGTTGTTTGCTTGGATAATTTTTCTCCAGCCTTTTATTTTGAGTCTATGTTTGTTCTGACTATTCAGGTGCGTTTCTTGTAGGCAGCAGAAGGTTGTATTGAGTTTTTTGATCCATTTAGCCACTCTGTGTCTCTTAACTGGTGCATTTAGTCCATTGACGTTGAGAGAAAGAATTGTCCTGGGATTTAACGCCATCTTTATTTCAAAATTTGGTGTGTCTTTTGGGTAGTCTTGTCTTAGATTAGGTCTTTCAGTTTTTCTCTTAAGACTGGTTTTGTGTCTGTGAAGTTTCTGAGCTGTTTTTTGTCTGTGAAACCATGTATTCTTCCATCAAACCGGAAAGTGAGTTTTGCTGGGTATAGTATTCTGGGTGAAGCATTCATTTCATTCAGTCTTGTCACAATATCCCACCACTGCTTTCTGGCATTGAGTGTTTCTGGTGACAGGTCTGCTGTAAATCTCAGGGAAGCTTGCTTGAACATGATTTCCCCTTTTGATCTTGCTGTTTTCAGAATTCTGTCTCTATCTGTGGGATTTGTCATTGTGACTAGGATGTGTCTTGGGGTGGTTTTTTTGGGGTCTCTTTTGGTTGGTACTCTTCGGGCATGCAGGATTTGATCACATATATTCTTTAGCTCTGGAAGTTTCTCTTTAATGATGTTCTTGACCATTGATTCTTCCTGGAAATTTTCTTCCTGGGTCTCTGGGACTCCAATGATTCTTAAGTTGTTTCTGTTGATCTTATCATAGACTTCTATTTTCGTCTGTTCCCATTCTTTGACTAATTTTTCCATTGTCTGCTCATTTGCTTTAAGTTTTTTGTCCAATCTCTCCTGCTGTATGGAATTGTTATGTATCTCATCTTCCACA
This sequence comes from Suncus etruscus, assembly GCF_024139225.1. Taxonomy (NCBI): domain Eukaryota; kingdom Metazoa; phylum Chordata; class Mammalia; order Eulipotyphla; family Soricidae; genus Suncus; species Suncus etruscus. The sequence goes on from NC_064863.1 coordinate 4,108,111, forward strand.
GCACCAAGTCTATTCTCAGCTTCTGATACCCTGTCCCAGAGCTTATCCATTTTGTCATTCACTTCGTTTACTGACTTTTTCAGTCCTGTTAGTTGACATGTTATTTCAGTTTGGAGTTTTGTCATTTCTGCCTTCATATTTTCTTGGTTCTTATTAGTGTTCTGTTCAACTCGATCCATGGTTTCTTGGAGACTGTTGAGCACCTTCCATATTGCTAGTCTAAAGTCCTTATCTGAGAGGTTGATTAGTTGTTCAGTCATTATCTGGTCCTCAGAATTGTCATCTTCATTCTCTATGTCTGATGCTGGCCTGCGTTGTTTCCCCATTGTCACACTTGTATTGTGGGTTTTTCTACGTGTTGTGGTGGTATTCATTGTCTATATGATGTAGGCAGCACACTCCTCTGGCTCCTCCCTTTCTGGATGGGCTGACTTGCCTCTAAGGGAGGGGAGTCCTCCGTGGATGAAGCCTCACACTGGGTCAAATCTTAGGCCCGAGCATGCAACAGAGAAGACAGTCCAGAGAGAAATGTTTGCTTCTGTGATATAGCGCCGTTCTTAGTGTGATTTTTCCTTCTTGTTGCAATGGAGTTCTTTCCTTAGGAAGAGTGCATGGCCGCGTAGCGAAGCGGAGCGGCCGTGCTCCTCTGAGCCTCTTTTTGCCCCACTCGCAAGAGTTTCACGCAAGAGGACAGTAGACAGACATAGACAGGTCACACTCACAGTCTTTCACAGCTGAGCCCCACTGGGCCGGTGTACTTTCGCGGATTTTCCCCGCCTGGTGTCACACACAGGGAGCCAGCTTTTGCAATGGATAGCCGGTTTTTATGCTCTGAAGTCCCTCCCTGAAAATGGCGTCTGGGCGAGCGAGGTTTCTGGAGGCTCTTTTTGCCCCACTCGCAAGAGTTTCACGCAAGAGGACAGTAGACAGACATAGACAGGTCACACTCACAGTCTTTCACAGCTGAGCCCCACTGGGCCGGTGTACTTTCGCGGATTTTCCCCGCCTGGTGTCACACACAGGGAGCCGGCTTTTGCCCAGATAGCATTGTTATCTCTTCCCGAATGTAGTTTCTTTGGAGTTAGCTTCCCAGGGCTCTGAGGAGAGCTCCAGAGTTCAGGAAAGACAGAGAAGGGTAGGACAGGGCTCCCTTCCGGTGCTCAGTTCCTCAGAAGAAGCACAGCCCAGTGGAGATTCTGCAGGTAGAGCAGTCAGCACTCTGCCTGGAAACCCCCACCTGCAGCCATTTCTCACTCACTCACTGGCTCGCTGGGTAGCTTCTGAATGTAGTTTCTTTGGGGTTCGCTTCCCAGGGCTCTGAGGAGAGCTTCCAGAGTTCAGGAAAGACAGAGAAGGGTAGGACAGGGCTCCCTTCCGGTGCTCAGTTCCTCAGAAGAAGCCATACCTTTAGTTCTTAATCCCCCACGCCTCTATCTAGAAACGGATGCAATGATTTGGTTGCATATAGCTTCTCTTCAGGGAATAGTACAGTGATTACTTTCGCCTTCAGAAAGCCCTCCAGTGCAAGGGAAACAAGGAAGTCAGGCCCCTTGCTTTGTATTCCCTTCTACAGGGCCCCTTTCCTTCTCATAGTGAAGGGACTCATTTATAGAGATTTCTAAATTATTAATCAAAGCTGGGCTCCTGCCTCCCCCTTCTAATTGCTCTTCTTTTTTTGTGGCTCCTTTCCTTTCACTACTACTACTACTACTACTACTACTACTACTACTACTACTACTACTAGGGTTTTGAGCCAGTAGTTCTCAGGGTTTACTTCTGGCTCTGTGCTCAGGGGACACTCCTGGTAGTGTTTATGGGGTCAAAAGCAGTGCTCGGATTGAGCTGAGAATGCCACATGAAAGGCAAGCACCTTGTCCCCTTTAGTGTCTCAAACACTATATTTTTAAATTTTTATTGAAATATGTTATATAGAAAAGACATTCCTGTTTAAAGCAAGCAATTCAATGAGTTTTGACAATGCTATGTACCTTATAACCACTGCCTTAACAAAATATGCATGTTTTGTCATCCCACCCTTGCTAAATTCCTTCCTGCTCTTCCAAATTTAGCCTTTCCCTATTATGGTCTCTTCTGTTATTATAGATTAGTTTTCCCTTGTTCTGGAATTTTAAAATGGTCATGGTTTAAAATATTGGCTTATTTATTTCTTTTCTTTTTTCTTTTTGGTTTTTGGGCCATACCCAGTGACACTCAGGGGTTACTACTGGCTATGTGCTCAGAAATCGCTCCTGGCTTCGGGGGACCACATGAGTCACTGGGGGATCGAATTTTGGTCCATCCTAGGTTAGCGTGTGCAAGGCAAATGCCCTACCGCTTGTGCCACTGCTCTGCCCCGGCTTATCTATTTCTTGCCAGTCTCAAATGCTAGGTTGTTGTTTTTTTTTTTTTTTTATAAATAACTGTGTTTACTAGCACACCGTGTTGTCTAGCACAAAGGCAGACAGTGTCAGAATGAACAAATCCAACTCATTCTACTTATTTACTTTCATTTTTAAAAAGTAAAGCATCTGAATATCTGAGGGTCACAATGATGACTTGATTATGAAAGATAACAAGTAGGAGTCTCCAATTAATCTCTTGGTTTCTCATCTTTTCTCCTCTCACCTTATTCATCACCTGCTATGTGTAAGGTAGCCTAAAATCCTGGGGGCAGGGACATGTTTAGCCAAATATATTTTCATTTGGAATGAACAGTAGGTGCTGTCTCATCTACTTGTCATATTTTGCAGCTTTCTGCTTTGAGTTTTCTGCTCTGCAGAAAAAGACATTTCTGAGGTAACTGGATACAAAAGTACTCAATCCAGGGCCCAATAGTACACATGTGGCCACATGTGGCCAGTCCAATTTTGGTCCTTGACATTCCACATGGTGCCTCTGAGCACTGCCAGGAGTGATTCCTGAATGCAGGATGTGCACCAGACCACCCCCAAATAACCTCAGCCCATTTTGCCATTATGAAAAAACACTCAAGATTTTTGTTCTACCAGCTGTGCTAGAGTTGCTCTGTTTAACCATGTCTGTCCTTATTGGTACATCATCAAACTTTGAATAATTTCCTCATAAACTGGCATCTCTCATTCCTGAACAGGGCAGGAAAGGATGAGTGCCTGATGAAAAAGATGAAAGAGGTGTCATCACCCTCCTACTGATGCTTTTCCTAGCCCCATTGCTTGCATTCATTTCTGGTTTGTCAACATGTACCTCTCCCTTCCACGGAAGTTCTAAATCTCTTGCTCTCTGAACTATCTAGGACACATGAGAATTAACCTACTCGTGCAGATTACAGCGCCCCAGCCCTCATTAACCTCAATATTGAAAGAAATACAGCTTTTGCAGAAATGTCTTTCTATGCCATGCAAGTAGTCATATTTGATGAGCTAAGGAAATGAGCTCTTTGGGAGAAAATTCATCAATGCAAACTTTTTTTTTCTAGTCAGCGAAAATTTAATAGAAACAATATCTCTGGACTTGGGAGCCTCTTTACTGAGCATTATAAAACCATACCCCTGAGGCTTTGTGGGATTTGTTTTGGTTGTGATTTTTGCAGTAGATCCAGATCAAATCTGTATTTTCTTGATGTTTTTTGGATTAATGATGGAATTTCTCACCTTCCTGTGTATGAGTATGCAGGTGATATTTCTTGAAGGATGAAACAATTCTTTTATTTTCAAATGGAGGTAACATTACTTTATAAAATTAAGAATAGAAAAGGCATGACCCTGTTCTTCTATTCTTAGATATATCTATGAAGAATATGAAAACAAGAATTTAAAAATATATAAACATGAAAGAAAAATATACAAAACAGGATGAATTCTACATTCTTCTTTGTTTGGGGAGCCAACCTTATGATGATAAAGGCTACAGTAGGTTCAGTGCTGGATAGATGGACTCTGAGGGAAGACTCCATCATGCAAAACATACACCCCTTCTCTCTTAACTTTCTCTCTAGCCCTTCCCCCAAACACCTTACTCTTAAATATCAAAATCAAATATACTCTAAACTTCCTATTTTCCAACTAGCAGGATCTCTGTCTTTTCCATCCTTGCTGGTCTTTCATAAGACAAAAATACTGAGCTAATCTTAGTCAGGCTCTCATTCTTCCTCTCTAGTGATTTGCTTCTCTCAATGTCAGAGAGTCGGAGGAGTCAGTCACAGTAAGAGGGAATGGAAAAGTTGGGAGAGAGGAGCAGGTAAAAATTTATATCCCTGGCACGATAGCTGAATGTCTGAGAACTGGTTTGCACTTCAGAGAAAGCAGAACAGGGAGGTAGAGGAGTTGCCTGGTGTCAGAACCTTAGTCTGGTTTCAGGAAGAAATTTCTATTTAATCATTTTTTTTAAATGGCCGTTGGGCCCAAAACAAGGAAATGGTAGCTAGAAAATCTGAATCTTTCTCTTTTTGCTAAGCTCTGATGACATTCCCTTTTCAGATGAGGGTCAGGTGTTTTCAAGAGGCTGGGAAATGTTCCAGGACTGCTCTTTTCATCACTCCCAAAATAGTTACTACTCTTCTTTTGACCCAGGTCACCAGGCAAATATTTACCTGCCCACAGAATGACTTGATACTGTTCAGAACAGTGTTTTTCAAGTGCTGGGTCATGATTTACAGACGGAGCCTTAAAATCAGGGGAAGGGAGGGTGGCCTTCTTTTTCATAACTAAAACCCAACCACAAACATGTTTTAATCATGGTGCTTAAATAAAGATTTTTTTTTTTTGCATTTTGTTAAAGACTGTAGGCTTCTTAAAAATATCTTTATTTATACAATTTGATTACAAACATGATTGTAGTTGGTTTCAGTCATATAAAGAACACCCTCCCACTTCACCAGTGCGACATTCCCATCACCAATGCCCAAATCTCCCTCCTCCCCACTCCACCCACCCCGTATTTGAGACAGGCTTTCTACTTCCCTCATTCATTCACATGGTTATGTTAGTCGTCAGTGTAGTTACGTCTCTAACTGTACCCACCACTCTTTGTGGTGAGTTTCCTATCTTGAGCTGGACCTTCCAGCCCTCATCTCTATTGTCTCTGAGAATTATTACAAAAATGTCTTTTTGTTAAATAAAGATGTTTTAAAAAAATCAATTAAGTAGTTTCCAAACTGCATTAAAAATTAAACAAGCAGAGAGTAAAGATATCAGAGTCCATTGTAAAAAATGAGAGTAAACAATGCTTTATGGTACTCAATTTTTGTCTGGGTGTATATGCTCTAAGGTTATGGTGTGTGTGTGTGTGTGCAGGTATCTTATGGTGTTTGTGTGTGTGTGCAGGTATCTTGGTGAAAAGATATTGAAGAACACTGGTTTATCACAATAAATTTTCAGGTTAGGAGTGTAGCTCCATAGTAGAGTACTTGACTAGCCTGTGGGCGGTCCTGTTTTTCATCCCAGCATTGCAAAAATCAAAATTTCCAGCAATCAATTTTTAGATAAAAAAAACCTTTATTAGGAAAATAGCAAATATAATCCCTAAAATATCTAGTCGTAAAAAGTAGACCCTCTAGTTTCTAAACTATTTTGTACATAATACTATCCTATTCATTTTCTTTGGTCATTGATTTTTTTATCTCCCTTGTATCAAATGCAAGAGACATTTCAGGCAGATTTGAAGTAAATCTTCTCAATGGGTCTCGCTGTGAATATTTTTGGATCAATTTGGAGCATTTTGAGAGACTAACCAACTGCTGGGGGAAAAAAGTAAAATTAGAAGGAAGACCAAGTACCTCACAGATGCTACTCATTTCTCCTGTGGCTTTTCTGGAAGAGACAGTCAGATCTTCCATTTGGTTTTGTAACTGCAACTCCTACAGCTGTTTTTCATTATTTAATTTCCAGTTGAAGGTAATAAAATTCTAGAATAGAGAAAGGCAGAGTTGGGATGAGAGTAAATAGAACGTTCAGCCCTTTTCCTTTACAGGTGAAGAAACTCTAAGTGTGAGAGTGTGTTATGCAAGAGAATGTCTCGTGTAATGCTGTACCCCATACTACCCACGTGAAGTCAGAAGCCCAGTATTAGGGTTCCTGTTTCAAGGCAGGAATTATAAATACAAGGAAGTCACATACTGCATATAATACACATTCCTGCCAAAATTATGGATACAAAAAGGCTCCTTATTTCCTCTCAATATTTAGCTTCTTAGAATTATCATTTGGGCAGAGTATGGAACAGGATTAGGGAACTGCCTAATGTCCTGCCAATGACTCTTTTCTTTTGCTGGAACTGCACAGTTGCAACCATTCATATTAGCTCTGCATTTCCTTTTTTGTTGCTGCTGGGTTGTTTATTTTGGGGGAGGGGGAGTAAGCTCAAGGCTTATTTCTGGCTCTGTGATCAGAGATCACTTCTGGCAGAGTCAGAGGACAATATCGGGTGCCGGGTTTGAACCCCAGTTTTATGTGTTCAAGGCAAGAACTGCCTATGGCCCCTCCTCAATCTATTCATTTCTGCATCCACTAGAAAATAGACTCCACATTATGCCAAGGATCCTTAGATGGTTTTACAAATTACAGCAGATGTAGACCATCATTGGAATGAAACAAAAATCTCTCAACTTTCGAGAAATCTGTGCTACTGGATGGTTGAATGTAAATAAGGCTACAGATTCCGTGGTACCTGCATAGACCAACTGTTCTCTGGTTGCCATTGAAACTTTCTTCCTCAAACTTTCGAACAATTAACTCACTGCTGCTCATTCTCTTTAATTCTTCATGAGTTACCCTTCTGAAATTAAAAAAAGAAAATAAAGCCAAAAATGTAAGCTCCCACAGTTTCTCACATTGAACCTGCAGTGTAAGGACCTTCCCTTAGAAAAAAATGCTACCATGTTATATGTACCATAATTTCTTTATCTAGTCCTCTTTATTCTTGGATAGTTGGGTTGTTTCCAGATTTTGGCTATTGTTGATAGTGCAGCAAGAAACATATGTTGTAAATATATTTTCTCTATTTTGTTTTGGGCCCTTTGGGTATATTCCAAGAGTGAATTTGCTGCTGAATCAAATGAAAGCTCAGTTTCTAGGTTTATTTGTTTGTTTGTTTCTGAATATCCATATTATTTTCCAGAAAGTCTGGACTAGACAACATTCCCACATGTCTGAAACCCAATCATGAATAACTTTATACTTTCATGGTGACTATATAAAAATAAAATTTAAAAAATCTCTATAAAATAAAATTTAAAGAATAAATTTTAATAAGGACCTGAATGTCATCCTCTATAATGTGCAGTTATTTATTTATTTTTCAGTTCCTTTGCTTGTTGGGGGGAAGGGGCAGAGCACCAAGTTATGCTCAAGTTTTGTCCTGGCTTTATATTTCAGGTTCACTCTTGGCTAACTTGGAGGACTCTCTGGGTGCTGGTGATTGAATCTAGGTTGGATTAATCAATAGTAGGTTGTTCAGTAAATAGATCACCTTTGTCTATCATTGAATGATGTGAACTGTCACACTATGTCTTTATTAAATTATATGGGTTTATTGTATTTGCTATGCTTTGGGGGTGGTTCTTCATTGCCCCCCTCTTTTCCTTGCTAACAATTGTAGCCTACATGTTTGTCTCCTCCCACCCCAAAATTTATGTTGAATCCCTAAGTCCTAGTGGGAGGCTATTTGGAAGTAGGGCCTTTGCAATTAGAGGTTGGTTAAATTTTCTAAGTGTAGAGTTCTCATGATGATCTTAGCACCCTTAAAAGAAGAGAACCCCTCCTAAAGGCTTGCTTTCTATTTTTATCTTCCATCTGAAGTCAAAACTAGGAGAAAGTGACCTGCAGTCAGGAAGGGAACCCTCAACAGAAACTCAATGCTTGGCACCTGGGCCCTTAACTCCCCAAATCTATGAGAAACTTAATTTCATTTTTTACATTTTATTAATTTACTTTTAAAAATGTATCACATAGTTGTCATGACTGATCACAATATATTTATGTCAGGATGACAGAGAGCAAAGTTATTAAAAATAGAGAGAAAAGAGTAAAACTAAAACATAAAATAATAATATAAAACAAAGAAAGGAAAGTTTATTGGTAAGTATATTTGTGAAAATTATTGTATCTCTAGGAAAGCCATTTTTGCACTAGAAGAGGGTTTAGTAAACTCCCCCCACCTTTTTTAAGCTAGGAGATACAAGAATATACTAAAAAAGATGTGTGCATGTGTGTGTGTGTGTGTGTGTGTGTGGCAGTTGTTGTTTGCATAGGCACAGCAAAATATGGGAGAAATGGAAAGAAAAAACCTTTGGTCTATGGACAGGGAGACCTTACCCATGAATCACTCTGGCATAAGACCGACTCCAGGTTCTAGGCACACTAGGTTGCCCAATCCAATAGTCATTGTCGATGGTCCCTGTAAGAACTCTTCACCATCAGGTTGTTGCTGTCAGGTTTCTGTAGTTATAGGTCCTGGTTTCTCTACAGATCCTATGTAGAAGTCTGGTGATGTGTAGTGTCTTTTGGTTTTATCTCACTGTTAGATAGCAACACAGAGAATCCTGTCCTAAAAAGCAGACGGTTGCTGTTATCAAGTCATTA